>NC_090828.1:122235683-122540058 GCF_028021215.1 Eschrichtius robustus
GTACACCCTCTAAACTGGCAGATAGTTTCTCACTCAAAAGGACATTGAAAGTTGTTTACTTGTGATAATGTTTACAATAGAGAAAATAAGAAAAGATGGAAAGCAAGTTAACTAGGACCAAGAGAGTCTTTTCTTTTTTTTCTCTTTTTGCCATACTTGTGACAGTACTGCAAGTATTAAGTTGGATATAACAGATTTATCTAGCACTTTGATAGCTGACAAAGGACTATTTGAAATTTCTATTTGAAGACCACTGACTTAACTGTTAGTTGATGTATTTGGATATGCTTCATTAATACTTAAAGAGTTCAAAAATATTTTGAAACTTTTTACGCCATTGCAAGTCTAATGAATAATGAATAATTTCAAGAACATAGAAATTAATCATTGATCTTATAAAAATACTGTAACATAGCAGCAGTATTTTCCAATTTTAATTGTAGACAGCCTTTTTTTTCCCCTAATGACATTTATTGTTTTCTTTCTGATTTTATTAATACAAGCAATACATATTTATTGCAGACAGCTAGGAAGAAAAGCATAAAGTAAAGATTAACAGTCACCCATAATCCCACCCTCGAGAGATAACCATCATTAACATTTTGATGCATTTTTTAAAATTGAGGTGTAATTGACCTACATCACTATGTTAGTTCCAGTGCACAACACAGTGATTCCATATTTCTGTACATTACAAAATGATCGCCATGATATGTCTAGTTACCATCTGTCACCATACAAAGCTTTTACAATATAATTGACTATATTCCTCATGCTGTAGATTTTATCCCCATGACTTTTTTTTTTGGAACTGGAAATTTATTCTTCTTAATCCCCCTTACCTATTTCAGTCATCCCCCAAACCCCCTTCTTCCACTCTGGTCTGCTAGTTCTCTGTGGCGTCTGTTTCTGTTTTGTTATGTTTCTTAATTTCTTTTGTTTTTTAGATTCCCCATATAAGTGAAATCATATGGTATTTGTCTTTCTCTGTCTGACTTACTTCACTTAGCATAATACCCTCTAGATTCATCCATGTTGTCGCAGATGACAAGGTTTCATTCCTTTTATGGCTAAGTAATATTCCACTGTGTATATATACACTACATCTTCTTTATTCATCTGTCAATGGACACTTAGGTTGCTTCCATATCTTGTCTATTGTAATCATAATGCTGGAGTAAACATAGGGGTGTATATATATTTTTGAATTGGTGTTTTTATTTCATCAGAAAAATATCCAGAAGTGGAACTGCTGGATCGTATCTATTTCTAATTTTTTGAGGAACCTCTGTACTGTTCTCTATAGTGGCTGTATCAATTTACATTCTTACCAACAGTACACAAGGGTTCCCTTTCCTCCACATTCTCACCAAAACTTATTATTTGTTGTCTTTTTGATAATAGTCATTCTGACAGGAGTGAGGTGTTATCTCATTGCGGTTTCGATTTGTATTTCCCTGATGTTTAGCAACATTGAGCATCTTTCCATGTGTCTGTTGCCCATCTGTGTGTCTTCTTTGGAAAAATGTCTACTCAGATGCTCTGCCCATGTTTAAATTGGGTTTTTTGGTTTTTTGATGTTGAGTTGTATGAGTAATTTGTATATTTTGGATATCAACCCCTTATCAGATATAGCATTTGCAAATATCTTCTCCCATTCAGTAGGCAGCATTTCCATTTTGTTAATAGTTTCCTTCACTGTGCAAAAGCTTTTTAGTTTAATGTAGTCCCATTTGTTTATTTTTGCTTTTGTTTCCCTTGCCTGAGGAGACAGATCCAAAAAAATATTGCTAAGGCCAATGTCATTGAACATACTGCCTATGTTTTCTTCTAGGACTTTTATGGCTTCAGGTCTTACATTTAGGTCTTCAATGCATTTTGAGTTTATTTTTGTATATGGTGTGAGAAAGTCCAGTTTGATTCTTTGACAAGTAGCTATCCAGTTTTCCCACCACCATCTATTGAAGATGCTGTCTTTTCCCCATTGTATATGCTTGCCTCCTTTGTTGTAGATTAATTGACCATATAAGTGTGGGTTAATTTCTGAGCTCTCTGTTGTCTTCCATTGATCTGTGTGTCTGTACCAGTACCATACTGTTTTGATGATGGTAGCTTTGTAGTATAGTTTGAGTCAGGAAGCATGATACCTCCAGCTTTGTTCTTCTTTCAAGGTTGTTTTGGCTGTTCAGGTCTTTTCTGTTTCCATGCAACTTTTAGAATTATTTGTTCTAGTTCTGTGGGAAAAATGCCACTTTTATTTTGCTAGAGATTGCATTGAATCTGTAGATTGCCTAGAGTAGTATGGTCATTCTAACAATATTAATTCCTCCAATCCATGAACATGGTATATCTTTCCATTTGTTTGTATCATCTTCACTTTCTCTCATCAGTGTCTTATGGTGTTCTGACTACAGGTCTTTTACCTCCTTGGTTAGATTTATTCCTAGATATTTTAATCTTTGTAATGCAATTGTAAATGGGATTGTTTTCTTAATTCCTCTTTCTGATAGTTAAATATTATTGTATAGAAACACAACAGATTTCTGTATATTAATTTTGTACCCTGCAACTTTACTGAATTCATTGGTGAGTTCTAATAGTTTTCTGGAGGCATCTTTAGGATTTTATATGTATAGTATCATGTCATCTGAACCGGTGACAGTTTTACTTCTGTCTTTCCAATTTGGATTCCTTTTATATCTTTTTCTTGTCTGATTGCTGTGGCTAGGACTTCCAATTCTGTGTTGAATTAAAGTGGCAAGAGTGGGCACCTTTATCTTGTTCCTGATCTTGGAGAAAATACTTTTAGCTTTTCACCATTAAATATAATATTAGCTTTGGGCTTGTCATTATGGCCTTATGTTGAGGTATGTTCCCTCTGTATGCACTTTGTTGAGAGTTTTTATCATAAGTGGATATTGAATTTTGTCAGAAGTTTTTCTGTATCTATTGAGATGATAATATGATTTTTATTGCTCAATTTGTTGATGTGGTGTATCACATTGATTGATTTGTGGATGTTGAACCATCTTTGCATTCCTGGGATAAATCCCACTTGATCATGATGTATGATCCTTTTCATGTATTGTTGGCTTCAGTTTGCTAGTTTTTAAGGATTTTTGCATCTATGTTTATCAAGGATATGGGCATATGATTTTCTTTTTTTGTCTGGTTTTGGTGTCAGTGTGATGCTGGCCTTATACAATGAGTTCGGAAGTGTTTCTTCCTCTGGAATTTTTTTTGAATAGGTTGAGAAATATATGTGTTAATTCTTCTTTAAATGTTTGATAGAATTCACCTGTGAAGCCATCTGGTCTTGGACTTTTGTTTGTTGGGAGTTTTTTTTTATTACTGATTCAATATCATCATAGTTAGTTGGTCCATTCATGTTTTCTGTTTCTTCCTGATTCAGTCTTGGGAGATTTTATATCTCTAGGAGTCTGTCCATTTCTTCTAGGTTGATCATTTTATTGGCATATAGCTATTCATAGTAATCTCTTAACGATCCTTTGTATTTCTGTGGTGTCGATTGTAACTTCTTTTTCATTTCTGATGATATTGATTTGGGTTCTCTTTTTTTCTGGATGAGTCTGGCTAAAGTTTTATCAATTTTATCTTTTCAAAGAACCATCTCTTAATTTCATTGATCTTTCCTTTTTTTTTTTTTTAAGTCTCTAATTCATTTATTTTTCACTCTGATCATTATTACTTTTTTCCATATAGTAACCTTGGGTTTTGCTTGTTTCTAATTTCTTCATGTGTAAGTTTAGCTTGTTTGAGATTTTTCTTATTTCCTGAGGTAGGCTTGCATTGCTATAAACTTCCCTCTTAGAACTACTTTGGCTGCATTCTGTAGATTTTGGATTGATGTGTTTTCATTTTCATTTGTCTCCAGGTATTTTTTTATTTCCTCTTTCGTATCTTCGTTAACCCATTGGTTGTTGAGAACCATATTGTTTAGCCTCTATGTATTAGTGGTTTTTGCAGGGTTTTTTCTTGAAGTTGATTTCTAGTCTCATTGCATGTGGTCAGGAAAAATGCTTGATAGGAATTTAATCTTCTTAAATTCACTGAGACTTGTTTTGTGGCCCACCATGTGATCTATCCTGGAAAATGTTCCATGTGTACTTGAAAATAATGTGCATTCTGCTACTTTTGGATGGAATGTTCTATATATATATATATACATCTATTATTAAGTCCATTTGGTCTAATGTGTCATTTAAGGCCAGTGTTTCCTTACTGATTTTCTGTCTGGGTGATCTGTCTAGTGATGCAAGTGGGGTGTTAAAGTCCCCTACTGTTTTGTGTTATTGTCCATTTCTCCCTTATGTTTGTTAATACTTGCTTTATGTATTTAGGTGCTCCTATGTTGGATGCATATATATTTATAATTGTTAGATCTTCTTGTTGGATTGATCCCTTTATCATTATGTAATGTCCTTCTCATTTCCATTTGCATAGAATACTTTTTTCCATCCCCTCACTTTCAATCTGAGTGTGTCTTTAGATGTGAAGTGAGTCTTGGAAGCAGCATATTTGTGGGTCTTGTTTTTTTATCCATGCAGCCACTCTGTGTCTTTTGACTGGAGCATTTAGTCCATTTACATTCAAAGTAATTATTGATAGGTATGTTCTTACTGCCATTTTGTGACTTGCTTTCGGGTTGTTTTTGTATTTCTATTTTGTTCTTTCTTCTTTTTGCTTTCTTCTTCCCTGTGATTTGATGACTATCTTTAGTGTTAATATGAATTCCTTTCTCTTTTGTGTGTGTGTATCTGTTATAGATTTTTGGCTTATGGTTACCATGAGGTTTATATATAGCAACCTATGTACATGCGTTATTATTTTAAGTTGATGATCTCTCAAGTTCAAATGCATTTCAACAGCCCTGTGTTTTTACTCTCCTCCCCCACATTTAATGTTTTTGACATCATATTTTATATCTTTTTATTTTGTGTATTTCTTAACTACTTATTGTGGATATAGATGATTTTACTACTTTTGTCTTTTAACCTTTCTGCTAGCCTTATAAGTGGTTGAGCTACTACCTTTACCATATATTTGCCTTTACCAATGAGATTTTTTCTTTGTAATTTTCCTGTTTCTAGTTGTGGCCTTTTGATTGTTTGTTTTTGGCAGCTCTGCACAGCTTGCGGGACCTTACTTCCCTGACCAGGGATTGAACCCAGGCCCCCACAGTGGAAGTGTGGAGTCTTAACCACTGGACTGCCAGAGAATTCCCTAGTTATGGCCTTTCTTTCCCCACTTTGAGAAGTCCCTTTAACATTTCTTACAAAGCCAGTTTAGTGGTGCTGAACTCTTAGCTTTTGCTGGTCTGTAAAACACTTTATCATTCCTTTAAATTTGAATGATAGCCTCCCTTGCCAGATAGAGTATTCTTGAGTGTAGGTTTATTAACTTCAATTACTTTAAATATATGGTTCCATTCCCTTCTGGCCTACAAAGTTTCTGCTGAAAAGTCAGCTGACAGTTTTATAGGAGTTCCTTTGTATGTATCTAGTTACTTTTCCCTTGCTGCTTTTAATATTCTGTATCTTTAATTTTTGCCTAATTACACTGTGACTTGGTGTAGACCTCTTTGGGTTGATCTTATTTGGGACTCTCTGTACTTCGTGGACCTGGATATCTGTTTCCTTTCCAAGGTTAGGGAAGTTTTCTGCTATTGTGTCTTCAAATGCATTCTCTGCCACTTTTTTCTCCTTCTGGGACCCCTATAATGTGAATGTTAGTGTGCTTGATGTTGTCCCAGAGGTCACTTAAACTGTCCTCATTTTTTTTAATTCTTCTTTCTTTTTTTCTATTCAACTTGAGTGGTTTAGACTACTTTGTCTTCCAGTTCACTAATTTGTTCCTCTGTATCATCTAATCTACTGTTGATTCCTTCTAGTGTATTTATTTGTTACTATATTCTTCATCTCTGGTTCTTCTTTATATTTAATAACTCTGTTAAACTTCTCATTGTGTTTATCCATTCTTCTCTCAAGTGAATTGAGCATCTTTATGACCATTACCTTGATTTTTTTTTATTTTTTTATTTTTTATTTTTTGTCACACTGCATGGCTTATGAGATCTTAACTCCCCAACCAGGGATTGAACCCAGGCCCCCATAGTCAAAGCACCAAGTCCTAACCATTGGACCACTACCAGGGAATTCCCTACCTTGAACTCTTTATTGGGTAAATTGCTTATCTCCACTTCACTTAGCTCTTCTTCTGGGGTTTTATCTTTTTCCTTTGTTTTGAAAATATTCCATTGTCACCTTATTTTGCCTGATTCTCTGTTTTTATTTCTATGTATTAGGTAGGTCGATTATGTTTCCTGATCTTGGAGAAGTGGCCCTATGTAGGAGACATCATATAGGGCCCAGCAGCACACTCACCTCTGTTCACCAGAGCGATATGCTCTAGGGGGTGCCTGCTTTATGAGCTGTGTAGGCCCTTCTGTTATGGCAGGGCTGACTTCTGTGGGCATGCTGGTAGGCTTGGTTGGCCCCCAGCCCAGTTGGTTGCCAAGCGCTGCCTAGTGCAGAGCCTGCTGGTTACTGGTGGGCAGGACAGGCCCCAGGACTGGTGCTGGCCCACTATTTGGCAGGGCCCAATCCTGGGCCCTCTTGTGGGCAGGGCCAGATCCTAGGGTGGCTGGGGGCTTGGGAGGAAAGGGGTCTACAGCTACTACTGGCCTGCTGGTAGATGGGGCTTTATCCTTGTGTGGTTGGCTGCTTGGCCTGGGGCTTCCCAGGACTAGTGCTGACTGGCTGGTGGGCCGGGCCTGGTCCCTGCGCTAACAGGCTAGAGGGAGGATTCCAAAATGGCGCTTGCCAGCACCAGTGTCCTCACGATAGAATGAGCTCCCAAAAAAGGCTGCTGTTAACACCTGTGTCCCCAGGGTGAGTCCCAGTTGCCTTCTGCTTGTTTAGGAGGCTCTCCAAGATCAGCAAGTGGGTCTGACCCTGTCTCCTTTCAGGTTACCACTTCTGCCCCAGGTCTCAGAGCATGTGAGATTTTACATGCACCCTTTAAGTGGATTTTCTGTTTCCTATGGGGCTTCAGTTCTCCCAAATGCAAGCCCCACTGGCCTTCAAAGCCAGACATTCTAGCAGGCTTGTCTTCCTGGTGCAGGATCCCCAGCCTGGGGAACCCAATACTCAGACCTCTCACTCCTTGGGGGGAATTTCTGCAGTTGTGATTATCCTCCCATTTGTTGGTTGCCTACGTTGGGAGTATGGTTGTTGACTATGCCACATCTCTGCCCTTCCTACCCGTCTCTTTGTGGTTCCTTCTTTATATCGTTGGTTGTAGAAGATCTCTTCTGCTAGTCTTCTGGTTGTTCTCATCGATAGTTGCTCTGTAAATAGTTATTTTGGTGTGCCCATGGGTGGAGGTGAATTCAAGGTCTTCCTACTCTACGATCTTGGCCACTCCTCCCAGCCTTTTCTTTTAACCTTTGTTCTCTGAAACATTTCAATGGAGTTTATTTTAAGCAACTTTCATTCAGATAGTCAACAGAATGACAGATGTTTCCCTATAAAACAAAATATCTTTTGAAACTATAATGAAGGAACAGAGCTTTTCTCATTTTCTTTTTACATTTATAATTCAAGGAGGTTTGTGAAACTCATTTATTTTAGGTATTGACATCTTCACTACTTACTATTGGAATATGAAATTTCCACTTTGGTTTTTGTAACAACAGACCAAGCATGAATTGGGCCCTTGGGATTAAAATCAAATCTCTACTTAGAAATTAGAGATTCAGACACCATTATCACTGGGCTTTATCAGTAGACTTAACATGGCAACTTGGAAATAAAAGCCTTCTTTCTATCTTCTGTATAGCATTTAGGAATTTTAAGTTTCTATGTCAGTTGTAAACTGGGTTATCTGGCTTTTGTCCTATCCCTCCCCTGTTTATCATTAGTACTTATCTCTCACAGAAGAATATACAAATGTATTTTAACACATTATTGACTCGGGGATTTTTGCAGAAACGAACGCCTGTGGCCAGCGATTTGTTATGTAAGTGAATATTGAAACACCCACGTTTGAGTAAATATCAACTTTTTTTGCACTTAATGTATTTTTTTAAATAAATTTATTTATTTGTTTATTTTTGGCTGAGTTGGGTCTTTGTTGCTGCGCGTGGGCTTCCTCTAGTTGCAGCAAGCGGGGGCTACTCTTCGTTGTGGTGCACGGGCTTCTCACTGCGGTGGCTTCTCTTGTTGCGGAGCATGGGCTCTAGGCGTGCAGGCTTCAGTAGCTGTGGCTCGCAGGCTCAGAGTGCAGGCTCAGTAGTTGTGGCGCACGGGCTTAGTTGCTCCACAGCATGTGGGATCTTCCCGGACCAGGGCTCAAACCCGTGTCCCCTGCATTGGCAGGCGGATTCTTAACCACTCTGCCACCAGGGAAGCCCTGCACTTAATGTATTTATTTGAAACTTTGTACATGTCTTACTAAAGCATTCTAATATTTCATTAGAGTGTGATAGGCAGTATAGCAGTGAACTCTGTGCAGGGGAACAGAACATCTATTACAAATATACTGTGTTTCACTGCACTTTCCCCTAGAAGAGCAGACTCTACACTTTCTGGCGGCATTTTTTTTTTTAGTCCTGTGGGTATTATTTCCTCTAGAATATGTGCTTTTACCTGATAGTCAACAAGGTGGATCTTTGTGGGGAGCTCTTTTAGAAATGCCACAAGAAAGACCAGGTGCAGGACTACCACTACATTCACCAGAATGGTCACTTACCCATTCTCTAGCTACTGCTAACAAAAATTGCTTGTAAGTCATTTTATTCTGTGCATTAATGCTACAATTAATTTTAAATGCATTGAGTAAACCACAATTACTCAAATAGAAACCCACTTTCTTACACCATTTTTGAGTTTTTCAGAGGATATTGAAGTTTGCCAGATACTGACCGGATTGATCAACTCCTTTAATATATTTATTATACTGTAATATTCAGGTGGGCTTAGTTATCTGATGGCCAGTCCTCCTGTCTTCCTTTCCTGTAGATGCTGTGGAGGCATCATGAATAGTTGTCACTGTGTGGACTAGCCTCTTGTCTTTCCATAAGAAGAATCACTTCTCCCGTCCATAAGAATGTCATTTCTCCCCCTGTAGATTTTTAGATTTCTCCTTTAATTGGTTTGGTAGACCACGATTCTCTCTTATAATCCCACAAACTCTGGTTTTATTTTTCAACAATATTTTAGATGGGCCACACTGTTTTAATAATTGTCTTGGTAAATATGGTGCCACGAACCAAGGTGATTGTAGGACCGATAATAGTTTCTTGCACTTTCTTTCCTTCACCCATGTAAATCGCAAGGTTGCATATATATCCAGTTTCACTTTTGCTAACCATCCTGACCAAAGTTCCATATTTTGTAAGTTTTCCGTGATTATAGGTTTTGAATCTGAGTCATTCTATCCATTTTATCATTGCCTCCTCAAGTGATAGCTCTTGTTTGGGTATATAGATCAATTGAAATTTTGGTAGAAAATAATCCAAAAAAGTTTTAACTTTTGAAATTCTGTCTGCAGGAAGTAGAGTTTCCGAGTTATCGTTAAAGTGAAGAAATATCATTATTTGTTCGAACCTTCTTCTTGTCATAATCTTTGGAAAGATAGGTGTTTCAAGTAAGGGATCAGTCGACCAATATTCTTTCCAGTGTGACTTTCTTATTTGTCCCATCAAAATTATTAATCCAAGAAACTTCATCATGTCACTATTGGTTACATCTGTCCATTTTAAAGCCCTATACTTTTTATAGGATTTTTCATTCTGTGTACGATACAAGTTTGTTTGAGAAGCGACCAGCTTCAAAAAGCTGTTACCAAAAGTTAATTCTGTTATTTCACTAACACTTTGTGGGTTGTTACATTAATAGTTACATCTAACACATCTGTAAAACCTTCTAATTTTCGTGCAATGTTGTCTTCAATCCACTCTTCTGTAGAAGCAAAGGAGCATTCTCTAGCACCTTGAGTTTCATTTTCACTTTCCTTATCAGAATCAGTCACTAAGGTTTTTTATCTTTTTGTTGGTCTGATATTCACATCATCTAAATCAGAACTACATTCTGAAGAACTGTCGTCTTCTGAGACGCTAGTATATATGTCGCTCGGACAATCAGAAAAAGTATCTGCATAAAATTCACTGAAAAATTCTTCACTCAAAATTTCACGATGCATCATTTTTGAAAATTTTATGGTAGTAAACCTGCATTTATAATATACACAAGGTTGGAACAAAAACCTAATGGAGCAAAATGTGAATGATAATGACAATCGTAAGCTGTCCTTGATCAATTTTAAGCTCTAACAACTTCGCATGGTGATGTTAATTGTATCACTCTCTAAAAACGTATTGATACGTCTCTGGTCAATGACATTTGGGTAACAAAAGACGTATTAATACATATCCAGTCAATAATCTGTTAAAATATTGATATTCATATTTTTGTATTACCATTGATTAACATGAATAGGGGTTAATATACAAAGCAAAGCAATTTAAAAATTAATTATTGGGGTCATCTTAACCCTACTTATATCAAGATTTGAATGAATCAATGGCTAAAGTTTATTACTTCCATTAAAACTTTAAGACTAATCAGGAAGTAGTAGTGTTTTTATTTCTACTGTTTTCATAGAATGTAAACATACATTTTTCAATTCTGTTAATCATGGAAAATTCTAAATCTCTTACAAAAGTAGATAGACTAGCCTAATGAAACCCCATATACTCATCACCCAATTTCAACCATTGTCAACCCATGGCCAATTTTGTTTTACCCATTTCCCCCCTGCCCTCTTATTTTGAAGCAAACCTCAGCTATCATTTCATCCATAAATACTTTAGTAAAATATACCTTTTTAATCTTACCATCTTCCACAGCAGCAGTTTAGTGCAGTAAACATTTGTCTTGTGCCTCTTGTTTAGAAGGTAGACAATAAACATACTATAGTGATTATTAAAATGAGAAAGAAATAGCCACTCTCCTAAACAAACTTATGGTATAATGGGAATGGGGGAAGATAAGTGTTCATTAATTTGGTCTTCCTTGATGATAACAAGTGTTATTAAAGTATTAAAAAGTCAGATTTTTTTAATGCCCATAAAATGGGTATTTTATGTTTCTAACAATGTGAGCTGATATGAATTATAAAGAAAGTTTTTTATCCTTTAATGCCACTGTGATGACAAATGAGATTGAGAAATGGTGTTAAATATTTTTTAAGTATTTAAATTTCCTTATTTAACTTAATTTCTTGATAACAGTTTTTTTCTGGTGCATACACTGTTTCAAAGAATGATTTTATGTGACATAAACAGATATTCAATACCTACCAGATATTTTTTCTTAGCTGCTGTTTCTACTACTGAAGAGCCTAAAAGTCCCTGAGGCAATTTCTATACTGAGGCTGATTTTACATGAAAGAGCTTTGCTCTAAAAGCATTTCCTTTTGAGTTATCTCTGAATTCACAATTGTTATCAGTGGAACCATGGAACTAATAGTATATAGGCTCTTGGGTCCATGTCAACTGGCCGCTTGAGTACAGGATCCCCGGACAGCTAGGAGATCTGTGGCAACGAGCAGGTTCAGCTGGAAAGGGCATATTTCTACCCCAGAACCTGTTCAAGTTGCCCTTTCCTCATCACTGCACATATAATAACTCCAATGAAATGTTAAAAATGTTGCTGCTTTGTTTAAGAAAAAAATGTGTATGGAGTGTGTGGAAGAAAAAAAGCTGTATGTTCCTTATTTCACCAGTATTGGTTAAAAATTTTTTTTATATTTATGTATTGCTACAGTAACCTCATGTCAGGAAAACATTTATTTCATACATTTTTATTAACTCTTAATCATTGTACAAATAGGTTTCAAACTGAAATTCAGACGGTGAATAAACAGTTCCCATGTGAGCCATTCAAATTTTTGGAGCCAACTTTAAGACTAGAGTATTGTGAAGCATTAGCTATGCTTAGGGAAGCCGGAATTGAAATGGGAGATGAAGAAGATCTAAGGTTTGTTTCTCTTTGTGATTTTTTAAACTTTAGTAATTAGATTTAAGATACAAAAGAATAAATGTATTGATGAGTAATGTTTTTCTCACCCAGTTGATAAACTTCAATTTTATTAATTTTGGTATATAGTATGATGTTTGTTTTGTTCAATGTGTGATCTGAAATAAAATGTTACGTTTAATGTGGTTTGCCTAAGCTTCAGTATTTTTGTTTATAAACACCATTTTTGTGCATTTTCCCCCCTGCTTCATATTTGTAATGCTTTAAAGAAAATATAGGGCCTTTTGCCTGTGATTTTATCATCTAATATGTGAACTCTCTTTCTAAATCAGTGGTGTTAGAGGGGATAGACAACAGCCTAAATCTGTCCCCATACAGGATTAGGGTATGAAACTTTTAAAGATCTCTAAAAGTTATACAAGTCACTGATCTTTGATATAACTGTATTATATTATCTAAATTCAGGTCAAACAATTTATAATTTTGAAATTAATTATACAGTTTAATAAAGATTGGAGATTTCTGTCTACTTATGTTTTATTCAAGGGTTCTTAAGTTAAAATATTTAAGCCAACACAATAATTCATATCAATATAGTAAGGAAGAGAGGGTTATTATTTTTTTTTAGGGTTTTTTAAAAAACATATTTCACCCAAAACCCTTCATTTACTTTTATTTGTTTAACAAATATATGTGTGTGTGTGTACACATATGTATATATATTGTTTTAATCATCCTGTACATTGCTAGATGACATTTTAAGGAAAACCATAAATTCTATAATTACTTGAAGTTGGATAATATTTTTGTAAGTATTTTGGAAATTTTTCTTAAATAGGATAGAACTTAAAGTAGCAAAGTCCTGGCTATAGAAATGTAATTGGTTTCTATATACACTGTTACATTTTACTTGGAAATACTGATTTATGTTTTATAAATCTTTGATAAAGAGTAAAAAAGGAGAGACCGTTTTGAAGTAGAACCATTTAATGGCAAGAGAAGCCTATGTTGGTATAGTAAACTTTCATTATCTGTAATTGCAGGACACTACTTCATCCATGCTATTTATGAATCAGTGAATTGCTAAATTCTATTTATACTTTTATTTAAATATTATTGAGCAGCACCTACTAACTGTACCAGGTGCACTCATAAGTGGTTTCCAGTAGTAGTTGCCTTTTTAAAAAGGAGCAGAATAGACAACTGTGTATTTTGGCTAAATTTTTTATCCTTTGAGAACTTCAAATAGAAGAGGTTCCTTATTAACTTAAAACTCTTTTAAGTTGCTGTTTGATCTTCAAACATCTGATTTCCTCTTTCTTTTTCAGTACACCAAATGAAAAACTGTTGGGTCGTTTGGTAAAGGAAAAGGTAAGGACTCTTGTACATGCTGGATTTCTTTTTATAAATTTGAAACATACCCTGGAACTAGAGAACAGTTGCAAGGGGGGCTAATCTTCCTAGAATGGTAATACTCCAGAATAAATAAAAACCAAGGGGGATAATATATTTTTTTTAATTCTTAGAAAAATAAAAAGTATTCAGACAGGCTTTGCCCAAATGGTATGATTAGCTCAGTATTTGATTTTTGTATGAGTTGTACTGAGGTACCTCTAAAAGTGATGTCTAGGTCTGATTGTCAGATTAGTTAGAGAGGACCTCAAGATGATCTTAAATTATTTAGAAATGGTCTTCCCTGACTACCCTTGCTAATTCATGGGACTAGAGGGTGAATGAATTTCCTTTATGCCTCTTACATGAAAGCTACTTTCCTATCTCATTTTCTAAAATTCCAAAGAAGAGAAAAGCTAAACTTAGTGTGATCTTTAAAGAAATTAATTGTGTAATTGAATAAAAACAGTCCTTGAGCTCCTCCTGCTGGTTGCACTCAAAACTGTTCAACTGACTGGGGAACTAGCCTGTTTGTGAAACTGCATAGTACTGAGTTTATACCTTTAAAATGATGTTTCAGTGGGGCCATTTCTAATTTGTCAGCTCTATTGACATTCTCTCTATGCTCCAGTTTTAGGAAAAATGTTTAACATCAAAAGAGTTGAAACATGAATGGTTTAACTAAATGTAGATCACATATTCTTTCTAACAAAAGTGTCATAATTTCATGTTAATGTTATTTCAATTGTAGTTTTCATCTGAGAAAAACTACCAAATTAGTATCTAAAATATTAGATATCTAAGTGAAAATTTAAATTATTGGGGGGAATAATCAAGGTTTTTTTAGATGAATATAGTAAAAGACGTCAGTTTTCCCAAAATAATTTATAGATTTAATGTAGTTTTTGTAAAACCCAATGAGATTTGGGATAATTTAACAAAAATAGTTATAAAATGCATCTGAAAAACTAAATGAGCTAGAATTGCAATGCAAAAAAATGAAAATCAAAGAAGTTTATCACAGCATAATTTTCAATGGAGGAGAAATTGGAAAGAGATTACATGTCCAAAAAAAGAAAACAAAAAATGCATATTTGAACTATGATCGAATAGTCAACAGCTCCTAAAAATTAAGTATATTGGAAGAATTTATAACATCATGGTAAAATACTGTAGGATACAGGTTTTACTTGAAAGAAGCAGAATAGTTATTGTATATAGAGTGTAATTACAGTAATTTTGAAGAACAAAACTTATGTATAAAAAAAGACAGTTAATTGAAATGGTAGCCTTCTTTTTACTTTCATTAAACTTCTTAAAAATCTGTTTTAATCATATTTATTCTTTTTATAGTATGATACAGATTTTTATATTCTTGATAAATATCCATTGGCTGTAAGACCTTTCTATACCATGCCTGACCCAAGAAATCCTGTAAGTAATTTGATTTTAAATAACCTGTTTGGGGAAGAGGGAAAACTTTATTGTCACTGTGTCAAGTTGTACAATGGGAATAATGGTTTTCATTAGTAACTTGCAGTTTTGATGGACACGTTTTTATATGTATTGCTACTAGTTTCTGTCAGGTCAAAATGATACTGTGAAATTTGAATATTCTAGCAAATTAGTCCCCAGAACTTGTATTAAAAATAATTTTCATATGTTTTTTTAAAAACTTTATTATTATTATTATTTTTGTGGGGGGCTGTGTTGGGTCTTCTTTTCTGTGTGCGGGCTTTTCTCTAGTTGCAGCGAGCGGGGGCTACTGTTTGTTGCAGTGCGTGGGCTTCTCAATGTGGTGGCTTCTCTTGTTGCGGAACATGGGCTCTAGGCACGCGGGCTTCAGTAGTTGTGGCACAGGTGCTCAGTAGTTGTGGCACACAGGCTTAGTTGCTCCGCAGCATGTGGGATCTTCCCAGACCAGGGCTCAAACCCATGTCCCCTGCATTGGCAGGCGGATTCTTAACCACTGCGCCACCAGGGAAGTTCCTCGTGTCATTTTTAAAGATATATGAGGAAATAACACTATATAAACAACAAATAGTATTAATAGATTTGCAGACTTTACCAAATCATTTTATTATTGACCTTGAACTAAGAATTCACATTCTATCCTGGTAGTTAATCTAAATAATGTCTTGTGGCTTTTCATTGTTTTTCCTCTGCACTGGTTCCCCAACTTCAGTGGGCATCAGAATCACTTGGAGGGCTTTTAAACCACAGATTGGTGGGCCCCATCACCAGACTTTCTGATTAGTTGGTCTGGGGTGGGGCTTGATAATTGGTATTTCTGATAAGGTAATACTGAAGCTACCAGTCCAGCAATCACACTTTGAGAACCATTGGTTTCTTGAAAGACAAGGAAAGTAAGTTAAAACCCGATAAGGAATAGTTTGAGCTATGGTAAACTGATGTTCAATTTACTTTCCTTAAAATAATGGCGTTTTAAAAGTTAAAAAGACTAACACTTGTTGATAATTTGAAGTTCCAAAAGTGATCTCAAAATCATATCACACTTAAAAAATTCAGATGATAAAGTGAAATAAGAATCAGCACTACTTCTTAAAAGAAGATATAATGTTCTGATTTGTTGTTGGAAGGTGTGGGAGAAGGGGAGCATAAAATCTGATAGAGGCAAGGAAGAACTTATTTTTCATCCCTCACTAGTTTAATCCTGTTTTTGAGAAACAAATGTTTATTGGAGCAGGTTCCATCATTAATTGTAGGAAAAAATGGACTTGCTCTTCATGCAACAAAGGGTGTTTTTCCACATATGTGTGATAGGGTGATAGCCACTTGAGTGGTATTTTTTTGTTTGTTTTTCCTGCAGAAACAGTCCAACTCTTATGATATGTTCATGAGAGGAGAAGAAATACTGTCAGGAGCTCAAAGAATACATGATCCTCAGCTGCTAACAGAGAGAGCCTTACATCATGGAATTGGTAAACAACTTAAATATATTGAGGAGGGCCATGTATATTCTGAAAACAATAAATTTTAAAACCCTTTAAAGACTTTTCAGAAACAGTCATTTGTTTTAATCTTCATTGTACAGTAATTGCTTTTGCAATTTTTTTAAGCTAAATAAGATGATAAATTATGTGGGGGTTTTTTATGTTTGTTTTGTAGATTTGGAGAAAATTAAGGCATACATTGATTCCTTCCGCTTTGGAGCCCCTCCTCATGCTGGTGGAGGCATTGGTAATATTTCTTTATATTATGACAGTATTTCCAACCCAGATTTCATTTGTCAAAGTGTTCATTCAGTTCTAACAAAATTTCTTCAGCATTAGACTCCAAAAAGTAAATTCTGTATATTGTTATTGCTTACAAATAAGTTCATAAGTGCTAAGTGTAATACAAATATGTATTATAAGAATTTTTTAAGTGAGTTACGACTAAATGAAAATTTGATTTTGAGTATCCTCTTTTCTTTCTGTATCCGTGAGTTCATTCAGATTAGCCCAGATTAAAGCTCTCCCTCCGGTTAGTTCAGATTGCTGCTAAATGTTTTTGTTGAAATGTAACATTTCATTGGCTTTTAGAACCACTTCTAGAGTATATGTAAGATGCTGCTCTGTGATTGAAAATGAGTAAATATTTAACTTACTCAACTTTTGGATGTCCGTATCAAAAACTCTTAAGTTTTCTGTTGTTTGTTTTGGGGTTTTTGGTAAACAGGTAATATACTTACAAAAATTTCAAATTCAAAGCATATAGAAGAGTGTACATTCACCTCCCTACAGAAAACTATTGTTTCTAGTTTCTTCTTTGCCTTTGCAAAGATAATCTTTGCATATGCAAAGCTACATGCACTTTTTAAAATACATTTTTTTATACTATATAAACCATTCAATAGCTTGCATTTTTCACTTACTATATTTTGTAAGTTGTTCCTTATCAATACTTAAGGAGCTTTTTCATTCATTTTTAATCACTACATAGAATCCATTGAAAGGGTGCATGGTAATCTTGTTAACCAGCTTCCTATTGATAGACATGTAGGGTATTACCAGCCTTTTGTTATTACAAACATTGCTATATTGAATATATACATAGTTTAAATTTCAATGGGAAATTTATGACTATTTTCTCTTAGAATATTGAATGATGTGCATTTTGCATGATGTTTTACAAACTTTTGTAACTGACAATGTAAATTTTCATCGTGCTTGTGAAGAAAGACACTTGAATGGTTATCAAAATACCTATTTTTGTTAATTAATATTTGAGTGGAAAATGGGATATGGTGATTTTTTTTTTTTTTTGATTAGTGTTAGGTTACTATAATACAAGGTTCAAATTTACGTCTGCAGATGTTTTTTAGTAAGGAATAGAAATAAAAATATTAATTCTTTTATTTATATTACT
The DNA here is from genome assembly GCF_028021215.1 of Eschrichtius robustus. Classification (NCBI taxonomy): domain Eukaryota; kingdom Metazoa; phylum Chordata; class Mammalia; order Artiodactyla; family Eschrichtiidae; genus Eschrichtius; species Eschrichtius robustus. Next base: position 122,253,509 of record NC_090828.1, read on the forward strand.
TTTAGATGTTAAATGTATTAAACTTAAAAGTTGTTGATATATAAAAGTATTCTTTGACCTTGCCTTCTTTGTGGGATGTATTAGCCTGCTACAGTTCAGTGAACGAGATATATCATATTGCACACAAAAAGTTTCATTTGCTAGTTTTGCTGTGTTTCTTAGGTGATACTTGTTCTTAATTCTTGTCAGTAATATAGTATTTAAGTCACATGTCAAAATCAGACTCTTCTACATTCAAAACATTTAGTACAATAATGTATTATAGAGTCTTTTATGCTAGGAACCACCATGTTTCATGTGTATTGAATTATAATAAATTTCTGGTAACTTCCGTTAAATCAAATTTCCGTGAACAAGTTTATGACTTTCATCTTACACTGATGGCCTGGACTACATAAGTAAAATCTGGTCTCATTTGAAAACATAATAATAGGCTTATAAAATATTTTTTGTTTGTTTAGATCATAAATTTTGGATATTTACATAATTTTTGTAGTTCACATTTCACAGAATCCATACAGCTTAAGAATATCTCATTTAGTCCTTCCCACATACAGCATCGTCTGTTTTCTGAATCAGACCCAAAATATTCCATTTTAAACTCAAAATAATAGAAGTCATTTTTTTCCTAACAAGGAAAAGCATTTTGTTGATCAGTGATATTATTTTGGTAGTTTTCAATAGGTAAGACCCTGGGAGATTTTCAGAAAATGAATTAATGATTATTTTGTTTTCTCCAGGGTTGGAACGAGTGACTATGCTCTTTTTGGGTTTGCACAATGTTCGTCAGACCTCAATGTTTCCCCGTGATCCCAAACGACTTACTCCTTAAGGAAACTGTTGCTTTTTATTCTTTCCAGTACCTGCTATTAATCAGGCTGTACCTTAGGTACTTAAAATATGCAATAAAATAAATGTCTTATCCAAAGTGCCACAATTACTTTTGGACTAATTCAGTATAGGTTACTTTAAAAGAGAAGATTTTTATAACTTTGGACATGCTTCAGTAGGAAATGGTTGAACATTTTAATGAAAAATTCATATTGTTATGTTAAACGTTCATATATTGCATTACTACAATAAATGTTAACAGCAATTTTAAACAGATAATATTGTGTAAATTTTCTTTTCTATATTGCAGTGGCTACAATATTAATGTCTTACATTTTCAATATTTGGTCTTATTTTTTTAAATTCTGACGTTGAGGTAAGAACAATTTTAGGGGAGTATCTGAGATTTTAATGAATGTATAATTGGCATATCATGGAAAATTAGGCAGAAAATATCAATTCTTAAAAATTGTGCTCAGAAATCATGTAAAGCAGGTGAGAATACTGGTTAGAAAATATACAATATAATATTATATTAAATTGTTAAATAATCTAAACCTGAATTTCAATAAAATTTTAAAGCTAATTATAGTTGTTTCTGTGTAACTTCATGGCAATGTGATTTTATAACTGGTTCTTGGCATTTATAATTTGGGAGAAGAAAAAAAATTGACATCCAGTTTATGTAAATGCTTGAAAGCAAATGAAAACTGATATATGCATAACATGTATTAACCAAGAGGTAAATTCAGATGGGTGTAAGGATACAGTTCTTAAAGCTGAAAGCTTGGGTTGCTTTAATAGTTTATTTCACATAGATTAAAAAATATTGCAGAATTTTCTGTTTTTGTTTTTAACTGGTACTGGCATTTAGTGAATATCACTAAAATGCACTCCCACTTCCCTCCCAAAATGAAATTTCTGTTTAAGAATTAGTTAGAAACACTTTTCCTCTAGATTTTTAAATATGTTGATGCTAATGTTAATTTTATGGTGAACCACACATAATGGTGAGGAACAAAATAATGTAATGCAGGTGTTTCCTACAGGAAAAGGAAAAATAATACAGAAAAAAGTAAGGGGGTCAGAAAGGTAGAACATTACCCTTGGATCATATATATCTGCCCATTATTTTTTAAAGTTAATTTATTTCACCATCTAGATTATGAGCTCTTTGAGAGTAGAGACTCAATTTTTATATCTTTCTTTCATAACCTACCAAAGTATCTTGAGTTTGGTAGGCACCCCAGAAGTGTTAAATACATTTAAGCTACACCAAGAATAAAATGAACTATACCTGTTTTTTCTGTATTGCATAATCCCCAAGCCCCAAAATAGTATAATAATAACAGCCCTAGATCTATTCTTCTCAAGTTCATAGAATTATAGCTTCTTTCAAAATAAATGGTTTATAACGTCTTAGAATGATGTAATCTTTGTATGTAATTTTTTTTTATAAAGTATTTCAAACATGTCAACCAGATTAGAGCATGATAAAAAGGACACCCCTATACTTGCCACCAGGCTTTATCAAATCTTAACATTGTCATATTTGCTTCAGATATTTTATTTTCTTTTTTAGAGAAAAAGTAGTGGATACAGTTAAGTTTTCCCATTTACCCACCCTGATCCTGTTCCTTCCTACCTAGTGATAACTACTATATCAATTCAGTGGGTTTTTTAAAATTCTTTTCCATGTTTTTATATTTTAACTAAATATTTGTTTCTATAAACATTGTCTAGTATTATTTTGCAGATTTATTTGATATGTGTATTCTGGGATTTTGATGGAGTTATCTTGAATTTATAAATAATTTGAAAAGACTTGGAATTTTCATCTATTCAGTCTACCAATGAGTGAACATGGTATATCCCTTCCTTTTTTGGTATTTTTTCTTTAATTGTGATGTTCTTTAATATCTTTCAAAATTACTTTTTAATTGGGAATTCCCTGGCGGTCCAGTGGTTAGGACTCCATGCTCTCACTGCCCAGGGCCCGGATTCGATCCCTGGTCAGGGAACTAAAATCCCACAAGCTGCACGGCACAGCCAAAAATAAATTACTTAATTAAATTAAATAAATTACTTTTTAATTTTTCGTTTATGCTAGGAAACCTTACCATTTTTTTTCTATTGGAAATGGGACCTTTTTTTTCTCTTTCATTTTTAAATTGTTAGGCATAAGAACACTATCGGTTATCAGTTTTTATTTGTTACTTTTTTTATGCAGCAACATTCCTGAACTCTTATTAGTTCTATAGTTTCTATTGAGTGTCTTGTATGTTCAAAGGAGATAACCATGCACGGAAGGATAGCATAGTAGTACAAAGTATGGATTCTGTGGCTGTACTACTTGGATTAGGGTTAGGGTTAAGATCCTGATTTTGCTGTTTACTAGCTTTGTAACCTTGGGTAACTTGCTTATCCTCAACTTTCCTTATTTTCATAATCCTATCTCATGGGACTACTGTGGGAATTAAAAAGCATGAAACTCTTAGAACAACACCTGGCGCATAGAATAGTGTCTGGCAAATAAAGAGAGTTTTAACCCTTCCTGTCTAATTCTTGTGTCGTATTTACTTATTGTATTAGTTAAGCCCTTCAGTAGAATGTTGAATAAAAGCAGTGATGTGGGTGTGCTTTTCTTGTTTCTGAATTAATTTTTTTTTTTTAAGTTGAAGCTGGGATCCATGTTCTTTTATTTATTTATTTTTTTCTTTGGCTGTGTTGGGTCTTCGTTGCTGCACGTGGGCTTTCTCTAGTTGCAGCGAGCGGGGGCTACTCTTCATTGCAGTGCATGGTGCCCTTTATCAGGTTAATGAGTTTCTGTTAAGAATGAGTCTTGAATTTGTCAAATACTTTTTCTGTATTTGCTGCAATTTTTTTCCTTTAGTTTTGAATATGACAGATGATAGTAATACAAATTCCTGATATTTTTCTGGAATAAATACTACTTGATTATGATGTCTTATTTTGTGTATGTACTACTGAATTCGACTTGCTAATATATACAACAAAATTCATTCATCTTAAGTGTGTAGTTCGATGTATTTTGGTAATTTTATATAGTCAGGTAACCTCCACCTTAATCAAACTACAGAATATTTCCATTGCCCTAGAAAGCTCCACAGTGCATCTTTATAGTTGCCACCTCTGGCAACAAAGATCTTTTCTAGAGTTTCATATAAATGGAACAATATATAGTCTTGTGTTTGACTTCATTCTTTAAGCATGATGTTTTTGAGATTCATCCATGTTGTTGCATATATTAATAGTGTACTTCTCTTTATTGATCAGTAGTATTCCATAGGATGGATATGCCATAATTTGCTTATCTGTTTACCAGTTGATATACATATAAGTAGCATCCAGTTTTTAATCTGTAGTGAATAATGGTGCCATGAACATTTGCTTGCAAGTCTTTGTGCAGGCCTGTTTTCATTTCTATTAAGTACATACCTAGGAGTGAAATTTCTGCAAACTATAAGAAGGTATATTTAGCTTTATAAGATACTGCCATACATTTTCCAAAGTAGCTGTAGCGTCTTGCATTTCTGCCAGCAGTGAATGAGAGTTTAAGTCCACCAGCCTTGTTTCTCTTTTTCAGGATTATTTTAACTATTCTAAGTCCTGTGCCTTTCCATTTAAATTTTTAAAGGAAGTCTTTTTTTTTTTTTTTAAACTTTGGGTTTATTTGATTTATTTATTTATGGCTGTGTTGGGTCTTCGTTTCTGTGCAAGGGCTTTCTCTAGTTGTGGCAAGTGGGGGCCACTCTTCATCGCGGTGCGCGGGCCTCTCATTATCGCGGCCTCTCTTGTTGCGGAGCACAGGCTCCAGACGCGCACGCTCAGTAATTGTGGCTCACGGGCCTAGTTGCTCCGCGGCATGTGGGATCTTCCCAGACCAGGGCACGAACCCGTGTCCCCTGCATTGGCAGGCAGATTCTCAACCACTGCGCCACCAAGGAAGCCCTAAATTTTTATATCATCAATTTCTTCAGAAAAGCCTGCTGAGGTTTTGATTTGGATGGCACTGACTCTATAGATCAGTTTGGGGAAAATTGCCATCTTAACAGTATTGACTCTTCCAATCCATGAATATAAAACATCCCATTTTTTTTTTAGGTCTTCTTTAATTTCCTTTTGTAATATTTTTTTTTTAGTTTCCAGTGTACTAGTTCTGTGTACTAGTTCATCATACCTCTTTGTAAATCTAACCATGTGCTTTTAGAAAGAATGTGTATTCTGTCCTTGTTGAGTGTAGTGATAGAGTGTTTATAAAAAGTATTACTGGGTTTTTTGTCTAGTTCTTTCAATTGCTGAAATCAGACATGATTTTGGAATTGTCTTATTTCTCCCTGTAACTCTGTAAATGTTTGATTCATGTATTTTGAAGCTTTGTTATTAGGAATATACACTTATATGATTGTTGTGTCTTCCTGATTTAAGTGGCCCTTTTATCTAATGAAATGCCACTTTATAACTCCAGTAATGCTCTCTCCTGAAATCTGTGTTATCTGATATTAATATAGCCATTCTCATCTTCCTGTGGTTATTGTTTACATGGTACATCTTTTTCCATAATTTACCTTCAGCCCACCTCTGTCTTTAATGAGTTTCTTATAGACAGCATATAGTTGGATCTTGTTTATCCATTCTAACAATCTACATTTTAATTGGAGAGTTTATCCCAAAAGTTTTAATGTAGTTATTTATATGGTTAGATTTGTATCTACCATTTTTTGTTTCCTCCTTGCCTCTTCTGTTTTATTTAATGTATTTTTCCTTTCCTGTCTTTTTTTTAATGACTATTTCAATAGTTTTTAGAATTTCACTTTAGTTTTCCTGTTGGCATTTTAAGTAAACATTTCTTTTTTTTTTTTTAGTGACTGCTCTAATAATTATAATATACATTCTTAACATTTACAGTCCACTTAATAGTTGCTAATTTTATATTTAAAGATTTTATATCTATGTTTATATCTGTGTTCTTTTTCATGTTCTCTTTCAGTTTGGATATCTATGGCGTATCAGTCTCTGATTTTTGAAATAGTTTATTTAAGAGAGAGTTGTTTTTGTTTTGTTTTGTTTTTTGGCCAGGCCACACGGCTTGCGGGATCTTAGTTCCCCCAACCAGGAATCGAACCCGGGCCCCCTGCAGTGGAAGCACGGAGCCCTAACCACTTGACTGCCAGGGAATTCCCAAGAGAGAGTTTTATATTTAATGGGATAATGTTCATAGTATTCTCAAGGTTTTTAAAAAAATTAATCTCATCTTTTTGTGCCTTTTCTAACTTTTTAAAATTATTATTAGACATTTATCTATTTTTAAAATCTCTTCAGCTGACATTTTGAACTTTTGATTCTATTGATCCTCTCTATTTTTTGTATTTTAGTTCATTAATTTCTGCTCTTGTATCATTTTTCTTCTTTCTGCTTTAAGTTTTTTTTTTTTACACCATTAAATCCTCTTGTTGCCTGCAAACAGTTTGCTGTCAGTACCGTATAGTTGTTTTTCCTTTGTAGATAATCTGGCCTCTTTCCTTGGTAGCATCTAAGTTGCCTCTTTATCTTTGATATTCTACTAATTCCTTATGATCTTTTTGACAGTTATTCATCTTGTTCAGTATTCAGTGTGCCTTTTGTCTAGGACCCATATCTGTTTTCAATTATGGAAAATTCTCAGCAAGTCTCTCTTCAAATACTGCTTCTTTACCATTTTCTCCATTTTTTTTTTTTTTGAAACTCTAAATAGCTAAATTTGGGCCTCTAACCATTCTATTGTCTCATATTTTTCATCTTTGTCTCTAATCTGTGTATGGATGAATTCCTTGGTCCTGTCTTCTGATGTATTTAATTATTCTTCAAATATGCCTTGTCTAAAATTAACCTCATTTGTTGTATTTTTTTATTTCAGTGACTATATTTTTCACGTCTAAAGTTTCTAATTAGTTTTTATCTCATTTATGTCTTTTTGTTCATACATTCTTTGGTGACAATTATGCCACCATTTGTGTCTTTCAGTTTTTTATTACATTGTACTACAAAATATTTTTGCCTATGTCTAATTTTGTTTTTGTCTCTTCTTGACATGTGTTCACATAGAAGGGGTTATCACATGTAAACTCATTGGACCATCTTGAGGAAGATGACTATAATATGAAAGAAGAAAATAATGCTTAAACAATGAGTAGATGCTATCTCCTAGCACAATAGTTTTTGTACTAAGTTGTTACCAGTTGATATTTGCAGTGGCTGAGTGTAGCAGGCTCCACAGGAAGTTCTGTCTAGCTGTTGCATGGAGCACAAAGGGTTCTGCTAGAGTAGAGTCAACTTTGTAATGAGGCTTTGTCATAGACCCATCTCTTGTATTGCATGACTTCCTGCATTTCAGATTTTTTTCTTTTTCTCTTTAACTTATTTATAGTAACAGTACTTTCTGAAGTCAAACTTTGTTAACTCAAGCTGAAACATGTTTAAGACTTAAAAAATATTTTTCCTTTAAGTGACTGTTATATACAGTACATTACTGTATAGATGGATCAGATAGGAATATATTTTTCAGCACAGAAGCTCCTGTAAGCTCTGGAAGGTTTGGGGTTTTTTGTTTGTTTTCATTTTTTACCAGCTTTATTGAGATATAATTGATATATCTGGAAGTATTTAGACCATTACAGTTGTCTTGCCCAAGGGTCAGCCTTCTTTTATAATTAAAATTTTAATTTTAAACTTTTTAATTAATAATTGACTTATAATACTAGATTCAGATGTACAGTATACTGACTTGATATTTTTATACATTACAAAATGATCACCAAGATAAGTCTAGTTACCGTCTGTCACCATAAAAAGTTATTATAATATTATTGACTATATCCCAATGCTGTACATTTCATCCCCATGACTTACTTTACAACTGGAAGTTTGTACCTCTTAATCTCCCTCACCTGCTTCACTCATCTCCCCACCCTCTCCCCTCTGGCAACCACCAGTTTGTTCTATCTGAGTCTGTTTCTGTTTGTTCATTTGTTTTGCTTTTTAGATTCCACATATAAGTGAAATCATATGGTATTTGTCTTTCTCTCTTTCACTTATTTCACTTAGCGTAATATCTTCTAGGTACTCATCACAAAGGGCAAGATTTTATTCCTTTTTCTGGCTGAGTAATATTCCATTTTGTATATATACCAAATCCTCTTTATCCATTCATCTATTGATGGATGCAGGTTGCTTCCGTATCTTCCTTATTATAAATAATGCTGCAGTGAACAAAGAGGTGCATATATCTCTTCAAATTGGTGTTGTTATTTTCTTTGGAAAAATACTCAAGAGTAGAATTGCTGGATCATGTGGTAGTTCTATTTTTAATTTTTTGAGGAACCTCCATACTTTCCATAGTGGCTATAGTAGTTTACATTCCTACCAACAGTACACAAGGGTGCCCTTTCCTCCACATCCTCGCCAACACTTGTTATTTGTTGTCTTTTTAATAGTAGTCATCTGACAGGTATGAGGTGATATCTCATTGTGGTTTCGATTTGTATTTCCCTGATGATTAGCGATGTTGAGCATCTTTCCATGTGTCTGTTGGCCATCTGTATATCTTTCTTAGAAAAATGTCTATTCAGATCCTCTGCCTATTTTTTAATTGGGTTTGTTTTTTTGATATTGAGTTGTATGAGTTCTTTGTATATTTTGGACATTAACCCCTTATCAGATAAATTGTTTGCAAATATCTTCTCCCATTCAGTAGATGGCATTTCCATTTTGTTAATAGTTTCCTATTCTGTGCAACGCTTTTTAGTTTGATGTAGTCCCATTTGTTTTTCTTTCCCTTGCCTGAGGAGACATATCAAAAAAATATTGCTAAGGTCAGTGTAAAAGAGCAGACTGCCTCTGTTTTCTTCTAGGAGTTATGAATTCAGGTCTTGCATTTAAGTCTTTAATCCATTTTGAGTTTATTTTTGCATATGGTGTGAGAAAGCTTGAAATCTCATCAAGCACCTTTTCCGACCACAATGCTATGAGATTAGAAATCAGTTACAGGAAAAAAAACTAAAAAACACAAATACATGGAGGCTAAGCAGTGCACTGCTAAATAACCAAGAGATCACTGAAGAAATCAAAGAGGAAATTAAAAAATACATAGAAACAAGTGACAATGAAATCATGATGACCCAAAATCTATGGGACACAGCAAAAGCAGTTCTAAGAGGGAAGTTTATAGCAATTCACTCTCACCTCAAGAAACAAGAAAAATCTCAAACAATCTAACCTTACACCTAAAGCAACTAGAGAAAGAAGAATAAAGAAAACCCAAAGTTAGTAGAAGGAAAGAAATCATAAATATCAGAGCAGAAATAAATGAAAAAGAAATGAAAGAAACAATAGCAAAGATCAATAAAACTAAAAGTTGGTTCTTTGAGAACATAAACAAAATTGATAAACCTTTAGCCAGACTCATCAAGAAAAAAAGGGAAAGAACTCAAATCAATACAATTAGAAATGAAAAAGGAGAAATTACAACTGACACCACAGAATTACAGAGGATGATAAGAGACTACTACAAGCAACTATATGCCAATAAAATGGACACCTGGAAGAAATGAACAAATTCTTGGAAAGGTACAACCTTCCAAGACTGAAGCAGGAAGGAAATAGAAAATGTAAACAAATCAATCACAAGTAATGAAATTGAAACTGTAATTAAAAACCTTCCAACAAACAAAAGTCCAGGACCAGATGGCTTCACAGGTGAATTCTATCAAACATTTAGCGAAGAGCAAACACCTATCCTTCTCAAACTCGTCCAAAAAATTGCAGAGGAAGGAACACTCCCAAACTCGCTCTACAAGACCACCATCACCCTGATACCAAAACCTGGCAAAGATATCACACAAAAAAGAAAATTACAGCCCAATATCACTGATGAACATAGATGCAAAAATCCTCAATAAAATACTAGCAAACAGTACCCAACAGCACATTAAAAGGATCACACACCATGATCAAGTGGGATTTACCCCAGGGATGCAAGGATTCTTCAATATATGCAAATCAATCAATGTGATACACCATATTAACAAGATGAAGAATAAACCACATGATCACCTCAATAGAGGCAGAAAAGGCTTTTGACAAAATTCAACACCCATTTATGATTTTAAAAGTCTCCAGACAGTGGGCATAAAGGGAAACTACCTCAACATAATAAAGGCCATATACGACAGACCCACAGCAAATATCATTCTCAGTAGTGAAAAACTGAAAGCATTTCCTCTAAGATCAGGAACAAGACAAGGATGTCCACTCTCACCACTATTATTCAACATAGTTTTGGAAGTCCTAGCCACGGCAATCAGAGAAGAAAAAGAAATAAAAGGAATACAAATTGGAAAAGAAGAAGTAAAACTGTCACTGTTTGCAGATGACATGATACTATACATAGAAAATCCTAAAGATGCCACCAGAAAACTACTGGAGCTAATCAATGAATTTGGTAAACTTGCAGGATACAAAATTAATGCACAGAAATCTCTTGTATTTCTATACACTAACAACGAAAGATCAGAAAGAGAAATTAAGGAAACAATCCCAGTTACCATTCCAACAAAATGAATAAAATACCTAGGAATAAACCTACCTAAGGAGGCAAAAGACCTGTACTCAGAAAACTATAAGATACTGATGAAAGAAATCAAAGATGACACAAACAGATGGAGAGATATACCATGTTTTTGGATTGGAAGAATCAATATTGTGAAAATGACTATACTACCCAAAGCAGTCTACAAATTCAATGCAATCCCTATCAAACTACCAATGGCATTTTTCACAGAATTAGAACAAAAAATTTCACAATTTGTATGGAAACACAAAAGACCCCGAATAGCCAAAGCAATCTTGAGAAAGAAAAATGGAGCTGGAGGAATCAGGCTCCCTGACTTCAGATTATACTACAAAGCTACAGTAATCAAGACAGTATGGTACTGGCACAAAGACAGAAATATAGATCAATGGTACAGGATAGAAAGCCCAGAGATAAACCCATTCACCTATGGTCACCTAATCTATGACAAAGGAGGCAAGAATATACAATGGAGAAAAGACAGCTTCTTCGATAAATGGTACTGGAAAAACTGGACAGCTACATGTAAAAGAATGAAATTAGAACACTCCCTAACCTCATACACAGAAATAAACTCAAAATGGATGAAAGACCTAAATGTAAGACCAGACACTATAAAACTCTTAGAGGAAAACATAGGAAGAACACTCTTTGGAATAAATCACAGCAAGTTCTTTTTTGATCCACCTCCTAGAGTAATGAAAATAAAAACAAAAATAAACAAATGGGACCTAATTAAACTTAAAAGCTTCTGCACAGCAAAGGAAACCATGAACAAGAGGAAAAGACAACCCTCAGAATGAAAGAAAATATTTGCAAATGAAGCAACTGACAAAGGATTAATCTCCAAAATATACAAATATCTCATGTAGCTCAATATCAAAAAGCCAACCACCCAATCAAAAAATGGGCAGAAGACCTAAGTAGACATTTTTCCAAAGAAGACATACAGATGGCCAAGAGGCACATGAAAAGATGCTCAACATCACTAATTATTAGCAAATGCAAATCAAAACTACAATGAGGTATCACCTCACACTGGTCAGAGTGACCATCAACAAAAAATCTACAAACAATAAATGGTGGAGATGGTGTGGAGAAAAGGGAACCCTCTTGCACTGTTGGTGGGATTGATACAGCCACTATGGAGAACAGTATGGAGGTTCCTTAAAAAACTAAAAATAGAACTACCATATGATCCAGCAATCTCACTACTGGGCAAAGACCCTGAGAAAACCATAATTCAAAAAGACACATGTATCCCAATTTTCATTGCAGCACTATTTGCCATAGCCAGGTAATGGAAACAACCTAAATGTCCATCAACAGATGAATGGATAAAGAAGGTGTGGTACATATATACAATGGAATATTACTCAGCCGTAAAAAGGAACGAAATTGGGTCATTTGTAGAGATGTGGATGGACCTAGAGACTGTCATACAGAGTGAAGTAAGTCAGAAAGAGAAAAACAAATATCGTATATTAACACATATATGTGGAATGTAGAAAAATGGTAGAGATGAACCTATTTGCAAAGCAGAAATAGAGACAGACATAGAGAACAAACATATGGACACCAAGGGGGGAAAGGGGGGTGGGATGAATTGGGAGATTGGGATTGACATATATACACTACTATGTATAAAATAGATAACTAATGAGAATCTGCTGTATAGCACAGGGAACTCTACTCAGTGCTCTGTGGTGACCTAAATAGGAAGGAAATCCAAAAAAGAAGGGATATATGTATACATATAGCTGATTCACTACATTGTACAGCAGAAACTAATACAACATTGTAAAGCAACTATACCCCAATAAAAAATAATAATAATAATAAACATTGATCTATCAGGAATTCCCTGGTGGTCCAGTGGTTAGGACTCTACTCTTCCACTGCAGGGGTCATGGGTTCAATCCCTGGTCAGGGAACTAAGATCCAGCATGCTGTGTGGTTCGGCCAATAAATAAATAGATAGATAGATAGATGTTTCGGCCAATAAATAAATAAATAAATAGGTAGATACATAAATAAATAAATATCTAAATAAATATCTAAATAAATAAATAAATATTGATCTAGCCAATTGACTATACTGCAGGGTATTCAACCCAAAGAAAACTATATTTTCTTACTATCAAGACCACATGGATTTGCACTTAATTTTTCTCTAAAATTCCTGTTACTCTTCATTCCTGCTGTTTCTTCAACTGGATTTTTTAAACAATTTGGTGTAGCAATGTGGAGTCAAAAAATGGCCGGACAATCATTCTGAGTCTCAGATCTCCTCATCTGAACAGTGGAGTTAATGCCTACCTTGCAGAATTGTGAGGATTAAATGAGACACATAGGTAAAAGGTCTTCTACAGGTCCAAGATATAAACTGTATTCACTAAACAGGTATTGTTGTTAATGCTAAGGGCAGGCACCTGGTCTTAACCTTTTTGTAGCCCCATATTCAGAGCTTGGTTCTTTGGGACACTAGTCCACCATCTTCTCCGTCTGCTGGCTTTCCAAATAAAATCGCTATTCCTTGCTAGAACAACTTGTCTCTCGATTTATTGGCCTGTCATGCAGTGAGCAGTGCAAGCTTGGACTCAGCTCCCAGGTCAGCCAGGAGGCTTGCTGCTCGTAGCCAGCCAGCCCTGGTTGGGGAACTTTGGGGGTAAGGTGCTAGCAGCTGCCAGGACCACTTGTCCTGAGGATCTTTCCTTCAAAATCCCCCAAAGTGACACCAGTTGCCCCAGTGTTTAGCAGTTGGAGCAAGGAATAGACCAACAGGCTCATTACAGTATGGTCTGCCTATCCAATTGAAGTAGCCTTACATCCTTTCCAACCCAGAGACCAAGTCCTCCTTAAAACCAGGAGAGAACAAGGGCCTGAACTTCAGCTGACTGCAAGAGGGACACATAATGTTACTTACCATGCACTCATCTGTCACGTTAGCTGGGCTCACAGGAAACATCCTGACCAGACTCGCCTGTGAATGGCTGCAGGAAGGAAGAAATTAGCACATCCCCTCCAGGACTTTACCACCTCCCCTTTTAGTATAAAAGAAGCCTGAATTCTAACTCAGGGGAGATGGTTCTCTGGGACACTAGTCCACCATCTTCTCAGTCTGCTGAGAAGACTTTCCAAATAAAGTCACTATTCCTTGCCCTACCCCTGCCCCCCAAAATGACATGTGCCTGATATTAGTTATAAATTGGCTGGTTAATTTCGACAGTTCAGGGAAGAAGATGTTAATAATTAACCCAGGATAAAGAGGAGTTTTACACAGGAGTTTTACTTTTATATTCACCTCTGACAGTGTATTTTGTTCATTTAAATGTGAAAATGTATATATATATATATTTAGTTAAAACACCAAAGTGTGACCCAAAGGCCTTCTTTAAAAATAAGCCATCTATGACAGGGAGCAAGAAATGGGGACCTTACTCCTATAACCACAAGGAAGTGATTTCTTCCAAAAACCTGGGGAAGCTTCAAGGTAGATGCCTCTCCAAGGGTTTTCAGTAGAAGAGGCCAGCTTGGTTGGTATCTTGATTTCAGCCTTATGAGACCCTAAGCAGAGCATCCATCCATTCTGTAGATTTATGATCTACAGAATGGTGAGCTAACAAGTGGATGCTGTTTTAAGTCCCTAAATTTGTCATAATTTGTTATGTAATAGAAGAAAACTAATACACTAGCTGACTTGGATTCAGATCTTAACTTTGTCCTTTCTTCAATTTGTGATTGTGGACAAGTTACTTTATCTCTTTGTTTTCCCATCTGTAAATGGAGATAATAATGCACAGCCCAGAAAGTTGGTGGGAGGACTGGATTAGCTGCACTCGTGCTGGCACCTAGAAGCTGACATCTGCTGCTCGTGAGGAAGAATCAGAATAGCCGAAAGAGTCCCCCAAACTGGCCACCAGGTGGTGCCACCAAACAGGAGCAGCTGAGTTTTCATTCTGAACCCCAAGCTGGACTAGGAAAGGGAAGCAGTGGAGGGGACAATGGGAGTGAGGCTGGCTCTTTATACCTATGACTGTTTACAACTCAGGTGTACAGAATCAAGAGAATTACAAAGGTAAACTGCAGAAAGAAGCTATGCAAAATGTGCAGTTGTAAAATGTAATGAATTACTTAAAACCTATGTCATTCCAAATGTATTTGAGGTAGTTTACAAAATAAAACCATATATCAAAATAATAATAAGTGAGAAAATTGGTGAAAAGAAAAGAAAGGAAAACCGGGGATATACAAACTGTGTGGTATTAAGATCTTTTACCCATGCTAAGGATGGTTTTTGACCTTCCCAGTAATCACTGAAAACAAGGACACAAGGACAGTATACAATTCACAGAGAAATTTGCTCAGAAAAAGCAGAGACCTGGGAGAGAGTCCTCACGTGGATCCTTACAAACCAGGCACCACATCATATTGGGAAAGACTTCTTGGAAAATACACCACAGACATTTATAGTTCCTTCTTGATGTTTTTGTGTGTGTGTGTCTTTTGCATATTTTAAATTCAAATTTTAGTATTTTTCTTCATGATTTTTATGGGTTTCTTATACGATAAGAATAGCATTTTGTCATATTTGCTGTCTATCATATTGCAACAAAAACACTGAAGAGTTAATATCACAATGTATTTATTTAATTTTGTTTATATTTTGACAGGAGTTTTAAATTTTTATGTAGTCTAATATATAGATATATATTTTCTTATATATATATGTGTGTAAGGAATATGTATACATATGTACATATATATTATACAATCTCCTATTACTTTATAGCTAGAATGCATTTTTCCATCTAGAGACCAGTTACATTGCCTTTATTTTCTTCCAGTTTGTAATGGCTTAATTTTAAAAATTTCTGTTGCCTAAAGACTACTGAATTTCAAAACGCATCTGAGGTTCAGGCCAGCGTTCATAAGAACTGGAATGGGTAGTATTCCTTAAGCAAATAAAAGGAAACCTTTTCTAAGAAAAAAAATTTTAATAAAAAATAAATTTAAAAAAATTAAAACAAGCCATCTAGCTAAGAGTGGTAGCCACCAGTTTGCGAAGTCTTGCCATTTTTTTTATATACTCTCTCTTCAAATCATTGTTTGTACCTTGCTTAATTAAAATGAGCCAGACTCTTAATTGCTGCCTGGAAAGTTGGACTAGTGGCTGCCGCTGTTTTTCATGGATTAAGATGTCATTATGTCCCTAGAGCAAGTAAATGCTCTGTCTACTTTCAATGTAGTCTTTAGGGAACTCTTTTTCCAGATAACTTTTTAAAACCTTATCTCTTAAAAATGTTCACCTTCCCTGGCAATCAAATTGAAACACCAGTGAGATATCAAACTGGCAGTGATGATAAGACACGCTTATTGTTTGCACCAGGATGGAGAATTGGGAACTTTGAGGCATTGTTGGTGGAGTGTAAACTGGCCCTCAGCCTGCCTTTCCGGAAGGCAGTTCAGCCGTATGTATCAAAATGTGAATGTGCACTGCCTTTGACCCTGTAAACCTTCACTCTTAGAATTTATCCTAAGAGTACAGGTACTCAAAAAAGATGTTATAAGAATATTTACTGCAGCATTGTTTATACCAGTGGGAAGAAAATTGTTATCAACCTAAATTTCCATTAATAGGTCATTAAATAATGTTTTATCCATATTATAGAATGTTAATCAGTCATTGAAAAGCACAATACAGGCAGTCCTTGCTTTGCATAGTTGTGCAGGACCCTAAAAATGACCATACAAACCCAAACTGTGCAAAGCAATGTCAAAAATCAAAGGGGGAAAATACGATTGTTCTGTGACCTTAAAAATTTGTCAAGTGTAAAAAAAAAAATAATAAAAAAAAAAAAAAAAAAAAATTTGTCAAGTGTTAACAATTCTTTTAGTGTTAGTTACAAGTGTATAGGGAAATTAAAAAATAGTAAAATTAATATTTACTTAATTGTACATTATAATTTAAAATATTAGAAACATTAAGAATTAAAATTTTAGTCCTTTGTAAAAAAAATTTATTAAGAGTAATTTGGACAGTGTTTCCCTTCTTCTTGTTTAGTATGGAGTGGCCATCTCTCCTATGTTTTGGTGAATTGTCATACTACTTCTTAAATTCAGATAAGCTTCTGACACTTTACCCTTTGTACTTTCAATGTCATGAAATATCTCCAAGAGTTGTTTCACTGTGAAGTTTTTTGCTGTTGTCACTTCATCTGAAATATCTTCATCCTCGCCATCATAGCCACTTTCTTTGTTTATGTCAAGAAGTTCTTCTAGCTGCATATCGGGAGTTTCTCAAATGGTGGCAGTGTCAACACTCCCATGTTCTTATTTCCTCTATAAAGCCATTTATGTTTGATTCAAATTTTACTCTGTTTCTTTGCTACACTTTTATTTTTGTTGGACAATTCCCACTTTCAATTATCTATTTTTGTGAAATATCGCATGGGTTCATCAGTAGGAGACAACATAACTACCGTGCTTTGCTCTCTGTATGAACGGAATAACATGTGCAGTGATCAGTCACTGACAAACTTTGAAAGAAGTGACATGATTGGTCACAGATCATGACAAACATCTGTTATTTACGGAGTGATATGTGGACTAAAGAGCTAGTAATCATGTTTGTATTTTAAGGTAACTGAAATTTGAACCATGTTGTTAGGGGACTGGTGTGATTTAACAAGACAGCTGAAACTGAAAATCGTACTTATCAGAACCATGCAAAGCTAGGACTACATATATATGTGTATTCATTGTCATTGAAAACTCTTCTTGTGAGCTGGACATTATTTGCCCCTTCTCCTCTCTGCTGTGTGCCCAGGGAAGCCAACTTCTATGGACTACATCAACCAGGTAACCTTCCCAATGTCTTCTAATTGGGTTTGGTCATTGGAAGGCACCAACAGGAGATCAGGTGGAGGGAGAAGAGAAAGATCAGGATATTTATTTTCCTTCTCTGCTGGGCCACATTTTGGCCTTGGCTGTTCTCCTCTCCTGAAGGCTACAGCTTCCATGGAGCAGAAGGTCACAGCTTCCTCCCTTCAACCACAGCTTCTTCTCAGGTCCCACTGCTGCTCCCTCTCTTTGCCCCTTCAGGCCTAAAGGGGGTAATAGCTTCCTACGGTTGCTGGCTCTTGGGTGCTTCACTATCCCTTCCTGGTTTCCTTTAAAGCTTCCCAAACTTTTGTTTATGGCCTCTTCACAAAACTCTCTTCAAGCATACTCCTGCTGAGTGTGCCATGTTTCCCACCAGGACCCTAACCTAGACACCACGGCACACTGTTTATGGAAAACTGTATGTACATATCCAAATATGTATATGCACTCCGAGAGAGGTCTGAAAGGATATAAACATAACATTGTTTTTAGCCCTTTGCCTTTTTCCTATCTGCGTTTAAAAATAAGTGGATTACATGTATTAATGGATTATTTGAGCTTCAAAATAGTTATTCATTTCTCTAATTTAGTCAAATCTTTATACAAGTTTCCAAATTAACCACTCTACTTTTTTAACATACTCAGCCAGACATATCTTTGTATGAGTGTTCTTTAAAGCTGTTCTAACAAAGAAGAGCTGATCATGCAGCAATTCATATTAAGAAATTGCTGAACAGAGACAAGTTTTAGGAATTAAATGAGATTAGTTGTTGGTTTTCTTAAATACCATAACTCAGAACATGCTTTATGCCCTTACAGACTCCTGCACCTGGGCTGTGACTGGATCTAATTTGGGATAGTTAACATGTTCCAATTTGCAGGAAAACCGTAGACATGCACACATAGCTTTATTGCTGCTCTGACTGGTTATTAGCCACAGCCTCCATATATCCAACTTAATATTTCCTTCAGAACCAGACGTAATTGAATTTTCCACCTGTGAGAAGCATTAAAATGCTAATTCCAAAGTTCTTTTGTTTTCTTATTACTGTCACTCGAATATTTATTTATTTATTTATTTATTTATTTATTTATTTTTTATTTATGGCTGTGTTGGGTCTTCGTTTCTGTGCGAGGGCTTTCTCTAGTTGTGGCAAGCGGGGGCCACTCTTCATCACGGTGTGCGGGCCTCTCACTATCGCGGCCTCTCTTGTTGCGGAGCACAGGCTCCAGACGCTCAAGCTCAGTAATTGTGTCTCACGGGCTTAGCTGCTCCGCGGCATGTGGTATCTTCCCAGACCAGGGCCCGAACCCGTGTCCCCTGCATTGGCAGGCAGATTCTCAACCACTGCACCACCAGGGAAGCCCCCACTCGAATATTTAAAAAGGCAAAGCAGACATGCTGGGGTTAAACATATACACAAAATGGATTTTGAAAATGCCTGTGTGACTTTATCATTCGAAATGCTGAAGGTTCTGTGTGTTTGGGTCTTTTTTTAATTTTTATTTTAGGTGATGAGAAAGTAAAACATTTCTTGAATGTTTTTAAAGAAACCTATCACAGGGACTTCCCTGGTGGTCCAGTGGTTAAGAATCCGCCTGCCAGTGCAGGGGACACAGGTTCGATCCCTGATCCGGGAAGATCCCACATGCCATGCAGCAACTAAGCCCGTGAGCCACAACTACTGAGCCCACATGCCACAACTACTGAAGCCCATGCGCCTAGAGCCCACGCTCCACAACAAGAGAAGCCACCACAATGAGAAGCCCGCGCACCGCAACGGAGAGTAGCCTCCGCTCACCACAACTAGAGAAAGTCCACGCGCAGCAATGAAGACCCAGTGCAGCAAAAAAAAAAAGAAAAAAAAGAGAAAGAAAGAAACCTATCATAGAAGAGCATCCTAAAAGAAGATCTGTTCCCTGGAATTCCTTCCCTTTGCCCTGACAGTTTACACAGCAGTACTTGCAGAATGCACCGTGCTGGCTTTATGACTGTGGATAAAAGAGATATTTCCTCCATAACATTTTTATGTTTGCCCCACTTTTTATAAGACATTCAAAAAGTGTAATAATAACAATAATATCCTAATTTATTTTTACTTTCTAAGTCTAGTATACATGGAACTAATAACTGTTGAACAGAATACTTCACACTTCGCTCTGACCTATCTATATGGAATGCTATCAGGTTTGAGTGGTGCCTAGAACAGGAGAGGGCTCTTAAGCAGGTCCAGGCTGTGGTTCAAGTAGAACCTGCGGTTGTAATAGTATCAGTGGTGAGAAAAGGTACCATGTGGAGTTTATAGGAGGCCTGAATAGGAGAATCACAACATAGACCCATTAGCTTTTGAAGCAAGGCTATGCCACCTTCAGCAGAGAACTATACACCATTCAGTAAAG
Source organism: Eschrichtius robustus (assembly GCF_028021215.1). Lineage (NCBI taxonomy): Eukaryota > Metazoa > Chordata > Mammalia > Artiodactyla > Eschrichtiidae > Eschrichtius > Eschrichtius robustus. Next base: position 122,273,253 of record NC_090828.1, read on the forward strand.
AGCCCCTGGCTTGCTACAGGGCCCTGGTGGAGATAGAGCATGTGACTCTAGGACATCAAGTGATCATGCAGCCGGACCTTCCCATTATGTGTTCTATCAGATCCACCAAATTATAAGGGTCAAGGCAATCCATCATAAGATAGTGGTTGGTATGTCTGAGACTGGGCATGAATAGAAAAGGGCCCAAGTAAGCCAGATAGGCAGGACCCCCGGAGTCCCTTGTCATCACCACTGTTGCTTCAGTGCTTCTCCTTGCTGAAACTTATGGCCGTGTATGGGGGACAAGGAGACTTCCTTAAGACCCGCTGGCAGAGGAGGAAAGGGGCCATGTTTGGCTCATGGCTGGGCTGACTCGGCAAGTAGCTGCTGCTGCTGCACTACCACCACTCAAGGGTGGCCTTGAAAGGCTTGAAACCCGCCCAATACACTGCCTCTGGCTGTCTATTTTGTATGGAAAGAGAAGTGGTCCAATGTAAGACCATATATAACCTTTGTGGGCATCAGCGAATGGCTAGGCTGATTAGTCAGAGGCCAGGAAAAAGATTGGAAATTTGACAATAAGGAGGCTTATAGAAAAAGCATATGGATAGATCTATGGGCATAGGCACAAAATGTAAAGATCTTAGTAACACATGTTAATGCCCACCAGAGAATATCCACCACACAAGAGGCACTAGTAGACAGAATGTCTTGGCCAGTTGATTTCAGCCAGCCTCTGTTGTCAGCCATTGCAAGCCTGGCACAATAGCCTCATGAAAGAGTAGCCAGGTGGCAGAGAGAGGCTTTGAGCCCAGCATTAATTTCCACTCACCAAGGCTGATCTAATTACTCCCACTGCTAAATGTCCTTTAGGCCAGCACAGAAATCAATGCTGAGCCACAGTATGGCACCATATCTTGAGGAAACCAACCTTTTACTTTTAGCAAGTTGAATACATTTGGACCTTTCCACCCTGGAAAGAACAGCAATTCACCTTAAGTTGACTCAATGCATACATCAGGTTATGGGTTTTCCTTTCCTGACCACATGGCATCTAGTAGCAGCCCAGGGGCTTACCAAGTTTGATCCACCAACATGGAATCCCACACTAAAACTCAGACTAAGAGTCCCACTTTATAACAAAGCATTAGGCACTACACCATGGGATCTACTGATTGAGGAGTCTGGCTTCTGGTTAAAAATCTGTGGGTGATTTTTCAGACCCAGTTACAAAAGCTTTACCTGACAGAGAAAGCTGCCCTCCCTGCACCAGAGTTGGTGCACGGTGAATGCATTGCCGTCTCTGAAGCGAGATGCAGTCAAGGACGCGGACCCCTTTGGCTGGTCATACTCCACATATTTACATCCCTAGCCCAGGCACCTTCATTCCTAAGTCTCTTTATCTGAGGCCTTGGGCAGAAGTCTTCTTTAGGCGGCTTTGCTGAGACCTCCTAATAGAAGATGGGTTGGGGAGGAAGTGGCAGGCTGGGGGGAAGGAGGGTGGACCTTGAAGATGCCTTTTCCCATTCCAACTCAGTACCCAGGACTTTTTCCCTCCGAGCCCTTCCCTCTGACCCCACCCTCCACCTCAGGATCCTAAAACTATCATAGCCTTTTGTTCAAGGCTCCCTCAACAATGAGATGACCTCCACATCTGCACGGATCCACCACTCATCATTCCATGGGGGAAAGGAACAGAGGAGTTTGCTTTCTCTGGGTTTAGCCTCTTGCTTACACCATTGCAATAAGCGCTTAAAAGTTTAGCTCTTTCATTTTTGGCTTATTTCATTAATCAGCTACTCAGACACTTGACAGTTTAGCTCTTTCCCAACTCAGCTGAGCTCCTGACACTGATCTATTACATACTGCACGCCCCCAGAAGCTTCAAGTCTTACAGAAGGATAGAGGGACCTTTTGAATGCTCGACCAAGGTGCCAGTGTGGAGATAGTGTACAAGGAGGGGGTACCACCTCCAGCACATGTTATACACCTTAAGTCAACAACCACTGCAAGATGCACGGTGCCCATTAGGTAGAATACAAGGGTCCGGGATACAAGAGGTGTAAGAAGTGGCCCTGCTCACCATCTCTTCCAGTGGTCCACCTGGGAAATTCATGCTCTCTTCCCCACAGAATGAGACTGTGTGGATCTAGAGGTCCTGGATTCCAGAGAGTTAGCACTTCCACCAGGAGACACAATAGAGCCCCATAAACTAGAAACTGTAATTGCTGTTTTGCCATTTCAGGTTCCTCATGCCAGAAAGCAGGAGACAAGGAAGAGACACAATAGTGGCAGGATTATTTGATCTGATTGGCAGTAAGAAGAAGGGCAGCTGGGACAGAAGAAAATGTTTGACACCAGATAATCCAGTAGGCCTTCTCCTCATACATCTGCTAAACCAGTTTTAGCCATGACCTGAGAAAGGTATGGTGACCAAAAGCTTAGGCCCCTCAAGTACAAAGTTCTCTGTCACCGCACCAGGTAAGCCACCTACAGCAAAGGTGCTGGCTGAGAGAGAGGGGAATCAAGAATGAGTGGTAGAGGAGGAGTCATGATGAGTATCAGTTGTAGCCTCAAGATCAGCTTCAGCTGCAAGGGCTGTCTTTCATCCTACTAACCTTCCTCTTGTAAGTTTCTCCAGGAAAAGAGCCAACCAGGATCCTGGAGATGCTGTTCCCTGATGCAGAGTTACTTACCATACGAAGCAAGTGGATCTGAGAGGTGCAAGCGTGGGCTGTAGGGGATGCTGTGATGTGCCACCCAGACACCCTCTTCAGGACCTCATTCACCACCAGCCACAGGAGTGCTGGCTGTTGAAAACTCACAGCCATATCCCTTTCTAGGAATTGCCCTTGACCGAAGGAAGGTGCTCTACGTAAAGTTACACTTTCTCCCCAAGGGCAGCCTGCATCCAATGACTGCTTGATGCTGGGGTCAAAGGCCCAGTCCCCTGCCTCGATATGGGACAACTCTGAGGGGCCATCTGACCTCCAGGACTATCTGTGGGATCAGCTGAGGTCTCTGTTGCAACTGCATCGCAGTTCAATTTCTCCCTCTACCTGGTTGTGCTTTCCGTAACTCCACTAGGTATTGATCCCAAGAGCACTCCCCCATAAATCTCCTGCACAGAAATCTCTGTCTCAGAATCCATTTCTGAGGACTAAGACAACGAGGAAGATGTAGTCTCAGAGTTTCACCCTCTGTGTGAAATGCAACAGGAGAGCATACCCTTGTATAAGCCACAATGGAACAATCAAAGAAATCCAGATTTAGTGCAATCCATTGAACTGTATTTATTGAAAGCTGGTGAGGTGCCCCAGGAAATCGTTAGAATACATGTAAAAACTAAATGTGGTCTCATTTTTTCTTTTTAAATTGGCAAGGAGGGAAAAAATGGCAATAGTACTACCACTATGCTGGAGAGAGTGTATCATTTTTCTGGAGGACAGCTTGAAAACACATATCAAGAGTATTAAAATGCTTTCCCCTTTGACTCATTAATTCCTCAAAAACATTATCTAAAGATTTAAATTAAATTTGTAAAAATATACTACATGGGTGGACTTTATAGTAATCTAGATAGCCATTAAAATAATACTGAAATATATTGGGTTGGCCAAAAAGTGCCTTCGGTTTTTAAGTAAAAATAAAAGACACATTTTTCATTTTCACCAAGAACTTTATTGAACAGTGTATTCACCCTTTTGTTCCACTACCTTCTGCCATTTTTCAGGCAACTTCATAATTCCATCTTCCCAAAACTTTTTATCTTTTTGAGCAAAGAACTGTTCCAGGTGCCTTTTACAGTCTTCTACGGAATTGAAATTTTTTCCATTAATAGAGTTTTGTAAAGACCTAAATAAATGGAAATCTGAAGGTGCAATGTCTGGTGAATACGGTGGATGAATCAGGATTTCCCAGCTAAGCTGTAACAGTTTTTGCCTGGTCATCAAAGAAACGTGCGGTCTTGCATTATCCTGATGGAAGATTATGCGTTTTCTGTTAACTAATTCTGGATGTTTTTAGTAGAGTGCTGCTTTCAGTTGGTCTAACTGGGAGCAGAACTTGTTGGAATTAATCGTTTGGTTTTCCAGAAGGAGCTCATAATAGAGGACTCCCTTCCAATCCCATCATATACACAACATCACCTTCTTTGGATGAAGACCGGCCTTTGGTGTGGTTGGTGGTGGTTCATTTCACTTGCCCCACGATCTCTTCCGTTCCACATTGTTGTACAGTATCCACTTTTCATAGCCTGTCACAATTTATTTTAAAAACGGAACATTTTCATTACATTTAAGTAGAGAATCGCATGCAGAAATACAGTCAAGAAGGTCTTTTTCGCTTAACTTGAATGGAACCCAAACATCAAAGCGATTCACATAACCAAGCTGGTGCAAATGATTTTCAACACTTGATTTGCATATTCTGAGTATGTCAGCTATCTTCCGAGTGGTATAACATTGATTGTTCTCAATTAATGTCTCGATTTGAGTGCTATCAACTTCAACCGGTCTACCCGACCGTGGCACATCGTCCAGCGAGAAATCTCCAGCAAGAAACTTCGCAAACCACTTTTGACATGTTCGATCAGTCACAACACCTTCTCCATATACTGCACAAACCTTTTTTTTACGTTTCAGTTGCGTATTTACCTTTCTTGAAATAATAAAGCATAATATGCCAAAAATGTTGCTTTTTTTCTTCCATCTTCAATATTAAAATGGCTACACAAAAATTCACCAATTGTGAGGACTTCTCTGGTAGTGCAGTGGTTAAGAATCCGCCTGCCAATACAGGGGACACGGGTTTGAGCCCTGGTCCAGGAAGATCCCACATGCCGCGGAGCAACTAAGCCCATGCACCACAACTACTGAGCCTGTGCTCTAGAGTCCGTGCTCCGCAACAAGAGAAGCCACCACAATGAGAAGCCTGCGTACTGAAACGAAGAGTAGCCCCCGCTCACTGCAACTAGAGAAAGCCCGTGCATAGCAACGAAGACCCAACGTAGCCAAAAAAAAAAAAAAATTCACCAATTCTGATAAGTCTTTTTTTAAATGCACGCTGATATGACAGCTGTCACATACAATCTAACAAAATTGTTTCGAATGAAGTTAAAGACACCTAAGTGCTACTAGAGCCATCTCACGGAAAAAACTGAACGAACCTTTTGGCCCACCCAATATCTATCAAAATATTAACCAATAATATTTCTGTGTGATACAATTTGGGGTGGTTTTTATTATCTTTTCATTTATCTGTATCCCTCTGCCTTTATGTATCTGTATCCTTCTGAATATGTATTACTTGCAATTGTTAAAATTATAATTTACTATAAAATAAGGAATGAAAGATTTTTTTTGCCTCCCCATAGGTTATCTCAATTTACAGAAAATATCCTAATTAGAATCCTCCATTTCAACTTTCTACTTTCATATCACTTTATATTTTATGTATTTTGGTATACTTGCGTTTTTCTGCAATTTGTAGTTGTATTCATATCCTGCCTCCATCATTAGGTAAGTTTCTAAGAGCCCTATCTACAGAAATGTCTGCCCATTGAAGGATACCCCAACACACTGATGACTGAAGGACAGGATTCATACACTGAGCTGTAGCACAGAAAGAACCAGTAGCAGCACGAAGCACTACAGCCCTTTGTTCCTGTTAATTAATAATATAACAACAACAAAACCCACACATGCCACACACTCTCAGATATTCTAGTTGAAGCCATGCTAGGAATCACACTAGCTGTCCTTATTGCCTCCCACATAACTGTGCAATGCAATGCTTTCTAAACATCACTATCAGTCATACAGTCCTCTATAACCGCTGAAAGGAGCACGGGCTCTTTTTGGTTTTGTGTTTCTTTTTTGTTTTGTTTCATTTAATTATTCACAATAACCTGGTGGACTTGCATTCAGATCAGAAAAATGTTTCATTTGGTTGCATCTGAGCTGCTTTTAAGTGCCTCTTTTTCTGAGCTGCCTGTCAACCCACCAGTCTTATAGGCCCAGGATGAGTCTCTGGGGCTGATAAAAGATGGATGATTAGCCCCTGATGCCGGCACAGCCTGCCACAACTGCACGTGAAAAGTGCGAATCTCTTTTTGTCTTGAAGAATGGGTTGTAAAATTTCCTTTTTCAATTTCAAGCCAAGAAGATGGGTTTTATCTCTTTATAAAACACTGGGTAATTATTGGGCTAACTGTAACAGAAACAGTTTACCTGGTTGAGGCTCAATAGCAAGAAGGAAGGAATTCTATCCAAGTCTTCAGTGTGCTCCACTTCAGCCTGGCCCCCTAGAATGTAAGCTACACAACAGACAGGCACTGCAGTATCAGTAGTACCTTAGTATTGATGCATAGTAGGTACTCATTAAATATTTGTTGCATGATTGAATAAATGAATGAATGGAGCAAAGTTCTGGATTGCTGAGACTTTGGGGTACCAGGTAGCTTCTATTACCCAAATAATCATTTCTCACTGACAGACCACAACCTGTAATTCTAAGCTCAGAATTTAACCATTTGGCTTAAGGTTCTTATTTCACTTAAAATGAAAATGCCCTGTGCACTGGTAAGAGAATAAATTGGTACAACCTTATTGAAAACCAATTTGGCAGTTTAGGCAAATTGAAAATATTCATTCACTTTCACCTAGGACCAGCCCTTCCAGAAATTTATCCTCCAGAAATACACACATACAAAGAGGTTTATTGCACTGTTGTTTCTAATGGGGGGCAAGGGGAAGAAGGGAGGGGGAAAAACCCTAACCTAACCTACATACCCATATGTAGGGGATTGGTTAGGGGAAAGCAATTTAACCACTGATTCTCCTCTCCCATTGATCAAAGATTCTCTGTGACCTTGCCTCCCTCTCTCCTCCAGGGTGCTTCTAAGACACATGAGCCAGTTCCTCTGTGGTGACAATAGGGAAACCTGAGAGACACAGAGGGCAGCAGATACCATCAAGTGGCTCAGAGCCCTCATGGAACTGGAACAAGAGACAGGTGAGGACCTGAAGGGGTACATAAGAGCATCTGATATAGTGGCTGTATGTTTTTTTACAGGAATGCTTGTCTTTTAGAGATTCATACTGGACTATTTACAAAAGAAATTATACAACGTCAGAAATTTCCCAAATTATTTAGTGTCAGGAGAAGATGGTGGGGTTATAGATCCAATAAGATTGAACTAGGTGATGGATACATAGGGGTGCATAATTCTATTCTACTTTTTAATATATTTGAAATTTTCTATAATAAAAATTTCTCTTAAGAAAATGTGCCCTTTGGTTTCTTAGAGATGTTAACTCTTCCCAAGTTCCCAGTTTTAATCAGTAAATAAAAATGTTTGATATCAAGCTAAAAGATAACAGCCTGAAAAGAAAACCAACCTAATCACGCAGAAAACTACGTGTGCCAACTGGGAGATGGAATGTTTCCAGAGTTCAGAGAAAGGAGAGAGAACTGTAGGCTGGGAGGCCAGAAAGTCTCACGGCGGAGATGGGACAGTAAGGAGACAGGTCTAATCATAATGGACACATATCCCATGTTGCCAAGGGGTCTCTGGGTCCCTGCAAATGGGAATGCCAGCCACATCAGCCCTACTTGGGTCCTCATAGCACAGTCCTTAGGGAAATGCATTCCTGGAACACTGGCATTTGCTCTTGGATCTCCTCAATAACTCTGAAGTTAAGACATGCCTTGGGCCAAAGTTTCTCCCAGGCACATGTCATACCATTCTTGGTCTTTCCTCCCAAGTGGCAGTGATGTTTATGAAGCCCTTCATAACATCCATCTTCCACCCATCTCCAGCTGGTAGTCCTAATACGGTGAGTTGCAGAGCACACTCACTTCGGCAGATGGCGATGTGCAGTTCTGCGGTGTGGTGGGCTAACCAACCTTTACTGGTACAGAGTACACAGTACAGCGGGCTACAGTGGTTCTCTTTGGCTGAGCACTCATAAGAGCACTCAAAGGAAGGATACACACACCACACACGCACACACACACACACACACAAGCACACACATATGTTATACCGTAGTGTATTTATGTCATCCTGTATATATATATATTTTTTTTTTGTTTGTTTGTTTGTTTTTGGTCTGGCCACACCACGTGGCATGCGGGATCTTAGTTCCCCAACTAGGGATCGAACCCGTGCCCCCTGCAGTGCAAGCACGGAATCTTAACCACTGGACCACCAGGGAATTCCCCTACAAATATATTTTCATGGAAAATATTTCAGAGATAAATAGCGTTATAATGAATCAGTACTGAGGAGGGCTAAATAGAATATGAGTATGATATCTAATATGTGCCAGGCATATTTGCACATATTATGAAGCACTTTATACATGTTATCTCTTTTAATCCTTACAATGACAGCCCTATTAGCAGGTTCTATTATTACCCCTCAGCTAAAAACTCATTATACATATTAACTTATTTACTCTTTATAACGATAGTGCTGTTAACAGGTTCTATTATTGTCCCACAGATAAAAAACCTATTGCACAGAGAGGTTAAGTAACTTAACCAAGATCACTTAAGTAGTGGAGCCAGGACTCAAATCCAGAGCCCATGTGCTTAACTGTGGAAGCTATGCCAATTACTCGGCATACAAAACGTCCTTCCAGGTACAACTGGATTCTGGTGCAAGGTTCTGAGTGAGTACTCCTTTATTGTACACACTTTTGTAGAGCAAAAGACTTCCCCGTATTTGCCTTTCGGGGAGGACAAGTAGGATTAGCTAAGGCCAATTTTCTTGGAGAAGGGCTATATGCAGGGAAACTGCTAGCCCATCTAGTAACTGTGCAATCTGGAACAAAGCTCTCTACCAGGGCCATTGGCTGGGCTGGTTGAGTTTGACTGGGTTTCTGCAGCTTTGCTACCATAGGTGGTAACCCTGGCCGTACGAGCGCAAGAGGGTGTAACAGGAGGCCTCTGTGGAGTGAGATAACCCCTTCCATCGCAAATGTTGGGGGCCACGTAGTCTCCCCTCTTCTCCTCACTTGCCAGAGGGAGAGAGTAACTGCTGACTGGCTCTCTCTCCCTGCACCTTTGCTCCAACAGCCAACTGTTTCAAAAGCACCAAAGCTTGTGTCAAGGGCCTCTCAACCCAGACAGAGCAGAGCACGTCCCTTACAATCCACTCTGTCTTTGTAGCCCAACTTAGTAAGGAGTGGTCGCCACTCACTCTGCTTCCTCTGCTCTCTTCACTCCCCTGCAATCTAACTTCCACCCCTCCACATCACTGAAACTCCTTCCGCCATGTTTAGTCTCTGTCCTTGACCACTCTGCAGCCTTCACCACTGACAATGACTAGTTCCAGAGTCTTCTCTTTTGGCTTTTCAGATTCTCCTCCTATTTCTTTGGCTGTTCTTTCCCAGTCTCTCCCATGGCATTTTCCTCTTCAACCTCCTTTTTTTTTTTCTTTTTTGGCCATGGCCTGCGGTATGTGGGATCCTAGTTCCCTGACCACGGATTGAACCCAGGCCACCTGCATTGGAAGTGCGAAGTCTTAACCACTGGACCACCAGGGAAGTCCTAGGATGCCCCTCAGCCTCCTTTTAAATGCTGATATTCCGCAGGGTCTCATGCTTGGACCTACCTTCTTCTCTTTCTTCAGATGCTCTCTGGGTGATCACATCTATTCCTAAGGCTTCCCTACCATCTCTTCTGAGGATTCCTCACTCTGTTTCTGCTGTCCAAATCTTTCCTAAACTTGAGAAGAAAAAAAAAGTTAATTTCAACAAACCTTTGCTTATACAATTTTTTAAAATAAACTGCTTTCATTTTATAATGTTCTTTAGATACATGTTGGCCAAAACCTCAGAGTTCAAGGTTTAGGTCATTCAATGTCCAGAAATATCCACCCCATAACACTTAGCGAAGCCTGTCCTCATTGTAAATGAATCAGCTAAATCACACTTACTGTTCTGTTAGAAAAAATCCAACTTCGTTTTTCAATTCAAACAAAAATGTTAATATTGTTTCAAGAAATAGTCTTAAAAACCACTGGGAGAGGGCTTCCCTGGTGGCGCAGTGGTTGAGAATCTGCCTGCTGATGCAGGGGACACGAGTTCGAGCCCCGGTCTGGGAAGATCCCACATGCCGCGGAGCAACTAGGCCTGTGAGCCACAATTACCGAGCCTGCGCGTCTGGAGCCTGTGCTCCGCAACAAGAGAGGCCGCGATAATGAGAGGCCCGCGCACCGCGATGAAGAGCGGCCCCCACTTGCCGCAACTAGAGAAAGCCCTCGCACAGAAACGAAGACCCAACACAGCCATAAATAAATAAACAAATAAATAAAATTTAAAAAAAGAAGGATGATAGCTCAGATCAGGCCTCTGGGAAAAAAAAAAAAAAAAAAAAAAAACCACTGGGAGAGAAAATCCGGAAGACATTTTGTAAAATTAATGATTAAAAGCAGTCAAATTGATATTAAAATAATACCAATATAATTAAATTACCCATTTTCATAATAGCTATAAAAACAAGAATAAATTTATATGCCGTTCCTCTTTTCTTGAAGTATAATAATGTAATGTAAGTATAGTCAAAATGATGTTATAATAAATTGAGAAATATAATGAAAGTTTTAAATATTTTTGCAGTAACTCTGTGTGTGTGTGTAATTATGGCATTCACCTTTGGAAAAAATTAAATAAGTATTATATAAAAACAGGTAAAAACTGCCATCATTACCACTGCCCTCTCCACTACTTTTGCTACACATCATGACCAAACTTCTCATATGTAAGTAACTAAAGTGGAAGGCAAATGACTAAAAAGGCATTTAATCATGTACTGCTAAAAATGAAGTGATCAGCAGCTAACATCTAATTCTCTTGTTTTGTTAATAAGAGGTAATTTATATTACATATTTTATAAGAAGAGGATTGACTTTATTTGGAAGAAAATATTTCATAATCTGATGTGATAAATATATTATTGAATATTGTACACCACCTAAACCATGTAAAAATTTAATCTGCTGGTTTTATTCAAAATATATTGAAGTGTTGGTAATCCAGGAAAATATTACAATTAGCTTTAAAAGAATCAGCATCATCAACCTGTACTGCTACAGCCCAGCCAAAGATATGTCTCAGGAAAAAGAGCCCTTATCTTTTAGAGATGCCTTCTGACATATCTACAGATGAAATGATATGATATCTAGGATGTGCTTCAAAATCATAAGGGAGTGAAGAGAACTGTACTTTACCTCTATGGTCTTCCTCCCAAACCCCCTAACTACAGTCTAAACATGAGAAAAAATATCAGACAAATCCCAACTGAGCAATATTTTGCAAAATACCTGAGCTGTATACCTGAAAACTATCAATGTCATCAAAACCAATAAAATTCTGAGAAACTGCAGGCCAGAGGAGACTAAAGAGATAGGACAACTCAATGTAACATGGTATCCTGGGTGGGATCCTGGAAGAGAAAAGGGACATTAGGGGAAAACTACTGAAATCGAAATAAAGTATGGAGTTTAGTTAATAATACTGTACTGAAGTTCCTTCTTTAATTGTGACAAATGTACTGTGGTAACGTAAGATGTTAACAATAGGGAAAAATGGGCATAGAGTATATGACAACTCTATCCTACCTTTTGCAAGACATTTTAAAAGACGATTCTAAAATAAAAAGTTTAAGATAATCATTATGGAGAGGGAAAAGCAGATGGGGTGTGTGGTTGGGACAGGACTGGCCACATTTTAGTGCTTATCGGGGTTACATAATGAAAGTTCATTATACTATTCTGTCTACATTTACGTATTTGAAATTCTCTATTATAAGGTTTAAAAATACATACATTGTGTTGGGGGTTCCTCAAAGCCATCCTCAGGTTCAATGATTTGCTAGGAGGACTCCAGGACTCAGCATATAATCATACTCATGGTTATGATTTATTACAGTGAAAGGATAGAAAGTAAAATCAGCAAAGGGAAAAGGCACAGGAGGCAAAATCCAGAGACCAAGCACAAGCTTCCTAGAGTCCTTCCCCTCTGGAGTCATACAGAATGCACTTAATTCCTTCCCAGCATTAAACTGTAATAACACACGTGTCTACCAGGGAAGCTCGTTAGAGAAGCCTGTGTTGTCACTGGGGGCTGGTCACATAAGCACTGTCTACTGAGCACATGTCAAGATTCCAGACTCTCAGAAGATATTCAGTATCAACCACGTTGTTTGTAAAAACATTTCAGGCACAGTGAGCCATCCTTACCATTTAGGGAAAGTGTAATATCAGTGTAGGGAACTGTTTACCAGTCAAGTTCCCAAATGCCAGCCAAAGGCCAACCTTGCAAGCAGGCTTTTCTAAGGATAGCAGTCTCAGGCTTACACACATACAGAGGCATACTGCTCTCTGGGATACAGCTCAGATATGTTTCATACCTCACATCCTCCTCTTCTATGGAAGGTACCTCCACTACCCTCACTAGGAGACCTCATCTCCTATTCTGGTCCAGAGGTGCATGTCTGAAGGGGGAAGGGAGGGCCTGTGAGGTGTAGACAGCCGAGAAGAGCAAGTTCCAAGTTTCTCAGTGGGCACAGCCGTAAATTAGCCTGGAACTCTGCACTCCTGTTCTTTGCTTTCTTCCTTCTGTACACGGTGCTTTAGTTCTGGGAAATCTACCTTGAGGATAGAAGAGAAAGAGAAGGGGGAAAAAGAAAAATGGGAAAGAAAAGAAGGAGGCCTTTTGAGAGAATGAGACAGAATCTGGTCAGCAAACTGCTCCTAGATAGCTCCTGGATCCATTCTTGTGCCAGTGCAGAAGGGCTGTGAATATCATCAAACAGGTGAGTTTGAGGTTCCTAAAGTATATACAAGTGGTGATGTCCTGTAGGCAGGCAGATCTGGAGCTGGTGAAGGGCTGAGGGGTACAGGCCTGCAAGGGTTCCCATCCCCTTCAAATGAGGCAATACACACACTAATACACTACAGCACACAAGCAATGAGTTTTTGGTTAAACCTTGTAAATATTTTGTGAATAGTGTCTTTCTCTATGTGTGTGTGTTAAAAGAATTACTGTAGCTTCTGTCATCCTGTTCGGCATTTAAAAAAAAAATTTTTTTTTTTAATGTGCTTGGAAGCCTCAAAAAATGGAATTGATCCAGGCTTCTTGTAATTTCTTGGAGCCCCAGGAAACAGAACTGGTTGGTGATACAGATTCAGAAGTCATCAGCACCAAGGCCTTGGTGAATTGAAAACAAGTGAGTGAAGGGGATCGCCCAGAGCCTGGGAAAAGAGGGCTCTGGGACCAGAACATTTAAGGGACTCCCTAAAGAGGCGCCTACAAAGGAGGCTAACCAGGAATGACCAAAGAGATAGGAGAAAAATCAAGTGAAACGAAGCCGGGAAAATATGGCCAAAGAGAGGGGAAGTCAAGAGGACGCAAGCCAAGAGTGCGTTTGAGAGAGGAAGTAATCAACAGCGTCAAATATTCGCTGATTTTTCCCGGTCAGCACCAACCATAATAATTCTGCCAACTCCCCTCTCTCCCTTCCCCCTAGTACTGTTACTACGTCACTTTTGACTCTTACAGGGTTTCAGCCGGTGGTTTACAGTTTATGTCCTCCAATTAGATGGTTCAAGCAGGAGGTCGGAATCTTACTCACTTTCCTCTTCCATAAGGCATTACGCCTCTTGCTCAATTAATATAAGTGAAACGATTTGAAGAATATTAGAAAAACCACCCCCGGGCAAAGATCTTATCTTTTAACTCGCTCCAGCAGCAAAATTCCCCCGGACACGACCAACTGCGCAGGCGCAGAGGCCGATCACCCGGCTTTCTCGGGTCTTTGCATTTGGCGCGAAATCTCCGCTCCGTGGGCGGGGCTGAGGGAGAGGCCGCGCTCATTAGACAGGTTTGGCGCGAAATCCCCGAGCTCCTGCGCCACGATTGGCTCCGGCCTTCCGGCGAAGGGGCGGGGCAGAGGAGGTGCGCGCCGAGCGGCAGCGTCCGGGGAGAAGCAACGCTCTGCTTGCATCCAGCGTGGCGCCGGCGGTCCCTCAGCATTAGGCAGCGATGGACCTCGCGGCGGCAGCGGAGCCGGGCGCCGGCAGCCAGCACCTGGAAGTCCGCGACGAGGTGGCCGAGAAGTGCCAGAAACTGTTCCTGGACTTCTTGGAGGAGTGAGTCAGAGGGCGCCCCTTACCCGCGGAACTTCCCCTCCCGCCCCTCGCGGCTTCCGGAGCCCGGGGGCGCCGTGGGCCCCGCGCGTGTTCGGGAACTGAGGGGTCGCGCGCCTCGGAGAGCGGGCCGCGGGGAGGAGGCTGGGCCGGGCTGGGCTGGTTTCCGGGGGTGAAATCCATCTGGAGCCCTTCCGCAAACTCCTGCCGTGCGCAGTGCCCTGGGCCGAGCGCTTTAGGCCCGTCGTTCAGTTCTCACAGCCTGTAAGGCTGGTGGTCGCGTAGCCCCCGGTGACCCTGAGGCTGGGTGGGGATGAGTAACTCGTCCAGTTAGGCCGCGCGTCCGCGGGGTCGCGGGGGAGGCCGAACTGGCGTATGAATCCTGGCGGGGGTCTGACTGGGGTCCACCGAGGGCATGGCAGCCCTGGAGCCCGTGGAGTTGAAAGGGCCGGAGTGAACCCCGTGGTTGACAGATGCTCGGGCGAGGGGCCGACCTGCTTATGGCGCTGAACGCACTCCCTCCGTCTCTTCCTATCCTTCCAACCCTCCAAACCCCACTTTTCTTTTTTTCTGTTGCCTTTTTTAGGCTGCAGCCATCTCAAACCCCCTCTCCCTGGCTTTCAGCCACTGCCACCAGTTACTTTTCTTAGATCGTGCAGATATAGCTCTGCTTTCCCTGAGTATGGACTCTACCGCCTCCAGGAAGAAGTGGAAGCACTGCGGAATGTCTTAGGAAATTCTTTTTTTTTTTTTAAGAGCTCAGTTTTTAAATTTGATCATTTCTTGCATTTGAAGTTCTCCTCGATGACATCTTGGCCTGAGACTCTTTGCCATAGTCCTAAAAAAAAAAAAAAAAAATCTTATGCGGTTTTACTAATATTTAGAAACTCCACTAAGTTGTTAGCACTAGTTATAGTGAAGCTTTAAAAGATTAGCACATGTCTTACGAAAATGCTTCCCATCCTTAAAATTCCTTTTAGCTATTCTCAGGGGCCTTAATGACTTCCACGTCTTTAAGGCTCATAACATGGCAGGAAATTTTTTTTTTTCTATTGTGGTAAAACCTTTACCATTTTAACCTTTTTTTTTTTCTTGGTCGTGCCCTGTGGCACGCGGGATCTTAGTTCCCCAACCAGGGATCGAACCCATGCCCCCTGTATTGGGAAGAGAGTCTCAACCACGGGACCACCAGGGAAGTCCCCATTTTAACTTTTTAAACGCAGAGTTCACTGGCGTTAAGTACATTTACCTTGTTATACAGCCATCACCAACATCCATCTCCAGACCACTTTTTTTCTTCCCAAACTGAAACTCTGCACCCACTAAACAATGATAAACCATTCCCCCCACCCTCCTGCCCCTGACAACCACCATTCTATTTTCTGTCTATGAACTTGACTACTCTAGGTACCTCAGACTTGGAGTCATATAATACTTGTCCTTTTGTGACCAGCTTACTTCACTTAGCATAGTGTCTTTGAGGTTTTCCATGCTGTAGCATGTGCCGGAATTTCCTTTTTAAGGGTGAATAGTATTTCATTGTATGTCTATACCACATTTCGTTTGTCTCTTCATCCATCCGTGGATATGTAGGTTGTTTTCACGCTTTTACTACTGTGAATAATTCTGCTGTCTTACGAAATTCTGATAGAGTTAAAACCATAGTTTACTTTATATTTCCCTACTTTTGGCAATGTTACTCTCTGCCTGACAGCTCTTCATCCTTCAAAGCCTAGCTAAAGATTCATACCTCATTTGTTAAACCTTATAAACCTTTCAGGCAGCACCAATCCTTTCTTCCCGTATGTTCCCAACCTGCCATTTTCTGTCATGTCTGGTAATATATCTACCTGTCAGCCATTTCATCTGAATGTAAATCCCATCCTTAATCCCACCTAGCCACCACACCACATTACACAGGTCCTCAATTATGTTTGATTTTAACAAATAATGTAATTGCCTTTGCTTCCTTGCAGTTTGCCATGCAGCTAACTCCTGGGCACAATGATGAACAAGGCAAATAATCCCTGTATTTGTTGGGAAAAAATGTTAACTCCCTCTCAAAATACCAACTTTGATTTGCCATTGCTTATGGAATAAGATCCAAATTCTTCACAGCTGCTCTTTCCAGTTTGATCTTCCACAGCCATTCTGTCATTATCCACACTCCTCCCATACCTTCCTGACTTTGCCACATACTTTCGAACATCTGTAGCCAATCTATCCACCACTCATTTTTTTTCTTTCAAATTTTAAAACTCTTTCAACGCCGAATTCCAGTACTACCTTTTATATGCATGAAGCCTTTCTAGATGTTCCTGTTAGGCAAAATTAGTTTATATTCCCCTGTCACATTTCTTTTACCTCCTTTTTTTTCTTTTTCCTTTTTATTTTATTGTGGAAAGAACACAACATGAAATCTACCTTCTTAACAAAATTTTAACTGTACCGTGTTATTGTTATACAGTAGATCTGTTAGAGCTTATTCATCTTGCTTGACTGAAACTTTATGCCTGTAGTACCTCCACATTCTCCTCTTCCTCCAACCACCATTCCACTCTTTGATTCTATGAATTTGACTTTTGGGGGGGTTTTTTTGGCCGCTCCCAATGGCTTGTGAGATCTTAGTTCCCTGACCAGGGATCGAACCCCGGGCCCATGGCAGTGAAAGCGTGGAGTCCTAACCACTGGACCGCCAGGGAATTCCTGAATTTGACTATTTTAGATACCTCATATAAGTAGAATCATGCAATATTTGTCTTTCTGTAATTGGCTTATTTCACTTAGCACCATGTCCTCAAGATTCATCCATATTGAGACATTGCAGAATATCCTGTTTTAAGGTTGAATAATATTCTGTTGTATGTGTATACTACATTTTGTTCATTCATTTGTCATGGACATTTAGATGTCTTGTCCCTCTCTTTAGTAGAAATGTCTCCTATGAGAGTGTCAACCCTAGCAGAGGAACAATGCTGTCATTTCCAGCCTGTGGTACCTCTGGCATAGTGCTTTGCAGATAAGTATTGTTCGTTAGGTATTTAACAGAACATGCTGTATTTGAAGGAGAAATTGATTTTTTCTCAAAACTAATCTGCATGGTTATGTTAGAAGAACAAAAATCAAATATTGTTCATATGATACGCTTTTGGAAAAAACACACCAGCTTTACTTTGTGTGTATGTTTCCATTTTCCTGAGGTCTTAGGTGCTGAAGCACCTCATTTCTGTGTATTTATTTGTATTCTGGTTCTTAAATCAACAGCTAATCTGTCAGTTTTCCCTTTAGAAATTAAATCTTTGGATTTTAACCTGAATTTCTTTCTTTTTTTTTTTTATATCATTAATAGAGTTGGGTTTTATTTAGTTTTTTTTTTTTACTTATCACTTTTTTTAATATACAGCAGGTTCTTATTAGTTATCTATTTTACACATATTAGTGTATATATGTCAATCCCAATCTCCCAATTCATCCCACCACCACCACCACCAACAACAACCCCCTGCTTTCCCCCCTTGGTGTCCATACGTTTGTTCTCTACATCTGTGTCTCTATTTCTGCCTTGCAAATGGTTCATCTGTACCATTTTTCTAGATTCCACATATATATGTTAATATACAATATTTGTTTTTCTCTTTCTGACTTACTTCACTCTGTATGACAGTCTCTAGGTCCATCCACGTCTCTACAAATGACCCAGTTTCATTCCTTTTTATGGCTGAGTAATATTGCATTGTATATATGTACCACATCTTCTTTATCCGTTTGTCTGTCGATGGGCATTTAGGTTGCTTCCATGACCTGGCTGTCACAAACAGTGCTGCAGTGAACATTGCGATGCATGTGTCTTTTTGAATTATGGTTTTCTCTGGGTATATGCCCAGTGGTGGGATTGTTGGGTCATATAGTAATTCTATTTTTAGTTTTTTAAGGAACCTCCATACTGTTCTCCATAGTGGCTGTATCAGTTTACATTCCCACCAACAGTGCAAGAGGGTTCCTTTATGTCCACACCCTCTCCAGTATTTGTTATTTGTAGATTTTCTGATGATGCCCATTCTGACCAGTGTGAGGTGAAACCTCGTTATAGTTTTGATTTGCATTTCTCTAATAATTAGTGATGTTGAGCATCTTTTCATGTGCCTCTTGGCCATCTGTATGTCTTCTTTGGAGAAATGTCTATTTAGGTCTTCTGCCCATTTCTTGATTGGCTTGTTTGTTTTTTTAATATTGAGCTGCATGAGCTGTTTATATATTTTGGAGATTAATCCTTTGTCTGTTGATTCATTTGCAAATATCTTCTCCCATTTTGAGGGTTGTCTTGTTTATCCTTTCCTTTGCTGTGCAGAAGCTTTTAAGTTTCATTAGGTCCCATTTGTTTATTTTTGTTTTTATTTCCATTACTTCAGGAGGTGGGTCAAAAAGGATCTTGCTGTGATGTATGTCATAGAGTGTTCTGCCTATGTTTTCCTCTAAGAGTTTTATAGTGTCTGGCCTTACATTTAAGTCTTTAATCCATTTTGAGTTTATTTTTGTGTATGGTGTTAGGGAATGTTCTAATTTCATTCTTTTACGTGTAGCTGTCCAGTTTTCCCAGCACCATTTATTGAAGAGATTGTCTTTTCTCCATTGTATATCCTTGCCTCCTTTGTCATAGATTAGTTGACCATAGGTGCGTGGGTTTATCTTTGTCATAGATTAGTTGACCATAGGTGCGTGGGTTTATCTCTGGGCTTTCTATCCTGTTCCATTGATCTATATTTCTGTTTTTATGCCAGTACCATGTTGCCTTTATTACTGTAGCTTTGTAGTATAGTCTGAAGTCAGGGAGTATGGTTCCTCCAGCTCTGGTTTGTTTTTTTGTTTTTTTGTTTTTATTTATTTATTTTTGGCTGTGTTGGGTCTTAGTTTCTGTGCGAGGGCTTCCTCTAGCTGCGGCAAGTGGGGGCCACTCTTCATCGCGGTGCGCGGGCCTCACTATCGTGGCCTTTCGTTACGGGGCACAGGCTCCAGATGCGCAGGCTCAGTAGTTGTGGCTCACGGGCCTAGTTGCTCTGCGGCATGTGGGATCTTCCCAGACCGGGGCTCGAACCCGTGTCCCCTGCATTAGCAGGCAGATTCTCAACCACTGCGCCACCAGGGAAGCCCCTCCAGCTCTGTTTTTCCCCTCAAGATTGCTTTGGCTATTCGGGGTCTTTTGTGTCTCCATACAAATTTTAAGATTTTTTGTTTTAGTTCTGGAAAAAATGCCATTGGTAATTTGATAGGGATTGCATTGAATCTATAGGTTGCTTTGGGTGGTATAGTCATTTTCACAATGTTGATTCTTCCAATCCAAGAACATGGTATATCTCTCCATCTGTTGGTATCATCTTTAATTTCTTTCATCAGTGTCTTATAGTTTTCTGCATACAGGTCTTTTGTCTCCCTAGGTAGGTTTATTCCTAGGTATTTTATTCTTTTTGTTGCAGTGGTAAATGGGAGTGTTTCCTTAATTTCTCTTTCAGATTTTTCATCATTACTGTGTAGGAATGCAAGCGATTTCTGTGCATTAATTTTGTATCCTGCAAGTTTACCAAATTCATTGATTAGCTCTAGTAGTTTTCTGCTGGCATCTTTAGGATTATCTATGTATAGTATCATGTCATCTGCAAATGGTGACAGTTTTACTTCTTCTTTTCCAATTTGGATTCCTTTTATTTTTCTTCTGTAATTGCCATGGCTAGGACTTCCAATACTGTTGAATAAGAGTGGCAAGAGTGGACATCCTTGTCTTGTTCCTGATCTTAGAGGAAATGGTTTCAGTTTTTCACCATTGAGAATGATGTTTGCTGTGGGTTTGTCATATATGGCCTTTATTATGTTGAGGTAGTTTCCCTCTATGCCCAGTTTCTGGAGATTTTTTATCATAAGTGGGTGTTGAATTTTGTCAAAAGCTTTTTATGCATCTTTTGAGATTATCATATGGTTTTTATCCTTCAGTTTGTTAATATGGTGTATCACATTGGTTGATTTGCATATATTGAAGAATCCTTGCATCCCTGGGATAAATCCCACTTGATCATGGTGTATAATCCTTTTAATGTGTTGTTGGATTCTGTTTGCTAGTATTTTGTTGAGGATTTTTGCATCTATATTCATCAGTGATATTGGTCTGTAATTTTCTTCTTTTGTAGTATCTTTGTCTCGTTTTGATATCAGGGTGATGTCCTCATAGAAAGAGTTTGGGAGTGTTCCTTCCTCTGCAATTTTTTGGAAGAGTTTGAGAAGGGTGGGTGTTAGCTCTTCTCTAAATCTTTGATAGAATTCACCTGTGAAGCTATCTGGTCCTGGACTTTTGTTTGTTGGAAAATTTTTAAGCACAGTTTCAATTTCATTACTTGTGATTGGCCTGTTCATATTTTCTGCCTCTTCCCGGTTCAGTCTTGGAAGGTTATACCTTTCTAAGAATTTGTCCATTTCTTCCAGGTTGTCCATTTTGTTGGCATAGAGTTGTTTCTAGTAGTCTCTTATGATGCTTTGTATTTCTGCAGTGTCTGTTGTAACGTCTCCTTTTTTTTTTTTTTTAAGGAATTTCTTTATTTTTATTATTTATTTATTTATTTTTGGCTGTGTTGGGTCTTCGTTACTGTGCGAGGGCTTTCTCCAGTTGCGGCAAGCGGGGGCCACTCCTCATCGTGGTGCGCCAGCCTCTCATTATCGCGGCCTCTCTTGTTGCGGAGCACAGGCTCCAGACGCGCAGGCTCAGTAGCCGTGGCTCACGGGCCTAGTTGCTCCGCAGCATGCGGGATCCTCCCAGACCAGGGCTCGAACCCGTGTCCCCTGCATTGGCAGGCAGACTCTCAACCACTGCGCCACCAGGGAAGCCCACGTCTCCTTTTTCATTTCTAATTTTATTGATTTGAGTCCTCTCCCTCTTTTTCTTGATGAGTCTGGCTAAAGGTTTATCGGTTTTGTTTATCTTCTCAAAGAACCAGCTTTTAGTTTTATTGATCTTTGCTATTGTTTTCTTTGTTTTTATTTCATTTATTTTTGCTCTGAGCCTTATGATTTCTTTCCTTCTACTAACTTTGGGTTTTGTTTGTTCTTCTTTCTCTAGTTCCTTTAGGTGTAAGGTTAGATTGTTTATTTGAGATTTTTCTTGTTTCTTGAGGTAGGATTGTATTGCTATAAACTTCCCTCTTAGAACTGCTTTTGCTGCATCCCATAGGTTTTGGATTGTCATGTTTTCATTGTCATTTGTCTCTAGATATTTTTTGATTTCCTCTTTGATTTTTTCAGTGATCTCTTGGTTATTTAGTAACGTATTGTTTAGCCTCCATGTGTTTGTGTTTTTTACGGTTTTTTCCCTGTAATTGATTTCTAATCTCATAGCGTTGTTGTTGGAAGAGATGCTTGATATGATTTCAGTTTTCTTAAATTTACCAAGGTTTGTTTTGTGACCCAAGATGTGATCTATCCTGGAGAATGTTCCGTGTGCACTTGAGAAGAAAGTGTAATCTGCTGTTTTCGGATGGAATGTCCTATAAATATCAATTAAATCTATCTGGTCTACTGTGTCATTTAAAGCTTGTTTCCTTATTAATTTTCTGTCTGGATGATCTGTCTGTTGGTGTAAGTGAGGCGTTATAAAGTCCCCCACTATTGTGTTACTATCGATATCCTCTTTTATAGCTGTTAGCATTTGCCTTGTGTATTGAGGTGTTCCTATTTTGGGTGCCTATAAGTTTATAATTGTTATATCTTCTTCTTGGATTGATCCCTTGATCATTATGTAGTGTCCTTGTCTCTTGTAATATTCTTTATTTTAAAGTCTATTTTATCTGATAGAAGTATTGCTACTCCAGCTTTCTTTTGATGTCCATTTGCATGGAATAACTTTTTCCATCCCCTCACTTTCAGTCTGTATGTATGCCTAGGTCTTAAATGGGTCTCTTATAGACAGCATATATATGGGTCTTGTTTTTGTATCCATCCAGCAAGCCTGTGTCTTTTGGTTGGAGCATTTAATTCAATCACATTCAAGGTAATTATGGATATGTATTTTCCTATTACCATTTTCTTAATTGTTTTGGGTTTGTTTTTGTAGGTTCTTATCTTCTCTTGTGTTTCCCACTTAGCGAAGTTCCTTTAGCATTTGTTGTAGAGCTGGTTTGGTGGTGCTGAATTCTCTTAGCTTTTGTTTGTAAAGCTTTTGATTTCGCCTTCGAATCTGAATGAGATCCTTGCTGGGTAGAGTAATCTTGGTTGTAGGTTCTTCCCTTTCATCACTTTAAATATATCGTGCCACTCCCTTCTGGCTTGTAGAGTTTCTGCTGCGAAATCAGCTGTTAACCTTATGGGAGTTCCCTTGTGTGTTATTTGTCGTTTTTTCCCTTGTTGCCTTTAATAATTTTTCTTTGTCTTTAATTTTTGTCAATTTGACTACTGTGTGTCTTGGCGTGTTTCTTTTGGGTTTATCCTGTATGGGACTCTCTGCGCTTCCTGGACTTGGGTGGCTATTTCCTTTCCCATGTTAGGGAAGTTTTTGACTATAATCTCTTCAAATATTTTCTCTGGTCCTTTCTCTCTCTCTTCTCCTTCTGGGACCCCTATAATGCAAATGTTGGTGCGTTTAATGTTGTCCCAGAGGTCTCTTAGGCTGTCTTCATTTCTTTTCCTTTTTTTTCTTTATTCTGTTCTGCGGCAGTGAATTCCACCATTCTGTTTTCCAGGTCACTTATCCATTCTTCTGTCTCAGTTATTCTGCTGATTCCTTCTAGTGTATTTTTCATTTCAGTTATTGTATTATTCATCTTTGTTTGTTTTTTACTTCTTCTAGGTCTTTGTTAAACATTTCTTACATTTTCTCGATCTTTGCCTCTATTCTTTTTCCGAGGTCCTGGATCGTCTTCGCTATCATTATTCTGAATTCTTTTTCTGGAAGGTTACCTATCTCCACTTCATTTAATTGTTTATCTGGGGTCTTATCTTGTTCCTTCACCTGGTACATAGTCCTCTGCCTTTTTATTTTGTCTGTCTCTCTGTGAATGTGGTTTTCGTTCCACAGGCTGCAGGATTGTAGCTCTTCTTGCTTCTGCTGTCTGTCCTCTGGTGGATGAGGCTATCTAAGAGGCTTGTGCAAGCTTCCTGATGGGAGGGACTGGTGGTGGGTAGAGCTGGGTGTTGCTCTGGTGGGCAGAGCTCAGTAAAACTTTAATCCACTTGTCTGCTGATGGGTGGAGCTGAGTTCCCTCCCTGTTGGTTGTTTGGCCTGAGGCGACCCAGCATTGGAGCCTACAGGCTCTTTGGTGGGCAACACCAGGAGGGCTCACGCCAAGGAATACTTCCCAGAACTTCTGCTGCCAGTGCCCTTGTCCCCACGGTGTGCCACAGCCACCCCCCGCCTCTGCAGGAGACCCTCCAACACTAGCAGGTAGGTCTGGTTCAGTCTCCCCCGGGGTCACTGCTCCTTCCCCTGGGTCCCGATGCACACACTACTTTGTGTGTGCCCTCCAAGAGTGGAGTCTCTGTTTCCCCGAGTCCTGTGGAAGTCCTGCAATCAAATCCCCGTAGCCTTTAAAGTCTGATTCTCTGGAAATTCCTCCTCCCATTGCCAGACCCCCAGGTTGGGAAGCCTGACGTGGGGCTCAGAACCTTCACTCCAGTGGGTGGATTTCCATGGTAAAATTGTTCTCCAGTTTGTGAGTCACCCACCCAGCGGTTATGGGATTTGATTTTATTGTGATTGCACCCCTCCTACCGTCTCATTGCAGCTTCTCCTTTGTGTTTGGATGTGGGGTATATTTTTTGGTGAGTTCCAGCGTCTTCCTGTCAATGGTTGTTCAGCAGTTGTGATTCCGGTGCTCTCGCAAGAGGGAGTGAGCACACGTCCTTCTACGCCGCCATCTTGAAACAATCTCCTAACCTGGATTTCTTGATTTAATATTTTCTAATCAACAAATACTAACTATTCTTTTATTGTTGGTATGTACAGTTCAGATTGGAAAGTGTTAAATCAAGAAATTCAGATTTAAATCTTAAGACGTGGTTTTCCTGTGTTCCCAGCTTTGTACAAAACATTTTAAAGGCATTCTCTCATTTAATCTTCACAGTTATCTTAGGAGATAAGATGATGTTCTAATCTTTTTTATTATTATTATTTTCAAACAGAAGAGGGACAGGTTTAGAATAGGTAAGTAACTTGCCCCAAGTTATACAACTACTAAAATGGGCCTGTCTGACCCTAAAGCTGATGGTCTTTAACCAATATGCTGAATTATCAGGCATTCACATTCTTCTTTTTGCTGCCTAATGCTTCGGTTTAATCTGACTTGCATGTATCTACAGGTTCCAGAACAGCGATGGAGAAATTAAGTACTTGCAGTTAGCTGAGGAGTTAATTCGTCCCGAGAGAAACACATTGGTTGTGAGTTTTTTGGACCTGGAGCAATTTAACCAGCAACTTTCCACCACCATTCAAGAGGAGTTCTATAGGTTTGGTGTATTAATCTTTACTTTAAATAGACATGGACCCCAGGAAGCCAGCTCTTCTTAGAACGGAAGTGTTCATTTGTGAGGCAAAAAGGCAGCTGTCACAGAGGCCCTTTGATACAGCCAGTGGTCATTTTATTGCTGCTCTGAACTAATTTAGGCCTTTGTGGAGTTGACTATTTTTCTCATGCGAATGTTGAAAACTTTTGTTTTCTATGTAGTTTTTCCAGGTGTTAAGAGGATTGCTTACTTTGTGTCAGGCTTCAGTGCTATTGCTATGTCATTCATTTAATCCACTCCCCCTCCCCATATCATATAAAATCCCTTGAAACATTTTAAAAGCTGAATGGTATTTTTTTGGCAGAAATTAGACATTAGGCTTTTGTTTTGCTTTCAATTGCTATATAAAGCCAGAAATATCTTTCTACACAAAACTTAGTTTAAATAAAATCAGGTTAAAATAAACACTGTGGACTGTTACGAAAGAGAAATGAAGACCCAGGAGTAAGCAGTCACAGTCTTGTTCTTTTACCTGGTATACTGGGAGATGGAGGATTTGTCTCGGTGTTTCTAGTCATATATGGCTATCAAGCTATCAAGAATGGTTGGAGGGATAAGCAGCAGAGTTTATTGTGATAGTATGTAGCAGGAAAAGTTGTACTGACAAGTGAGAGGGAGGTAGAAAGTCAGGGCTGTTGGTGGAAACACCTATGCCTGTACCTCATGCACAGACCGTGCCGCAGTTCTGTGTCCTGAAACTAGCTGATATTTCAGAGGTCTTCCAGATCCTACCACTTAAACCAAGCTGCCTCAGCTATTTAAAACTTAAGAGAACGTGCACACTTCCATCTAACCAGTCAAGTGAAACATTTCTGCCAACTTGCTCTCAAATCAGTACACAAATTCCTTCCCTGCCCTTATCTACTTCCTATCAATCAAGAATTAAACCTGGAAGAAAATAGTAGGCCTTGACACCAAATGGGAGGCTGCCTTGCTAGGTAGTATACTGCCCAGGTGGTTCAGGCAGAGTCATCTTGGACAGAGGAGTGACCTGCCGTGTGCATGCTAAATGATTATTTAAAAATAATAGGTATTCAGGAATAGCATTTTATCTTTGGTGTTTCTGTTGTCTTAGATGTATTTATGGTGGAATAGGAGAGGATTGAAGATGCTCTAAACCTAGACCAGATGATAGAAGTGTCCTGCAGAGTTAAATTCTAAAGCTTGGTTGTAACCAGATGAAATTCCTTAGTTTCAGCTTTTGGGAAGCATAAGGGGAAGGAGCCCTTGGTAAGCCTCTTGAAGTTGTCAGTTGATTTACTTTTTGTTTGTTTTTCAGAGTTTACCCTTACCTATGTCGGGCCTTGAAAACCTTTGTCAAAGACCGTAAAGAGATCCCTCTTGCCAAGGATTTTTATGTTGCATTCCAAGATCTTCCGACCAGACACAAGTAAGAAACCCTTCTTGGAAAAAAAAAAATTCCCCAAATAGTATAGGCATCACTTAATTGGCAGAAAGCTCAGAAGGTTGTAGTCTTAGGTCTATAAAGAGTTATATCCAGTTATCCAGAAGATTTAGTTTTGGAAAATATGTATTTCCAGGAAAACGGGATGGGAAGTATGTTAAGTGAAGCAATTTCTGGGGATTATAGTATTTTAGGAAACCTTTTAAGGGATGTTGAGGTGAAAAGTTAGTTCAGTGAGAAAATATGAAAACTGAGAACAGTCACAAAAATTAATGAATTGTCAAGAGCTTAAATAGCATAGCTTTTAAACTGTTTTCCTCTTTAGCAGTTATTTAAAGAATAAATTTGTTGGAGGAAATTGAAGTGATATTTTGAAAACTTAAACTACTAAAATTACTTATAAAATTACAAGTTATTTAATATAAAATGGGTTTGTGAAATACAGTGTTTTCTAAACCTTCAAGTTCAGAAAAAAATTTGTCCCGATAATTTTTCCCAAGGATAACTTTACTGTGAAAATGCTTATTTAGAAATGTAGGTAAGAAAAAAATATATTTGCATATAAAACAAAAATGGGATCATTCTGTTTTATAATTGTAGTTGCATTTCTTTCATGTCCTTTACTTAGTTTTTCTTATTTATTCATTTATGTATTTTGTTGTGGATGCATGTACATTATACTTCAGGAATGGGCATGTTGATTAAATTATTCTTGTAGGAGAGTCCAAAGAATACCTTACTAATGCAATATCTGTCTTTAAACAGAATTCGAGAACTCAACTCATCCAGAATTGGTTTGCTCACTCGCATCAGTGGGCAGGTGGTACGGACTCACCCAGTTCATCCAGAGCTTGTGAGCGGAACTTTCCTGTGCTTGGACTGTCAGACAGTGATCAAGGATGTAGAACAGCAATTCAGATACACCCAGCCAAACATCTGCCGGAATCCAGTTTGTGCCAACAGAAGGAGATTCCTGCTGGATACAAATAAATCGAGATTCGTTGATTTTCAAAAGGTGCTTATTAATTTCTCTTTAGGTCAGATTCAGCCTATGCTAATAATTCACTTCTAGGCACTTGTAATTATTATTATAAGCTTACTTAGGCAATGTTAAACTCAGTTTTTATGTAAGTCAAGGTTCGTCAAGTGTGACTACAGATTTAAGCTAAAAATTTGTAATGCAAATTTCAATTATCAGTATATAAATGTGTTCTAACCTTTAATAACTTGGATTGGAAGCTCCTTCAGGCAAATAAAATGTATTTGTCAAAGAATAAACAGTAACCATTATTATTACTGTTATTATTATTATTACAAGCTAGAGTTAGGAAGATTTTTGAAGAAGTAGAGACTTGTTGGTGTAAGACTTGGAGTTGGTGGTTAGGAGGGAGGAAGGCATAAATAAAAGAACAGATGAAAATGAACATGCTTGTCAATAGCAGTGAGGATTATCATGATTAAAGTAGAGTAACCAAATTGGAGATCATCTGAGAGATGATTTGGTATGAGGCATGGAAGTACTTGGAGCCTTAAATCTCAGATTGAGAAGCTTGGACCTATCTTGATAAGCAAGGGGAATACGTTTTCAGATGATGTGAATTTTTCTTGTTAAAGGAAGATTGATGAGACAACTGTGCGTGGTATTTAACAAGAGACTAATAGGTAGTTGTAGTTAACTGGGCAAGAGTTGCATGGTAGCAGTAAGAATGAAGGGGCTAAAGCTCTTCAGGGCTTAGTAACTCTGGTATATGCAAAGAGAAAAGTTGCAGCAGCTCAAGCACTGGAGAATGAGTACCGGACTAAAATAAATAATTTATATTAGATTCAGTTTTTAGTCCTTACTTAGTTTTCTTGTTTTATTCTGATACTTGGTTTATAGGAAACATGTGTTCTTACCAAAAACTTTGGGTAAAAGATGCTTTGTATTTGATAAAGAACATGATATAACAACCAAATACAAAATATGAATTCAGGTTGGGTCTTGGTTTGGGGAAAAAAAAAACAGCTGTAATAAAGGACATTCTTGACAACTGGGGAAATTTGAAGACGGACTAGATAAAGAAGTCATTATGGAATTAAATATTTAAATCTCTTGGTGTGATTGATGGTATTGTGGTTACATAGGAGATTGTCTTTATTCTTAGGAGGTGAGTGCTAAAATATTTGGGGGTGAAGTATCTTGATTTTTGCAACTTCTTTCAAATAATACAGTAAAAATATGTGTGTCTTAAGTAATGTTAACAGTTGTGTTGAGGTGGAGGGTATAAGAGATGTGAAATTTTTCATAAAATTTCCCTGACAATTTAGAGGAAGATGGAACACATTTATTTGTCTTTGTTATAGGTTCGTATTCAAGAGACTCAAGCT
This sequence comes from Eschrichtius robustus, assembly GCF_028021215.1. Taxonomy (NCBI): domain Eukaryota; kingdom Metazoa; phylum Chordata; class Mammalia; order Artiodactyla; family Eschrichtiidae; genus Eschrichtius; species Eschrichtius robustus. Next base: position 122,301,695 of record NC_090828.1, read on the forward strand.
GAGCTTCCTCGAGGGAGTATCCCCCGCAGTTTAGAAGTGATCTTGAGGGCTGAAGCTGTGGAGTCAGCTCAAGCTGGTGACAAGTGTGACTTTACAGGGACGCTGATTGTTGTGCCTGACGTGTCTAAGCTTAGCATACCAGGTCGGTAATCTGTGGCTCAAATTTAACAAATTCTCAGTTACCTGAACTGCAGAGTATCTAGCTTCTTGCATCTTCCTTGTCTTATTTTTGGCTACCAATCAGAGGGTGAGCGAGGAACTATGATGAGAATAAAAACAAATTGGTTTGCTATAAAAGCTACTGTTCTGAAAAATTTCAAAGCCTAAATGAAATTTTTGCATTTATAGGTTTCGTTTATCTGAGCAGTTTTGATTCTCAGCACCTTCAGTATTTGAGCTGTGAAACAATCTATCATTCAATGTTTCAGGAGCACGTGCAGAAACTAATTACCGTGTCAGTGGTGTTGATGGATATGAGACAGAAGGCATTCGAGGGCTCCGGGCACTTGGTGTTAGGGATCTTTCATACAGGCTGGTCTTTCTTGCCTGCTGTGTTGCACCAACCAACCCGAGGGTGAGTCTTCTTAGTAGAATGGCAAAGCTTAAGAAAGGCATCCCCTGAGGCTGCCGCAAACTCAGTGTTAAAGATGGGGTTGGGTTGAGATTTGTTCTTTAGTTTTAAAACCAGATTTTTTTCACATCTGTCTTCCCGATCTTAAGGAAAAGTCTTATTTTTGTACATAAGAGCTCAATGCTTTAAGAGCATTATTTTGTACATAAGAGCTCAATGCTTTAAGAGCATTATTATTCATGGTGGTTTTTCTGTTTTTAATTGTTAAAGTTCCTCTGTCACGCTCCTCGAGATAGTACAAGTAGAAAAATTTAGTAATCTGGGAAGTACAGTATATTGCTCTTTCTGAGAGTGATTGACCCCTGGTATTGTAGTTGTTCAGAGCTTGATTTTGTTCCAGGTGGGGAAAGCAGTGAGGAACAGTTTGGAAAATGAGTGGTGAACATAATATTCTGTTTCTTCATTTTCATCTTCATATCAGTGATTACCATTTTATTATGGCTCATCTCATGAGCATCTAGATTCATTTAGATAGCAATACAAAACAATGGTGGTAGCTTTTTTTGTTATTTTTAAATCACTGGACAAATGACAAGCTCTTCAGTGTCTTAACTTAGGCCGTACTGGTTAGGAGATTTTTTTTAAAAACCTTTACAGTCAGCAGATTCTGAAGTTGACCTCCCAGGCTATATTTCGTTTGTGGTGATGTTTCTTCTCTTTCACATTATTTTGACTATTTCTATACTACTATTTTTTTCCTTTCTTCTCCACCCCTCAGTTCGGAGGAAAAGAGCTCCGAGATGAGGAACAGACAGCTGAGAGCATTAAGAACCAAATGACTGTGAAGGAATGGGAGAAAGTGTTTGAAATGAGTCAAGATAAAAATCTATACCACAATCTTTGTACAAGCCTGTTCCCTACTATACATGGTAAGAGTTCTATCCATTTGTGGCATAAACTTGAAATCAAAATAATGATTATAAAACAGCAACATGTGACTTCTTAAAACACACAAATCAGATTATGAAAGTTTTTTAGTGGGTTTAGAAGGGGTTTTAAAAAGTCATTTGGAAAAGGACAGATATTATACAATTCCACTTAAAATGAGGTACTTAGAACAGGTAAATTCACAGAGACAAAGTAGAAAGAGGTTACCTGGTGGGGAGGGAAATAGGGAATTGTTGTTTAATGGATAGAGTTTCTGTTTGGGATGATGAAGTTCTAGAAATGGATAGGGGTGATGGTTATAAAAGATAGTGAATGTACTTAATTCCACTGAACCACTTAAAAGTTGTGTATATTTTACCACAATTTTTTTTTTTTTCTGAAGGTTACTATTTTATTTACACAGATAGTTAAGGACTGGAAGAGAATAATGTTTGTTTTTTTTTAATTGAAGTATAGTTGATTTACAATGTTGTGTTAGTTTCAGGTATACAGCACAGTGATTCAGTTATATACATGTATATATTCTTGTTCAGATTCTTTTCCTTTATAGGTTATTACAAAATATTGAGTATAGTTTCCTGTGCCATCTACTAGGTCATTGTTGGTTATCTATTTTATATATAGTACTGTGTATATATTAATCCCAACTTCCTAATTTATCCTCCCCACCTTCCCCCTTTGGTAACCATAAATTTGTTAGAGAATAATGTTAACTTAAACATCATTGGAAATAGATTATTCTTGACATGACTCTTACTAGGAAATGAACCTAGCAGAATTCTTAAATTATATTAAATTTACAAAAAAGTTCGGACTGCCCACAGCAAATTCTATACATGAAAACATTTTTATAAGTGTCTAACAACTGTAATCTACTTTTAACAAGTATCACTACCACAGGCAGGTAGTCAAATAAGTGCTCACTTACATTTTCTTTGGCTTGTTGATGCCCCTCTCCCATATTTCTTAAACTTGCCAAATGCAGTTTTTCCAAGTTCTTTATTTTCTGAGTTGGTGATTCCTCCCATTCTGTCCTTAGTTCTTCTGCCAAACGAGTGAGTTGCTGATTTCTCCTGTTTTATATCTTCTCTTATTTGTAAAGCAATATCTCTTTCTTGTTCTCGAACCTGTAGCAATCTTAGTTTTCGTCTTCTTTCATAATCTTCCTTTAAAATGAAGGCTTCCTCATTAGGACTCAATCTCAGCTTGCCGGCGGCATTCATCACCTTTCTTTTCGTTTTCATATAGTACTTTAAATATGAAGGTTCCAGGAAACGGGACCCCGGACTCAGGAACCGCGGCTCAGACAGAGAAGGTCTGGGCGGCCGCCACACAGCAGCCTCCCAACAGCCGTTTGTGCGCCTGCAGGGCGGCCATCACCGAGCCCCCGTCACTCTACCACAATGTTTTTTAAAAAGAAAAAAAAAAGGTCATTTAGTCTTCTTTTTTTCTGGCTTTAGGATAGAACTGCACTTAAGTATATATGCCAGATTAATATCCTGATCTTGTTTTTCTTTTTAGTTTTCATGGTGGAGAGAGATTTCTTGATGTTTTTTGGTTATATGTACTATGCCTATACCTTGTGGTTTCTTTCATATTTTCTTAGCTCTTGGTTACTAGCTGCTCACTGTCATTAAATTCCCTTGTGTGTTGAGGATTTGACTAAATTTTCAGATCTCATGCTTTACCCTTGTTTTTTCCATCCTTATCTTCCATTTTCAGTTGGAGTTATGGCAAGAATTCATAAGATTATGGGTATTTCTCTTAGGTATATACATATATTTTTAAGCTATTGGGATTTTTACAAGTATTTATTTATTTATTTATTTGCCTGTATCGGGTCTTTGTTGCGGCACGTGGGATCTTTCATTGTGGTGTGCGGGCTCTTCATTGCAGTGCACGGGCTTCTCTCTAGTTGTGGCACACGGGCTCTAGAGCATGCAGGCTCAGTAGTTGTGGTATGCAGGCTCTCTAGGTGTGGTACACGGGCTTAGTTGCACCGCGGCACGTGGGATCTTAGTTCCCTGACCAGGGATTGAACCCGCGTGCCCTGCATTGGATGGCAGACTCTTAAGCACTGGACTACCAGGGAAGTCCCTAGGTATATACTTTTAATCATTGAAAGTTAACCTTTTTTTCTACTTAAATATTTGGTCAATGAAATTGAACTGAAATTCTTTATGTTAATAATCCTTTGTGGATTTTAGAGTGTCCTCCCTTATAATGAGTAGGTGTCAAATTTTATGTTGCTCCATTCCCCCGTAAATTAATCTGTTGCTACATAACAAATTATCCCAAAACGTCATGGCTTGAAGCAACAAACATTATCTCATACAGAATATAGGTCAGAAATTTGAGAGAGACTTAGCTAGGTGGTTCTGGCTCAGTCTCTAATGAGTTTGTAGCCAAGACGTCATCTGGGGCTGCAGTCATCTGAAGGCTTGACTTGGGCTGGAGAATCCACTGACAAGGGAACTCACTCACTGCTTATGTTAGTGCTAGTTGTCAGCTGGAAGCCTCAGTTCCTTGCCACATGAGTCTCTTCCATTGGGCTGGTTCAGTGTCCTCACAACACAGCAGCTGGCTTCCCCCAGAGCCTGCAATCCAAGAGAGCAGAGCAAGGAGGAAGCAAAGTGCTTCTCAGGACCTAGTGTCAGAAGTTACACACCTTCACTTCTACCATAGGCTATTTGTGGGAAGCAAGTTGCTAAGCCCAGCCACACTTAAGGAGAGGAGAATTAAGCCCCATCTAGAAAAGAGGATTATCAAATAATTTGTGGACCATTTTAAAACTACCACACCTCCAACACATTTGTTTCATATAGGTTATGAGTCAGAGAAATTTTGTTTATGGAATGGATTTTTAATTTTTTGCTTTTAAGGAGTGTTTTGTATAAATGTACCTAGCACTTTGTTGATGGAATTCACAGAAAGTCATAATAATTAAAACGGAAAAATGTTTCTTCCCGTATCACATTTCTAAAAATCTGGTGTTGTCTTTTTTTTAAATTGTGCATTTCCTTCTTATATTGCATTTATAAACAGTTCTTAGAAGCAGCTGTAAATCACATTCAGCATCTTATCTAATCCATATCAGTTCAATTAGCTTGTATTTATATTCAGCACAGGTCACTGTACCTGATACAAAAGAAGTAAGTCATGGACCATTTCCTCAAACTCTTGGTAGAGCTGTAAGACTTGCCTTTAGAAAGAACTAGTAAATGTGGTAGGCTGTAGTGGACATAGTTTATTTATGGGGAGAGATATTTGAGGACTGTGACATAGGGAAAGGCTTTGTTTAGGAAGTAGGACTTACGGACAAGGAGAGGCTCTTAGAATGGTGAGCATTGGCATCTATGATAAGGTGAAGACATTAGGACAGTGACTGGGTGACTTTACGTTCACAGGACAAGAACCAGATATTTTTACTCTAGTCTTAGCTTTGCTTCAGCTGTCTCTGCTCTTTTGGTTGGTAAATATGCCTTTGTAGTTTCCTGTGAAATTGTTTAACCTCATGTTGAAAAATACCTTGGGTTTTCATTTCAGGCAATGACGAAGTAAAACGGGGTATCTTGCTGATGCTCTTTGGTGGTGTTCCAAAGACAACAGGGGAAGGAACCTCTCTTCGAGGGGACATAAATGTTTGCATTGTTGGTGACCCAAGTACAGCTAAGAGCCAGTTTCTCAAGTAAGTGTTCGCCTGAGATAGTACAGCAGAGAAAACAATATGCGTAGTTCCAGGCTTTCTGTGCTACCAAGAATGCAGTCAGTGTGCCCTTACCAGAGCAGGAGTATAAATTATGACTGTTGAATATATAACTCTCTTAGGTTAAGTACACCTTAATTTGCTAAGTAGAATGTAACAACATTTTACAATTTTTTGGATTAGGGAAAAATTGTAATTCCAATCCCACATAGAATTCTTTTAATCTTTGTGTAAAAGTCTTTGAATATATGAATATATATTTTCATGGTTATAAGTCACAGCATGCATATTTTAAATTTTAATTTACCCTAAATATTTTTCCATGTTTCTTTATTTTCACGATTGTTGTTTTTTGTTGGTATAACTTACAAAATCATTCCCCTAGCCTGATATTAGACAATTTAACAGTAATTTATTTTAATGGTCAAATACAGTGAACATCATAATGTGTATAAGTTTTTATTTTATTATTTTCCTTTGGGTAAATTCCTAGGCATAGGATTGCTGAGATTAAGAATACAAACATCCTTAAGGTTCTTAAATAAGACAGTCTTTCCAAAAACAGTGTGATAAAGATGAGACATTTTATGCTAAACTTATCAGTATGAGTACTACTTTAGCAATTTTTGCTTATTTTTAAAAGCTATAATAAAATACTTGCTTACTTTCAGACTTTTAAGAAACTTAGAGGTCAAGATAATAGCAACCAGTTTTTGAGCACTTGCTGTGTTCTTGGTGCTGTGTGTGTGTGTGTTATGTCTTATCCTACCAGCATCCAGACAGGCATGTAATATTATTCTCTTTTTTTAGGGAGGCAATCAAAACTTCTCTGAGCCTCAGTAATTTCCCTAACTTCATAGAGCTGACAAGTGACTCTTAAGCCATGAATATTAGAACTCAGCATTTTGACTGCAAAGCATGTGTTCTTCATATTATATCAAGCTGCCTTTCCTTTATTTGTTTGGGAAATTTTTAACATGGCAATGTTCTAGAACCTGAAACATTTTTAGTTGAAGTTTTGTAACTAAATACTATTTCCTTCAAGTATATCAGGGACTGAGTTCTAGATTTGAAGGTAACAGTCCTGTGTTAAGAGAATTCTCTTTTTTTTCTCCTCATTTCCTCTGCCCCTGCCTCCCACCTCTCCCACCACCACCACAGAAAGATGTACTGCATTGTTGCCTCTGAGCGGTATTATACACGATTATGTTTGCTTTTTAACAATATTAAGTCTTTTGATCCATGAACATGGGATATCTTTCCATTTATTTAGGTCTTCTTTAATTTCTTTCAATAATGTTTTGTAGTTTTCAGGGTATAAGCTTGCTCTTCTTTTATTAAATTTATTCCTAAGCATTTTATTCTTTTTGATGCTATTGTAAATGGAACAGTTTTTGTAGTTTCATTTTTGGGTTGTTTATTACAAGTGTGTAGAAATACAATTATTGATCTTTTATCTTGCAGCATTGCAAGAACTGACTTATTAGTTCTAACTGTTTTAGTGGATTCCATAGGATTTTCTGTTGACAAGATCATGTTAACTGCAAATGGTGATAGTTGTTGTTTCTTTCAAATCTGGGTGACTTTTTCTTGCCTAGTTGCCCTGGCTGAACCTTTCAGTATAATGTTGAATAGAAGTGGCAAGAGCAGACCCCTAAGTCTTGTTCCTGCTCTTAGGGGGAAATCATTCAGCCTTTTACCTTAAGTATGATGTTAGCTGTGGGTTTTCATAGATGCCCTTTACCAGATTGAGGGGAAGTCTCTTCTAGTTAGTTGAGTTTTTATCATGATGGGTGTTAGATTTTTTGACATGCTTTTTCTGCATCTGTTAGGTGGTTCTTATCATTTTTTAATATGGCACGTTATTGATTCTTAGATGTTAAACCAGCCTTGCCTTTTTGGAATAAATCTCCCATCTAGTTTTGTTTTGTTTTCATTTTTTTGTTGTAGTTGTTGTTGTTTGTTTGCTTTGTTTTGTTTTTGTTTGTTTTCATTTTAAGTGCAAGGCCTTCTAATAGATCATTTTTGCTGAACTCTTTATTATCGATTGTTTTTGCCATGTATGGACTTCATCTTCCTTTAACAGGAATGGATTTGACCTATTTAAAAGACCAAAGGAGAAAAGGCTTTCTGTTTGGTCTATGGCATGTGTCTTTATGAATTGCTTTTTTTTCTTAATGCCTCTTTCAAATGTTCTTTTAGAAATTTAAATTCTTACCTGACATAAGCCATAACCAGCTGATAATCCTGAAAAGGATGCTTTGTAGTCATATGTTAATGAATATGATAACCTTGAACAGGCACGTGGAGGAATTCAGTCCCAGAGCTGTCTACACCAGTGGCAAAGCATCCAGTGCTGCTGGCTTAACAGCAGCTGTTGTGAGAGATGAAGAATCTCATGAGTTTGTCATTGAGGCTGGAGCTTTGATGCTGGCTGATAATGTAAGAACATTTTACCCTCTTGGGTATAAAGAAATCAGAATATCCCCTACCCTATCAGTAAAGGCCTATAAGTTCCCATTAAGGAGATGTCCTCTTTTTAATAAGTACCTTTAGTAAATAATTCATGGTTTTATTAATTTAGAAATTGGGATTGTCATCATTAATCAGCACTTTCTGAACTTCTCTAGAACGTATTACGTGCCCTGAGCTTGTGTTTGCTGTGACTAGTACTTCTGAGCAGTTTTCCTTTCTAGACTGTGACACATCTATGAGTATATCTATTGCATTTCGCATGTATTTGTCACAGATCAATTAGCTCTGTGAATGCGTGTAAATTGTAGCTATATATACTTATAAACATTATGTTCCAACTCCATCCTTCACTTTCCCAGTCTAAAGTCAACACTGAGGTAACCCAGAATATTTTGACCCTGAGATTTACACTAGGTTTTTATGTTGAATAAAAGTGCAGTAAGTAACTGCATGTTTTTAGTTTCACTCTTGGTTTAAAATGAGTCAAAAGAGTATGGTTCCCTCGAGCTCTGGGAATTATTGTACTATCTTTAGTAGAGGGAGTTAGGATTGCTTACTTACCTATCTTAGTTGTTTAAAAGAACTGAAAGGTCTCTGTGGTAGCAAACTTTGAGTTTCCTTGCCGTTTGACATCTGAAAGGCAGTTTCTTATGCTAGGTTTGTTTGGTTACAGGGTGTATGTTGTATTGATGAATTTGATAAGATGGAGGTGCGGGATCAAGTTGCTATTCACGAAGCTATGGAACAGCAGACCATCTCCATCACTAAAGCAGGAGTGAAGGTATGTGTGTCCACTTCTGTTCCATTGCATCATGCCTTAGCCTTGTAGATTAATGTAGCTCTAGATGATCACTTGGATAAAATGCATTACTTCAACATGAAATGCAGTTTACTGAAACGGAAAACACAGCCTTGAGGATTATTAATCAAGTTGATGGATTATTTAAATGAAAACAATAAGTACAATGTTGTAACTAGCATTAGAGAGAAATCAAACTTTAAAAATAAAAGTAATACATTCAAATAGTTAAGAAAAATGTAAGCAATACATTAAAACATAAGTTAAAAAGAGAAATCTTCCCCTCCAACTCCTAGCACCAATAGATACTCAGAAGTATCTGCTGAGTTTATGTCCCTTTTAGGAATATTTTATCATAAATAAGCATAATACACATACAGTTTTGTTCCTTGTTCATTTAGCTTCATAATTTTATTTTGGTAATCTTTCTATACCAGTATATATTAGATCCACTTGTCTTTTTATTACTCCATGATTTTCAATTGTACATACCCCCGTTTGGCTCATTAGACTCTTATAAGGAAGAGTGACATTCAGGTCATTTCCAGCCTTTAGTATTAAAAACAATATTGTAAACATCCTTGTACAAATCTTCCTGTACCTAGCTGCAAGGTAAATTCTTAGTAAGAAATTGCTGGCTTAAAGGGTGTGCACATCATACCATCAACATCATATGGGAGTACCTGTTGCTATATATTATCAGACTTTAATTTTGATGATTCACTGGGTGAAAGATGATACCTTACTCTTTTGGTTCGCATTTAGTTAATTATGAATGAGGTTGAGCATTTTGTCATATGCCATTACAGTTGTCTTTTTAAACCTGTCACAATTTTTCCTTTTGTGGTCAGGCTACTCTAAATGCCAGGACATCCATTTTGGCAGCAGCAAACCCAATCGGTGGACACTATGACAGATCAAAATCATTGAAACAGAATATAAACTTGTCAGCTCCTATCATGTCCCGATTTGATCTCTTCTTTATACTTGTGGATGAATGTAATGAGGTAACTACATGAGCTATCGCTCTGAGCTTCCTTTATTATTTCCAGTTTGAGTAATTGAGTGAGACAAGCCTGGAGGATGTACTCCTGAAGAACTGGTGCATGTGTTGGCACTGACCTTTCATTTCTGTCAGAGTGGCACAGGATTGGACAGAGGTTTATTAAGCAACTGAAAATCACTTGAATTGCTGGTTCTGCTTAATTGTTTTGAGGAATATCAAGTTTTTTGGTTTTGTTGCTGTTTTTGTTTTTGTTTTGGTTTTTTTGTGTGTTTTTTTTAAAGATTTATTACTTACTTATTTACTTATTTATTTATGGCTGCACTGGGTCTTAGTTGCAGCATGCGGGATCTTTTGTTGTGTTGCGCAGGCTTCTCTCTAGTTGTGGCATGCAGGTTTTCTCTTCCCTAGTTTTGGTGCACAGGCTCCAGGGCACGTGGGCTCTGTAGTTTGTGGCACTCAGGATCTCTAATTGAGGCGCACAAGTTCAGTAGTTGTGGCGTGCAAGCTCAATAGTTGTGGCGCGCGGGCTTAGTTGCTCCATGGCATGTGGGATCTTAGTTCCCTGACCAGGGATCGAACCTGTGTCTCCTGCATTGGCCGGCAGATTCTTAACCACTGGACCACCAGGGAAGTCCCCTTGTTACTGTTTCTTAATTCTCAAATAAAAAGTATTTCAGTTAATTCCCAACCATACTCTTTAAGATTTTTATTAGATTTTTGTTTTTGTTTTTGTTCTTTCATTAAGGTTGAAAAGAACTGGGGTACCAAACAAATTTCTTTTTTTTTTTTTTCAAATTGAGTCATTTGTCTTCCTCTGTCTTCCTATCAAATTATTGCATGTGTCACATTTTTTTTTCCTAATTATGTAAGAGTGTTAAGATTGAATATAAAATTGCAGATTTAGGGACTTCCTTGGTGGCGCAGTTGTTAAGAATCTGCCTGCTAACTCAGGGAACACAAGTTCGAGCCCTGGTCCAGGAAGATCCCACATCCCGCGGAGCAACTAAGCCCGTGCGCCGTAACTACTGAGCCTGTGCTCTAGAGCCCACGAGCCACAACTAGTGAGCCCGTGTGCCACAACTACTGAGGCCCGCACACCTAGAGCCCATGCTCCACAACAAGAGAAGCCACCACAATGAGAAGCCCGTGCACCGCAATGAAGAGTAGCCCCCTCTCGCTGCAACTAGAGAAAGACTGCACGCAGCAAAAAAGACCCAATGCAGCCATAAATAAAAAAGTAAATAAAAGAAAAAAAATTTTTTTAAACTGCAGATTTACTTACATTCTAACATGTTAGTATTAGAGTTATTTATACTTAGACTTAAATATTTAACAACATTGCACATCTCAGATGTGCACAGAAGTACAAAGTGACCTTCTGTAGAAGGTCATGTTGTACTGTACTTTTAACTGCTGAGCTTGGAGGTCCTACGTTACATTAGGTACAATGCATACCTCTTGCTTACAGCAAAATTTTAAATTTATCTAGATAAAATTTGCCTTCCATTAATGTGAATGTTTAAAGGGTTTTCGTTTTTTATGTTTGGGTTTTGTTCTTTTCCTTCACAAATCTATATAAATGTTTAACCCAGTCCCCTCCCCCCCATTGTTGGGCATTGTCTGATTTTCATACATTTCTGTCTATACATAATTTACTAAATTAGTTTTTTAGCTTTTTAATTAGAAATAATTTCAAACTTACAGAAAAGTTGCAGGAAACACAATAGTGCATATAATACTCATATACCCTTTATTCAGTTCACATATTAACTTCTTGCCCCGTTTGCTTTACCATTTGCTCTGTATCTCTACTTTATTTTTCTGTACTATTTGAGAGTAAATTGCATATTTTTAGTATGATTTTATTTTTTTCAATGTTAACGGTTCTATGATGATCATCATTCGTATGTTCATAAGCGGCAATGTAATGTAGTGGCTAGGAGGATGGACTCTGAAACTAGACTCTTCAAATCCTTGCTCTGTTACTAACTGTGTGGACAAGTTACTTAATCTTTCCAGGCCTCAATTTATTCATCTGTAAAATGGGGGTAATATTATCTACCTAATAAATTTTTTTGTGAGGGTTGCATGAATTAATGCTTCTAGACACACTTAGGGCCCTAGAAATCTTATTTCTGCCATATTAAAGTCAGTAAATTCCTTCAGGAATAGTCTTAGAATAGGGCAAAGGTATATATTTAAACTTTTGATTTTGGATGTGGTACTAAATTTTCGTCAGAAACTTGAACCCATTAATACATCTTACAGTGGCATATTAGAGCTTGTTGTTAGCTATAAAAAATTTCTTAATGCCTGGGATAGTCTGGAGTGGATATTACTATAACTGATTAAAATGATTTTCTTATTTTGAATTAGGTTACAGATTATGCTATTGCCAGGCGAATAGTAGACTTGCATTCAAGAATTGAAGATTCAATTGATCGTGTGTATTCCGTTGATGATATCAGGAGGTATCTTCTTTTTGCAAGACAGTTTAAACCCAAGGTAACCTGCCCTTTTGTACTGTAATTGGGCATAATGAGTATATGAAAGTGGCATTTAAACAAAAGCGTTGTATGGAAATTAACTGAACCTGACTTGTTTGGGTGTTTCTTTAAGGTCGTTTGGTTGGTTGGTTGGTTGGTTTGATTTCGGTTTGGGTTTTTTGGTTTCTTTTTGGTTTTTTTGAGAACAGTTTGTTTCCTCAGAGAGACTTGAGAAAAGGGAATTTTTTAAAAGTCTGAAAAATTCCATTTCTTTTACTTTTTAGGTACCAATAAAAAGATTTTTATGGGTGAACCGTTTTGAATAACCAAGTAAAGTAGGATACCCTTTTATTTCAACCATTATTCCTAAGAATCTTAAAACTGCATGTGCTTAAATCAGTAGTCTACTGAATGCTCTCGAATCTGTCTCTGAGGAAAGCTTGGATTCCTCTAGGTTATTGTAATGAACATGAGTAACTCTTTAACAGTACAAGATCCAGGGTGCTCACTTGGACGTTTATTTTTAAGATAAACCTCCAAAATGCATATTTTTTTGACATTTTCCTAAAGTAGAGTACAAAAAAAAAATTTGTTTGATTCTGGTTGAGGTTTTTACACTCTTTCTGGCTTGACTTTTGGGAGTTATGCTTAGATTTTAATTATCTATCACCTTCACTTGATTATCCATAATATTGGGATTGACTCACTGTCCCAAGGGAAGGGTAAAGCGCTTTTGTTTGCAGAGGCATTTGTTCTCCATGACTGCGCTGGTCCCTCTTGACCTTGGCATGCTTCCTTAATATGCTTAGTTCCTTGCTCTGAAAAACAGTATTCTTTAGTATGCCTCATTTTGTTGTTATTATTTAACTAATAATAAGGTTGTTATTATTTAACTAATAATAAGGTATATATACAGTAGGGGATATGTTCCAAGACCCCCAGTGGATGCCAGAAACCACAGATAGTACCAAGCCCTATATGTACGATGTTTTTTCCTATACGTACATACCTGTGATAAAGTTCAGTTTATAAGTTAGGCATAATAAGAGAATATCTGAATTGCCAGCATTACTACTATTGCACTTTGAGGCCATTATTAAGTAAAATAAGGGTTACTTGAACACAAGCACTGTGTTACCCTAACAATTGATCTGATAACCAAAATGGCTACTAAGTGACTAATAAGCAGGTAACATATACAGTGTGGATACACTGGATAAAGGGATGATTCTCATCCCAGGTGGGACATTGGACAGCATAAAATTTCATCACACTTCTCAGAATGGTGCACAATTTAAAATTTATGAAATTGTTTATCTCTGAGATTTCCTATTTAATATTTTCAGACTTCAGGTGACCGCAGGTAACTGAAACCACAGAACGTGAAGCCACTGATAGGGGGCAGTATTATATATATTGACTTCTCTTTTTCCCAAAGACTGCATAAGTTAATTAACTGAGCCTCAAGAATAGCCTGAGTAGTAATTTGTTTAATGAGCTTTGGCATCTTGGGTATAAAAGTATACATTGTTTAGAAATGGTCATTTGCTTAAATACTAACTCTACTGTCTTCCTATTCATAAAATTAGTACATGGAATTCATAGTCCTCCTTTGTATTAGTTTCTTTTGAAAGGCATTTCAGTATTAATTCCTTGTCATTGGTTTCAAAGTTTGGACCTTCTCAGTTCCCCCAGAGTATCTTCACCTGGGAGGCTCTTAAACTTAATGTTTAAAGCCACTCCCATTAAGTAGAGAAATGCTCTGACTTCACTGATATTCTGAAACAGATTTCTAAAGAGTCAGAGGACTTCATTGTGGAACAGTATAAACGCCTCCGCCAGAGGGATGGTTCTGGAGTAACCAAGTCTTCATGGAGGATTACAGTGCGACAGCTTGAGAGCATGATCCGTCTCTCTGAAGCAATGGCTCGGATGCACTGCTGTGATGAGGTATCAAAGTCACTCTAACATAATGGGAAAGAGAAATTGATTTGTTGGCTTACAAGCTGTTTTTATGTTTGGTATAGGACATACTAGCATTCGCTGCAGATTTATTTTTATATAACTGTTGAGTGCTCATAGGATACATGACCCCTGACCCTGGGGTTTTTCCCTTGAAGAATGTTGCTGTCAACCATTTATTGAATGTACTAGTTAGATTAATGATAATGAGATAATCATGACATAGATTATAGAGTACATACATATAGAAGTGAGTTCAAGATTAATGCCATTCATTCAAGGAAAATTTGTTTAAACCCTACAATGTGCTAGGCCTGTGGGCAGGGGATACAGATATGATAATGTAGCCTCCAGAAGGGAAGGGAATTCTCCTCCTTTGTATAACATGTGGATATTAAATTGTTCTTTGAGCCCTGGGTTCTACAGGTACATGTCAGTGGGTATTTAGGGAGTAAATGTTTAGCAGAATGGAAGGACGCCCTCATCTCTGCTTCAGGCGAATAAGCCCTGCTTTTATCTAGCTTTATATTTTAGACGGTGTAAGATTTTGTTTGAGGAAGGAGTTTGGCTATTTTTCTTAATAGTATGATTGAGGTATAATTCACATAGAGGAAAATGTACAGCTTTGACTTTTTACATACACCCTTGTGGCCACTCAGCTCATAACATAGAAGGTTTACATCATCCTAGAAAGTTCCCTTGCACCCTTCCTTCCCCAGAAGTAACCACTGTTCTTACTTCATTCACCATTTCTATCCCATAGATTTCATTTTTTGGCTTTTTTCCTTTTGTCTAATTTTTCAAATTCTCTGATGTGGTGCTTTACTGTTTACAAAATACTTTCACACTGTCTTACTTGTTATTCTTTGATTCTCCTGACATTTAATGGACATCTTTGTAAGTTAGGAGATGAATAAAAGAGCCCCTGTCTTCCATTGCTGATAGTTTGGTGGGAGCAAGACATATGTTTAATTAAGCATGTGAAATATGAGAGAGGATATTATGATAGAGTGTCATCAGCAAAGAGTACAGAGATCAATGAATTCTTTCATAACAAAGGTGGAGGGTTTGGGGAGATGCCAACATTTAAACTGAATCACTGAAGGGTGTATAGAATTTTGGTAGGCATTTTTAGAGTGAAGGTGGAAAGTTTAGCAAGAGTGTAGGGTATTGGGAGGAATGTAGTGGAATCTGTAGAGAAAGAATAGGCCATGATGGAGGGGAATTCTTAAAAACCATGCTAACATTTGTACCTTTTTTTTTTTCTTCATTGTAATGTTTCTTAAAATGAGTTTCACAGAACTGACGTGTCTTGGAGAATTTCTAACAGATTTTTCTTTCCTTTTTTTGGTTTTTCAGTAGGTAGCAAATTCACATGATATGAAATAAATATACATATATATGCATATATATATACACAGATACAGTTCCTGAATAAAATCGAGTGTTTTTGCATATATTTAAGAGCCATTTCTACTTCCTTTTATGATCATATTCTTTGTTCATTTTTTACTTATTGTTTTATTAGAAAGGCCTCCCCCACTCTAAGATTATAAAAGAATTTTCTCAGGATTTCCTCAGGCATTTATATGGTTTCATTGTTTGTATTTAAATCATTCAAACATTTGGTATTTATCCTGCTGTAAGATGTGAGGTGTAAATCAGTTGATTCTTTTTCAGCTAGTTTCCTAGTTGTTCCAACACCACTTACTGAACAATCCATCTTTTCCATACTGGTTTGGTACACTTTTATTATATATTAAATTCTTGTGCTTGTTAGGATCTTTTTCTGAATTCTGTTCCTGTGCTGTCTCAGCCTCCTCTTGCATTAGTACCACAATATTTTAAATGTTCTCTTTTGTTCCACTGCATTGTTCTCTTTTGGCTGTTGTGAACTTAATAGCCAGCTGGCTTTATTTTGTTTTGGTTTTTATTGATTATTGATATTCACTGTTTGAGGAAAGCATCCTAGGAACTTGTTTGGAAAACCCAGGAATTTTTGAACAAAGCACTAACCATTCTGTCTCTAGACTGCTGTTCTAATCTACAGATTCTGAACTTGAGCTACAACATTTCCAGCCTCCAGCCACCTCTGCTCACTTCAGACTGGCCCACATAATCCTGATTGGCAAGAACCAATTCCTTAATACCTATCCTATTGCTCCTGAATTCAGTGGTTTTTGTATACTGACAGACTCCTTGGTTTGTCTGAAGTCAAGGGCAGATTCTGTTGACATTCAAGGACCTCTCTGTTCAGCCCTGAAATGAGTTTTTCCTCCAATTGCATGGCTTGTCCCTATACTTGTGCTACTAAATGTATAAAGGTATATAATTATACCACCCCCTAGATTTTCCCTGATTGTTGAATATATTGTGAAATGTGAAATACATTCACCCTTAAAGCTATCTGTCCATTTATCTTTATTTCAAAAATCTGAACATAGAGCCAGCATATACTTGAGCTCAGTATTTGAGGTGAAATTAAATATGAATAAAATAAAAATAGTACACCCCCCAAAAAATTATTGATATTGAGAGTATGTTAAATTTATATGTTAATATGGAGAATTGACTTCTTTATGATGATTTTTCCTGTCTAAGAAAACATAATAGTGGTTAGAATCTAGATTATGCCACTATAAAAATCTCAGCTGTTTAAAACAGAAACAATTATATTTTTTTGCTCGTGCTTCATGTTCATTTATGTTAGCCAGAGGCTCTCCGCTTCACATCGCTCAGAAATTCAGCCTGATGTAAAGGCTTTCTTGACATACACTTCTATGATCACAGAAGATAGAGAAAAGACAAGGTGAATCATATGCCATTTCTTAACCTTCTGTCTAGAAATGACGTGACACTGCTGGTCACATTTCATTGGTCAGAGGAATTAACATGGCCATACCTAAGTTCAAGAGGTTAAAGCAGTGCCTTCCTTTCAGGTGTCTAGAATGAGAAAAACAAACATTCGTTAACAGTTCTGAGTACCAGAGACCTCATTATCTTTCCACTTATGTCTTTTGTTTCACTCAATAGGTTTTAAAGTTCGTATGATTTTTGCATGTTTCTTCTTGAATTTATTTCTTGATATTGTTATTTTTGTGGGTATTGAAGGTAGACTTTTTTTCATTTTATATTTTAACTGGTTGTTGCTTGTATATATGAACTATTGATTTCTGTATGCTAGTTTTGTACCATACTGATACCTTTTGTTTGTAGTAGTGTTTCAGTTGAGTCTGTTGATTTTCCAGATTTTTGTTCTTATTTGCAAATGATAAATGGTGTATGTTTTTCTTTCTATTCTCATTGAAAAGTAAACTTAATCTTTTCCCATATTCTCCACTAATTTACTTTTGCTGTTGGCAATACAATGTCTAATAATTATGACATTGGATATTTTTTTCTTGTTCCTAATTGGCTCTGTGGCTGAGATACGATGTGTTTTTATCAATAGGAACTATACATTTATTATTATATCTTGAATATTTTTATCAAGAAGATTTTTTTTTTTTGGCCAGTTGTCTTTTTAGTGTGTATAGAGTTAATCATGATTTTTTTTTCTCCTGGATCTATTAAAATGAAAAATAATTTAATAGACTTTCTAATGTCAAGCCTTCCTGGAATAAATCCCACTTTTTTAATGCATTTGGCTTCTGTTTGCTGTTATTTAGAATTTTTAAAGCAGTACTCATAAAAAACATTGATTTCCGTTTGTTTTTGCAGTCTGTTTTATTATCGTGGTTATTTCATTTAAATTTTTGAAAGTTTTCCCCTTTTTTCTCTATTCTAGAATGGTTTTCTATTGCATTAAAATTATCTGCTGTTTTACTGATATGAATTCTCAAGTAAAACTCTCCGGGTCTAGTGTATACAATTTGGGTGCATGGTTCTTAATTTCTGCCATGGAAGTCAGTCTTGTTTAGATTTTCTATCTCTTCTTGGGTCAGTTTTGGTAAGCTACATTTTCCTAGAAAAGTATCCACTACCAAGAGTTGTTTCAGAGTTTAATAATATCCAGTTAGAATGTGTTTTTTTGGTTGCTTGTTTTAATTTTACTGCATTGTGATTAGAAAATGATGTCTATGTTTTTCATTTAGTTTTTTGGTTTTTTGGAATTTGGTTTTTTGGATGCTTTGTAGCCCAGAGCCCATTTCCATAAGTGTTCCATGAGCACTTCAATGGAAGGCCTAGTCTCTGTTTACAGTGTATATAATTTTATATATATCTGTGAAGGGGGAGGTTACCTTATTATGTTACATAGGTTTTCTATTTTTTTGTGGGGTTTTTTGGTCTACTGTATCTTCTCTAGATTGAAAGTTAAAAGTCTCCTATGGGGACTTCCCTGGTGGTGCAGTGGTTGAGAATCTGCCTGCCAATGCGCAGGGGACACGGGTTCGAGCCCTGGTCTGGGAAGATCCCACATGCTGCGGAACAGCTAAGCCCATGAGCTACAGCTACTGAGCCTGCGCTCTGGAGCCCGCGAGCCACAACTACTGAAGCCCGCTTGCCTAGAGACCGTGCTCCGCAACAAGAGAAGCCACCACAAGGAGAAGCCCGGGCACCGCAATGAAGAGTAGCCCCCACTCGCTGCAACTAGAGCCTGCGCACAGCAACAAAGACCCAATGCAGCCAAAAATTAATTAATTAATTACTTAATTAAAAGAAAAGTCTCCTATGAATAGTTTTTATTTCTCTACCAACATAGTTATTGTCTCTTTGTATTTATCCTTTTTTCTCCTGTAATTTCTATTTTACTGATATTGTTGTTCTCTTAACTGATACATATATTTTCATTGAGATTTGTACCTTCTAACTTTGTCTCATTTATGCTTTTTGGCCTGAACTCCACCTTGCTTTCTTTCTTTGGTATCCCTTTGCCTAACTTTTTACTATTTTTCGGCATTTCTGAGTAAGTTTAAGTGTGTCTTATATACATATACAGCATAGAGTCGGATTTTGTTTTGTGATGCAAACAAAATTTTTTTTAGTATGTAAGTTAAACCCATTTACATTTATTGGTATGAAAGATAGGTTTATTTGGGTTTTTGTTTTTGTTTTTGTTTCTTTTTATAGTTGACATGATTTTTCATTTTGTGGTCACTTTGCTTTTGCTTGTGTGTGTAGTTCTGAGACTCAGAAAGTTATTTTATTTTAGTGGTTACTTTTATTATTATAACTTATATTGTACCCTTAGTTCTCTGTTGGTTCTCTACTATGAAGTGATAAAATTAGCATGTTTCATCTTCTTTCTTCTTCCCTTCCCTCCCAACCACCTGATTTTAGTAAATAATATTTTACTGTTTACCTTTGCACAGTCAGATATGCTTATCCATGGCTTGATTTATCATCTGTTACAGATGAGAGGCAATCAGCAAAATTTTTTTTTTAATTGGGATATAGTTGTTTTACAGTGTTGTGTTTCTACTGTACAGCAAAGTGGAGTTCCCTGTGCTATACAGCAGGTTCTCATTAGTTATCTATTTTATACCTATTAGTTAGTGTATATATTTGTCAATCCCAATCTCCCAATTCATCCCACCCCCCCTTTCCCTCCTTGGTGTCCATACGTTTGTTCTCTATGTCTTTCTGCCTTGCAAAAAGATTGATCTGTGCCATTTTTCTAGATTCCACATATATGTGTTGATATATGATATTTGTTTTTCTCTTTCTGACTTACTTCATTTTGTATGACAGTCTCTAGGTCTATCCACGCCTCTACAAATGACCCAATTTCGGTCCTTTTTATGGCTGAGAAATAGTCCATTGTATATATGTACCGCATCTTCTTTAACCATTCATCTGTCGATAGGCATTTAGGTTGCTTCCATGACCTGGCTATTGTAAATAGTGCTGCAATGAATATTAGGGTACATATGTCTTTTTGAATTAATGGTTTTCTCTGGGTATATGCCCAGTAGTGGAATTGGTGGGTCATATGGTAATTCTATTTTTAGCTTTTTAAGGAACCTCCATACTGTTCTCCACAGTGGCTGTATCAATTTACATTCCCACCAACAGTGCAAGAGGGTTCCCTTTTCTCCATGTCCTATCCAGCATTAATTGTTGGTAGATTTTTTGATGATGGCCATTCTGACTGGTGTGAAGTGATACCTCATTGTAGTTTTGATTTGCATTTCTCTAGTAGTTAGTGATGTTGAGCATCTTTTCATATGCGTCTTGGCCATCTGTATGTCTTTGGAGAAATGTTTATTTACATCTTCCTCTCATTTTTTGGGCTGTCAGCAAATTTACTCCCATCTCTCGGGTCTCCCTGTACCCCTCCATCTTCAGGACATATACCATTTACATTTTGCTCTGTCACTCTTAATTCCCACGTTTGTTTAAGTCTTAGTTTTGTAGCTAAATATGTGCAAGGCATGATCATTGGAGATAAATTTGTTATGATTTCTAACTTATCACTTTGCTGATTGAAATTTGGCCTTTTTTCAAGGGTTTGATGAAGAAGATGAGTTCATGGGAATAATATTCCCTGAGTGTTATGTTCAACAGGGTTATTTGTAGTCTTTACCTGAATGACATCCAACCTCTGGCTCATATTTTCTTTTCTTATAAATTTTTCTACTGTATGCTGACATCACTTGTTCTTTGGGAAAATCTGAGGCCAGCCCTTGATTATTAATTTTTCCTCCATAAGTAGTTTGATATTTTTCTCTTTCCAAAGTATTCTTTCTTATTTTTATAGACCAGTAAGCTTACTAGGATATGTCTTGATATTGACTGTTCTCAAATGGCTTAAAGTTTCATTGCAGGTGGTAATGTGTTTAAAGAAAAAAAAAAAAAAAGGCTGCTCTGCTAGGTTTATCTGTTGTTAGGGGCTCAGCTCGTTAGGAAGGGAGTAGATTTAGAGAGACTGTTGGTTATTTATACAAGGACTTAAAGCAATCTTCCCCCGCCCCCAAATAGACTTGTAATTTTTCTTCTAAGTAAGCTTTTTTTTGAGGCAAATCATACGTACAAAGAGTGCACAAATCACAAGTGTACAGTTCTGTTAACTTTCAGTGAACATATCTATGTAATCTATACCCAGATCAGGAAGCTCTCTAAGAGCTACCCTTTCAGTTTGTTTACAGTCACTGCTACCATTCTCTGAGGATAACCTTTTTTTTTTTTCTTTATGGTTATATAGTAGTCTAACCATACTTTTCCTGATGGTTAGTTAGGTTGTTTTCAACCTTTTTTCCCCTCCCAGTTGTGGTTAAATACACATAACTATCAGTGAATGTATCACAGTGATTGGCTCATTCTTCTATTAATGGACATTTGGATAGTTTCCAATTTGGGTTCTTATGGGATGTGCAGGTCTTTTAGTTCATCTGGTGTATTTATATGTACATTTCTGTTTGGTGTTTACCAAGGAGTGGAATCATTGGATCATAGATTGTAGGTGTGTGCAGTTTAGTAAAGCCTGAAAATCAGTTTTCCATAATGGTTGTAACAATTTATATTCCCAACAGCAGTGAATGAAAGTTGTCTACATTCTCAATATTGTCGGTCCTTTTAACCATTCTGGTGAATTTATGGTGTTCTCTCATACTTTATGTTGTGTAGAGGGAGAGTGTGAGAAAACCAAAACGCCACTGTAATTTCATATGGAGAAAGTCTGTTTGGTATGTCAAAAAGACTGGCTTACTGATTTACTTAATCTTGATTGGCTTAGGTCCAGCCTAAACATGTGAAGGAAGCTTTCAGGTTACTGAATAAATCAATCATCCGTGTAGAAACACCTGATGTCAATCTAGATCAAGACGAAGATGCCCAGATGGAGGTAGATGAGGGCCCAGATGGCATCCATGGTGAGGTGTCTGTTCATGACTGTTCTAGAGTTAAGGACCAAAATGTTCTCTGAGATGTCATGGTAAAAGTGCACTTACTGATGGTTGTGAAGTCTATGTAGCAAAAGGGGAAAAAATGGGTATTGAATTTTATTAACTGTTTCTAAGTTAAAATATAATTAAATACTTGATATAAAATATATATGCTTGAAAGACAGAGAAAAAACACCAAAATGGAGATAGTGGACTTAATATTGCAAATGCACTTTCAGATCATGAAATCCTTTTATCTCCCAATCTTCCCATCCCTTCCAAATGGGTTTTTGTCTTCACTGGTAGCATTTATAAAGTTTCTAATTTATTTGTACAATTACTAAATACTGAGTATAACTATATGGTTGTTTTAAAATTAGTATTAAAGTATAAGTAGTATATTTATAAACATTTAATAGGGGAGTATTGGAGGCACAGAAACAAGATTCAAACAGTTAATATTTCACTTAGGTCGTGCTGATAGCCCTGCTCCTGTGAATGGAATTAACGGCCACAGTGAAGACATGAACCAAGATTCTGTTCCGAAAGCCTCCTTAAGGCTGGGCTTCTCCGAATACTGCCGAATCTCTAACCTTATTGTGCTTCACCTCAGAAAGATGGAAGAAGGTGAGGCCATACTTAGTGCTGCTCACATGCTGAGTCATTTACATAAGCTGTATTCACATAAACAACTTTTTTTTTTTTTGTCTAACAAATCTTTTTTTTTTAACATCTTTATTGGAGTATAATTGCTTTACAATGGTGTGTTAGTTTCTGCTTTATAACAAAGTGAATCAGCTAACAACTTCTGATTCCTAAAGATTGTGTTAGTTTGTCAGAAGAGATGAGAAACTGTTAGACAAGCTCACTTTGGCAAACAAAATCTACTAGGGAATGTCAGCATATCTACCAGCCTAGACATTTCCCCACAAGTTCATTGTCAAAGGTTTATGACTCATTCTTATTAATGTCCTTGGCCTATTTTAATATTTGTGAAGCCGAATTTGGGATCTGATAATATATAAAGATGCACTTAACAAATGTTTTTACAGATGCAAAGTCACTTTTCCTTACAATGGGTTTGTTTAAAATGGATGGACTCCTAGGGTATTTATATTTCATAGACAAGTAATTGAACTCAAAAGACTATTAGCACAAGTACCTCCAGACTAGAAATGAAGTAAAATCCTCTTTTCTCTGTAGGTAAAGTGTGATATCTGAACATTAGTACCCTTCCTGTTCTTAACTGCTTTACCATGCTATCCAAGTTTTCTCAACCTATAATTAGCCACAAGGCAGAGGAAAAGTGATTAAATCAAGGGGTTGAACTTAAACTTCAATTTGGTGATTAACCATCAGAAAATTCTTATTTGACTGTCAGTATGCTGGCTTCCGGACATATTCTCATCACAGTGTCCTAACTGCGATGGAGGAAGAGAACACCAGAGATTTTCTTAGCTTACTAAAAGATTTAAGCCCTTTAGTTTCTGCCCTCATTCCCCTGGGAACTGTGGACCAGTGGGAAGGAGGGAAGAAGGCAGTAAAGAGGCCACTAGGACAGACAGGTTTTAGTTCCAGTCCCTTCTCACATAAAAAGATTTGGGAGCAAACATTCCTGTGTTCACATTGTACTTCATTATTCTTTCTCCCTCTCATGCAACTAAGTTTTAAACATGGCCAGCCATCAGTGGAGCAAAGATATGATTAGCACCCACACATTCATTCCACAGATAAATTCTAGGTCTTCCTCCTTTCCCTAAAAAAAGAAAAAAGACACTATTCACCCAGCCCGGTAAGTTATTAATTTGCAGTCTTCAGATAGACAGCTGTTTTCTAGCAAAACTTTTTTCTTTTTTTAATTCATTTATTTATTTAGGCTGCTCTGGGTCTTTGTTGCCACACGCAGGCTTCTCTGGTTGCCACTTGTGGGCTCTAGGGCACGTGGGTTCGTTGCGGTATGTGGGATCTTTGTTCCCCAACCAGGGATCGAACCCAGGCCCCCTGCATTGGGAGTGCAGAGTCTTAACCACTGGACCACCAGGGAAGTCCCCTAGCAAAACTTTAAACTGTAAACCAAGGAGGTTACTTACTCAAAAGCATTTGGACAAACCACTGAAATTTGAGTACAACCATAATAAAACTTTTCAGAGGCATCATCAGTAAAGCTAAAATTTTCCTATTTTGATTTTGTATTTTATTAGCAATTTCTAAAATCAAGACAAATGAAGTTTTCTTTTATTATGCTTTATATCTGTGATAGTTTAAAATATTGCCAGGTTCCAACTTTTCTTGTGAATTTAGAGTTCTGGGCTCTAAAGGGCAGGTAGTTCAGTCGATAAAGATAGACCTTGCTGGAATCAATTGGTAATTTTTTATTTTTGAGTGAACGTCTATGGATTTCACTCCTTGGTTGACCTCAATTCCCTAAAGTGTTCCCCTTTCCAAAGAGGAATACTTGTATTTAAGCAGTTTTGCTTGCTGTGACTTCATTCCTAATTTATGCTTTCAACTGCTGTTGAAAGATTGTCATAGGTGGTGAAGCATGAGAAGGTGAAGGAAACACCTTCATACTTTGAAATCGTTATAGCTTTAAGAAACTTGTTTCTTATAATCTCTATTTTTTTAGGTTTTTCTTTTCAGGATAAAGTAAGGCATACTTTAATTCAAGTAATGTAACACGTTATTTCAGGCTTATGCTGGAAGATTGCAAATCTTATTTCAGCAGATATGTTTTCTGACAGATTGAAGTTATCTATTCTGTACATTATCTTGTGCATGCAGACTCCAAGAATTGGCAATACAGTTTGCTACAAGGATAATTTAATCCTTTTTAAATATATTTTTTGTTGTTGCAGAAGAGGATGAGTCGGCATTAAAGAGGAGTGAGCTTGTTAATTGGTACTTGAAGGAAATCGAATCAGAAATAGATTCTGAAGAGGAGCTGATAAATAAAAAGAGAATCATAGAGAAAGTCATTTATCGACTCACCCACTATGTACGTATAGAATTAAGCTTGCTGAGGTATTACGGAGGGAGTTCATGCCTCATATCTGTGTAGGTTCATTAGATGTTCATTTATTTTGAATCATTAGGATCTAGTCAGAATTAGGAGTTGTATAAAATGAGAGAATTATTAACAATTAATTGACTTATTTCTTCTGCTAAAATAAGCAGAACTTAAAGCTGGTAAAGTGAATTTAGGGTCTTATTATTTGTGTGTTTTTAACCTTTGTTTTCCACTCTCTTTACCATAAACCTTCGAGCGTCCTGCCCACTGTCACCTATTTTCTGCATTTTATCCTTCCTCATGTTCTTATCTCCCCCATTACCCAGCTTAAAATCTATCCCATGATCACTTTTTTCTTATACTTTCAACTTCATTCTCTTTTCATATTACTTGCTTGGCAAAACTCCAGATTTGGTTCAGTCTAATTCGTTTTCTATACCTATATCTAAGCAGTTAAAAGTATCTGAAGAAAAGCATACAACCATGTGCCAACTCTTATTTTAAATTCATGACCACAAATCTCAAATGGACAATTCTTTACTTCTGTCTTATCGACGTCACAGTAGCACTGACCTCACAGTAGCACTGCCTGATGCTATTACTTTTCCCTAGGCAGTTCATTCTCCCACTCTCTTAAAGGACCATTATGCATACCTTCTCACTACTCCAATCAGTTGATTATTTTCAGTATTCAACTTGTCAGCAGCATCTGTCAAAGTTGATCACTCCTAGAAATACTTTGTTCACTTGGCTTCTGGGTCACCATGTTCTCCTGGGTCTTCTCCTTCTCACTGGTTATTTCCTCTTATTCTCTTTTCCTGAGTCTTTCTCTTGTCACTTTTTAAATGAAGTATTATGCTTAGTCCTCAGACCTCTTTTCTGTTTATATTCCTTGCCTCAGTGATCTCATTTGGTTCTATGAATTGAAAACCATTTGTGATGACTCCCATATTTATATCTCCAGCTCTCACCTCTCCTCTAAATTGCTAATGTATGTAGCTAGCTGCCTACTTGCAAATTAATAGGCATCTCACACTTAATGTGTTCAAAACAGTTTTTCCTTGCAGTGTTCCACTTACTCAATTGCTTTAAGCCAGGCACCTTAGAATTATCCTTGATTCCTTGATTTCTCTTTCCCCTCACAACTTCTCCTTTTATAAGCAAATCCTGTGTGCCCTGCCTTCAGTATCAGTATTCTCTGTTTTCTTCTCACCACTGTCACATCTACCCAAGCCACCATGCCTGGACCTCCATGGGTGCCTCCTAACTGTCCTCCCTTGCAGTGGCTCTCTGCCCAGCAGCCAGACAGATCTTTTAACAAATCAAATTGTTTTAGTGCCCTTCATTCTAGTCCTTCCCTCACATTTAGAATAAAATCCAGTCTCCATACCACGGCCTGCAGAACCCTGCACAAGCAAGCCCCTGCCCACCTCATTCACCTCATTTCATAGCCTCTTCCCCTTGCCCATTCTGCTCAGTGACACTGGCCTTGTCACTGTTCCTTAGACACACCAAGCATGAAGGCCTTTGTACACGCCCTTTGTTTCTTTGCCCATATTCCGTCCTCCATTCTGATGTCTGCTCAGATGTTACCTTCTCAGAGAAGTTCTTCTTGCCTGGCCAGTCAAAATAGCCTCCTCCTTGCTGTCACCCCCTTACCCTGCTTTGTTTCTTCATAGTGCTTATCATTGCCTGGCAGTATAGTCTTTATTTGGGTGTTTATTTTGTCTCTCTTATTAACATGCAAGCACCATGAGGACAGGGACTTTGTTTCTTTAGCCACTGTGTCCCCAGAATCTACAGTGGTGCCTAAGTCATAGAGGGCTCAAATACTTGTTAAATGATTGAATTTTTTTGTTCAAATGGCAGAGATTGCAGTTGACTTCACAGTGCTCACTATATAAATATTATAGTTGTCACATATCAGGGTTTGTCATCTGAAAAACTATTTCCCTATAGAACTAGATGAGTCTATGGTTACAGGTATGGGGGTGTGGGAAGAACTATTCCATTCAAAATTTAATGAAAAATATGTATAAAAATAAAGCTGAACTGGGCTGGCGTTGTGCTCAGAGTTATCTGTCTAGTTAGTGGTGGGCAATGTGTTTGCATCAGGCCAGCCCTTCCCTCCCTTGTGGCCCTGAGATCAGTGTAAGATAAAATGGTCCACACAAGAAATCCACATTCGGACACATTGTGATATTAACTGATCTAAATTGGACTTACCTTTTTAAGTTTGACTCACCACCTGAGCCAACTCAATACTGAAGACTAAGGAACTTATACTGTGCTAATCAAATGTGCTTCCTATGAAGGTGTGTTAGTACATAGAGTGAGTGCTTGAAAGTGTCCAGTCCCTCTTAGTGGAATTAGTGCTTATACTGTGGGACTTTTCCACCTTCTTAGGATCAAATCACTGTTTCCTGAGTTCCTCTGTATGGGCCTTCGGTAGGAGTCCTTCTCATTTGTGGACATGTTAGACTGACTTATAGTTACATCATGGCTTCAAATCTGTCATCAAGTTTATTAAGCCACATGGCATGTTCTGCTTTTTTTCAATTAGTTAATAGGTCAGAGTGAAAATTTTTTCATGTTAATTATCTTTAGATTCTACTTCTAACTGAATTATGAATGGATGGTATATAAAAGAGTTCAGTGGCCAATAATTAAAAATTAACATAATATTAAGCAAAATTAAACACTTTTATCAGAGTGATAAACAGAATCATAAACATACTTATCAGAGGATTTTATATAATTGCATGATTGTAAAATTCATATGTTCTTTTTTGAAGTTATATTTATAAGTAGTTGATGTAATATGCTAGGGAACCTGATTAAAATCACAATGTCAATCTTACTGATATATTTCTTAATTTTTCAAAAGAAGTTTATGGTATGAAAAAGTCTATATCCTAATGGGAAGGTGACTTAGCAGAAACTTGATATTGACTTTAAGATATAGTCCTTTTTCTGAGAGAGTTTCTGGGGGGAAATGAAAGAAAATGTTAGTCACAAACATTCAGAAGAAGGGTCAAGTCCTGTGTATCTTAGCATTCTTATAATACTGCTGGAGAACTGAGGACAAACGTTTGTGTTTCATAGGATCATGTTCTAATTGAGCTCACCCAAGCTGGATTGAAAGGCTCCACAGAAGGAAGTGAGAGCTATGAAGAAGATCCCTACTTAGTAGTTAACCCTAACTACTTGCTTGAAGATTGAGCTATTGAAAGTAACCAGAGAAACTGTGGCCCTCCACCTCTGGCGTGGAGTCTGGGTGGAGCTCTACTAGCCAGAGAAGTGCTTCTGGGAGTGATGATTCAGGAAGATTTACTCTGAGGAAGAAGAATCAAGTTGATTGTCTTATATGTCACATTCCTTTTATACCAACACAGGTTTTATCCCTTTGTTTAGTGTGCTTCTTGCCTAAAAAAAGTTGGATTGCAATAGTGTGTCATTTCTATAACTAAGACCTTTGTTTTCATGTGTAGGAAAAGGTCTGTTGTTTTTATGTTATGTGGTGTCTTACTGGAGAAATAACTTTTTTCAATTGCTAACTACGTTTTTTCACCAAAATAACTTTTTCTGCACTTGTCTATTGGATTTATTTCTATTATAAATTATTGCTTCCATTTATTCATGAATATGAGTCTTTCCCTTTTTGCTTGATTCCTGGGGAAAGGGGTGGAAATACGGCATTATGGTAAACATTTAGGTGTAGGTTCCTGTGAGGAGAGTCCTTATAAGAATTTGTTAGTGTGAAAGCTAAGAGGCCTTGGAGATGACTTTCCAAGGTTAATTCCAGTTCTCTTTGGTTTTTTTTAAAGAGAGTTTATGAAAATAAAAAGTTTATTATACTTTTTTCATTACTCTTTAATAACTTTTTAAACTTATATATCCTAAGAGTAAGGTCTCAGAATTATTTTCTAACTGCTTTTTTAAGGGAAATACATCATTTTGTTTTGTTTTGTTTTTTTAAGATTTCTTTTGATGTGGACGATTTTTAAAGTCTTTATTGAATTTGTTACAGTATTACTTCTGTTTTTTCCTTTGGTTTT
The DNA here is from genome assembly GCF_028021215.1 of Eschrichtius robustus. Classification (NCBI taxonomy): domain Eukaryota; kingdom Metazoa; phylum Chordata; class Mammalia; order Artiodactyla; family Eschrichtiidae; genus Eschrichtius; species Eschrichtius robustus. The sequence goes on from NC_090828.1 coordinate 122,330,536, forward strand.
TTGGCCACGAGGCATGTGGGGTCCTAGCTCCCCAACCAGGGATCAAACCCACACCCCCCGCATTGGAAGGCGAAGTCTTAACCACTGGGCCGCCAGGGAAGTCCCCAATATGTCATTTTCTATATTACAGACCACCCTTAAATTTTATGGCATTTTTCCAGGAAAAGACTTATTGCTGTTTATGACATTAATAGTCCCTGAGGCTTAGCTTTGATCAGTATGTTCATCATGTAGCGGTTCCTTTTGCTGCAGCTTTTGTCAACAGATGGCATTCTGGGGACTGCAGGGCCAGTTGGGGAATGTTTATATGTGGTATTTGAGTTCACTAATAGAAACCTCTCTCCACTGGTTTGCGTACAGTAGGGTAAGGGAGACTGGAAATGGATAGAGAAGTTGCACAGTTAGCAGATGCAGGGTATAAGCTCCTGTGAAAACTATGTTCCTAATTAATGGAGGTAGGAGAGCCTGTTGGGACAAGGAAACTTCAGTGTACAGGATCTCAGACTACCTGTTGAGACAGGAGAGTCTAGGATAAGGCATGGACTAAGGCAGGACGTTCAGTAACAGGTGATAGGAAGAACAATGAGTAAAAACTCAGAAGACAGCAAGAAAGAGTTCCTTCCATGCACTGATGCCCAACTTGATAAAGAAAATGGGGTGAGGACATTCTGAAAAGAGAAGCAGCCTGACAGAAATTTGAACTTCAATTTGATCAAATACTGAACCAAAGCAAAGTGTGAAGCCCAGGGAAGATGAGTTCCTTTATGGTGAATCTGTCTTCTCCTCCCCAATTGTGTCATTAGTGAAAGTAGGAGCTCTAAAGCAAAGTGAGGCCATTAATACAACTAAAATCAGTTTTTACCCATCTGAATAAGTGTGTTTACATTTTCACACACCCCCTTTCTCTACATGTTACTTGTCAGGGAAATGAAGTGGCTAATGGATGATGGAGCATATACAAGATCTTTATGAAGAAAATTAGACAAGTATTTAGTAAGCAGATGTAACTTCTTTCTGAATAGGACATCTTGAATACTGTAAGTTGTCAACTGATCCATAAATTTAATGTATTTTCAACCAAATGCCAACAGATGTCCATCAATAAGGAAATGACTACATAAATTGTGATATAGCAATGCTCTGAGTTATGCAAACTAAAATGAGGGAAATGAAGATGTTTGAAATGGAAATATCTCTAGGACACATGGAAAAGAAAATGCAAATAAAGCAGTGGAGCACCTAAATATATAAAGCAAGTATTAACAGATAGACAGAAAATATTAACAGGATAGACAGCAAAACAATAATAGCAGGGGACTTTAGTACCCCCACTTTCATCAAAAGGATAGATCATCCAGTCAGATTATCAGTAAGGAAGCATTGACCTTAAATAACATGTTTAGACCAGATGGATGTAACAGACATGCAGAACATTCCATCCAAAAGCAACAGAATACAGACTCTTCAAGCACACATGGAAGATTCTTCAGGATAGATCATATGTTAGGACACAAAACAAGTCTTAATAAGTTTAAGAAGACTGAAATCAATATCAGGCATCTTTTCTGACCATAATGGTATAAAACTAGAAATCAACTACAAGAAGCCTGAAAATTTCACAAATATGTGGAAATTAAGCAACCTACTGAACAACCAGTGGGTCAAAGAAGAAATCAAAAGAGAAATTTAAAAATAATGAGAAATGAAAATGGAAACAACATACCAAAACTTAAAGGATACAGCAAAAACAGTCTAAGAGGGAAGTATATAGGGATAAAAGCCTACATCAAGAAACAAAGATTGCAACCTAACTTGATATCTCAGGGGGAAAAAAAAAAATGAAGCCCAAAGTTAGTAGAAGAAAGGAAAGAACAATGAAACTAAGAGCTGGGTTTTTTCTTTTTAAGATAAAATTGATAAAACTTTAGCTAGACTCACAAAAAAAGCCCTCAAAATCAGAAAGGAAAGAGGAGGTGTTACAAGTTGTACCATGGAAATACAAAGAGTCAGATGTTACTGTGAATGATTGTTGGCCAACAAATGGGATAGCCTAGAAGTGGACTGCTAGAAACACACCTACCAAGATTGAATCATGATGAAATGTGAAATCTGAGTAGTCTGGTTAGTAGTGAGGAGATTGAATCAATAATCAAAAACCTCCCAACAAACAAAAGTCCAGGACCATGTGGCTTCACTGATGACTTCTACCAAACATTTAAAGAAGAATTAATACCAGTCCTTCTCAAACACTTCCAAAAAATCAAAGAGGAGGTACCACTTCCAAACTCATTTTATGAAACCAGCATTACCCTGATAGCAAAGCCAGACAAGGACACCTAAAGAAAAGAAAATTATAGGCCAATATCCCTGATGTACAAAATAGATGCAAAACTCCTTAACAAAACTTCAGCAAAGTTAATTCAACAGTATGTTAAAATGATCATACAACATGATCAAGTGGGATTATTCCAGGATGCAAGGAAGATTCAACATCCGAAAATCAATTAATGTATTACACCAGGTTAACAAAAAAGGATGAAAATCATGGTCATCTCCGTAGATGGGGAAAAAAGCATGTGGTAAAATTCAACATCCATTTATGATTTTTAAAAACTGTCAACAAATTGAATATAGAGGGAAAGTACCTCAACACAATAAAGGCCATAGAGACTACCCTGGTGGTCCCCTGGTTAAGACTCTGTGCTCTCAATGCAGGGGGCCCGGGTTTGATCCCTGGTCGGGGAACTAGATCCCAAATGCTGCAACTAAAAAATGATCCTGCATGCCGCAACTAAGGATCCTGCACACGGCAACAAAGATCCCATGTGCCACAACTAAGACCCGGCACGGCCAAATATTAAAAATAAAAATAAAGACCATAAATGGCAAGCCCACAGCTAATCATACTCTTGGGAATGAGACAAGGGTGCCCACTCTCACCTCTTACTCAATATAGTATTGGAATCCTAGCCAGAGCTAGGAAAGAAAGGCATCCAAATTAAGGAGAAGTAAAATTGTCACTATTTGCAGATGACATGATGTTGCATATAGAAAACCCTAAAGACTCCAGCAAAAAACTGTTAGAATTGATCAACGAATTCAGCAAAATTGCAGCATACTAAATCAATATGCAAAAATCTTCATTTCTATACACTAATAAAAACTACCAGAAAAAGAAATTAAGGAAATAATCCCATTTACAGTTGCATAGTAAGAAAAAAAATACCTAGGGATAAATTTAACCAAGGAGGTAAAAGACCTGTACACTGAAAACTATAAGAGTGGTGAAAGAAATTGAAGAAGACACAGATAAATGGAAAGATATTCCATGCTTACAGATTGGAAGAATTAATATTGTTAAAATGCCCATACTATCCAGAGGAATCTACACATTCAATGCAATCTCTATCAAAATTCCCACGGCATTTTCCACAGAAATAGAACAGACAATCCTAAGATTTGTATGGAGCCACAAAAGACCCTGAATAGCCAAAGCAGTGTTGAGAAAGAATAAAGCTAGAGGTATCATGCTTCCTGATTTCAAGCTGTATTACAAAGGTATAGTAATTAAAACATTATGGTATTGGCATAAAAACATACATATAGATCAGTAGGACAGAATAGAGAACCTAGAAATAAACCCATGTATATATAGTCAATTAGTTTACAACAAAGGAGCCAAAAATATACAATAGGGAAAGACAGTCTCTTAAATAAATGGTGTTGGGAAAACTAGATCACTACCTTACACCATACACAAAAGTTAATATGGATTAAAGAGTTGAAGATTAAACCTGAAATCATAAACTTCCTAGAAGAAAACACAGGTGCTGGCTTCCTTGACATCAATCTTGGCAATGATTTTTTGGATTTGACACTAAAGCAAAGGCAGCAAAAGCAAAAATAAATAGGACTACATCAAACTAAAAAGCTTCTGCACAGCAAAGAAAACCATCAGTCAAATGAAAAAGAATGGGAGAAGATATTTGCAAATAATGTATCTGATAAGGGCTTAATATCCAAAATATGTAAAGAACTTATACAAGATAACAATCTAAAATGGGCAGATGATCTGAATAAGCATTTTTCCAAAGAAGATATTCAGATTGCCAACATATACATGAAAAGGTGCTCAACATAACTAATCATCAGGGAAATGAAAGTCAAAACCACAATGAGCTATCACATTACACCCATGAGAAAGGCTATTATGAAAAAGACAAAAAATAACAAGTGTTGGCAAGGATGTGGAGAAAAGAGAACGCTTGTGTAATATTGGTGAGAACCTCTATGGAAAACATATAGAGGTTTCCCAAAAAACTAAAAATAAAACTACCATATAATCCAGCAATTCCACTTCTAGGTATTTATCTGAAGAAAATGAAAAAACTAACTCAAAAAGATATATGCACCCTCATGTTCATTGCCACATTATTTACAATAGCCAAGACATGGAAGCAACCTAAGTGTTCACTGATGGAAGAATGGATAAAGAAAGTGTATATATATGTACAATCGAATATTATTCAGCCCTAAAAAGAAGGAAATCTTGTCATTTGTGACAACATGGATGAAACTGGAGGGCATTATGCTAAATGAAATAAGAGAAAGACAAATAGTGTATAATCTTGTGGAATCTAAAACAAATATTTTTAGAGTAATTTTAAAAATTTTTAATTTATTCGTTTTGTTTTTTTGGCTACGTCGGGTCTTAGTTGCAGCATGCGGGATCTTTTCATTGTGGCACATGGGCTTCTCTAGTTGTAGTGCACAGGCTTCTCTCTAGTTGTGGTGTGCGGGTTTTCTCTGTCTAATTGTGGCACGAAGGCTCCAGGGTGCATGGGCTGTGTAGTTTGTGGCATGCAGGCTCTCTTGTTGAGGTGCGTGAGCTCAGTAGTTGTGGCATGTGGACTTAGTTCCCCTGCAGCATGTGAGATCTTAGTTCCCCGACCAGGGATCGAACCCGCATCCCCTTCATTGGAAGGTGTATTCTTTACCACTGGACTACCAGGGAAGTCCCTAAAAAAATATTTTTAATAAAATAAAAAATGAACTCATAGGTACAAAGGATAGATTGGTGGTTGCCAGAGGTGGAGGTGGTAGGTGGGTGAAATGGGTGAAGGTGGTCAAAAGGTACAAACTTCCAGTTACAAAATAAATGTTATGGGGATGTAATGTACACCATGGTGACTATAGTTAATAACACTCTATTTGAAAGTTGCTAAGAGAGTAGATCTTAAACGTTCTCACCACACACAAGAAAAAAATTTGTATCTATGTGTGGTGATGGATATGTTAACTAGATTTATTGTGGTGATCTTTGTGCAATGTATACAATCATGTTGTACACCTGGAACAAATATAATGTTATATGTCAATTGTATCAATTTTTAAAAATTAATTTTAAAAAGGAAAAATATGTGCTTTTCTTACAACTTTGTAGAAGAGGCTTTTTAAAACTATGTATAAGCAGAGATGCCATAAGGAAAAAAAATTAATAAATTTGACTACACCAAAATTTAAAAATTTAAAACCAAAGCTACAGATTGGGAAAATGCTTTCTCAACCTATATACGAGAGAAAGGATTAATGTCCAGGATAAATAAGCTGCAGATGAGAAGAATATACTATATATATGTTTCAATAGCTATATATTTTCTCAGTTTATAATGGGAAAAAGATTATTTCCCAAAATGGATACAGAGCTGATACAAATCAATTTTAAAAATCATTCAAAATTATAAACACTAATAATTTGATAATATTATAATAGCATTGGTGGGTTTGTCTGGAATTTGATGTTGTAATGCACTACTAGTAGGAGTGTAAATCAGGACACTCCTTTTAGGGAAAAATTTGTCAGTACCATTAGAAGTTAAAATATAACTGACTACCCTATTACCCAGCAATTGTACTCTTCAATATTTTCCCTGAAGAAATAACCTATATATGTATAGAAAAAGGCATATACAATGACATTCATTGTGACATTGTGACACTGAAAATGGAAAATAACCTAAAACCCAATCAACAAAATAATGATTATGCAAGGTCACACAATGCAGCTCTCAAAAAGAATAAGATATATCAATATTTGCACAATGTGAAGATCTCCAGGTTGTGCTATATGGTAAAAATACCAGTTGTAGATCAATACTCACATTATAGTACCTCTTATTTTGTAAACTTGTTAGCTAAAAGTATATTCTTTATGTACATACACATGTAATAAATGGTGAATACTTTTTAGGAAGTAGCTGGGATTAGGTATAAGGCAAATGGAACTATTATCTAAATTTGGGGGATATTTATGAGAATGCATTTATTTAATATTTCTATAATTAATATATATATATACTTTTAGAGAGATAACAATGATTATAAACACAAGAATCTGAAAAATGATACATTTATATGAAGCTGTCAGGGCCACCTTGAAAATTCCACTAAGCGAAATAAAACTGTTTCTATTAAAATAAATATATATATACAACATTTCTAAGACAATTCTAGGAAAAAGAATGATAGGAGAGGCCATGTCCTATCATAAAGTGAAAAGTACTACACAGGTATAAAAATTAAAATACTGTGGTACTGGCACAGGAATAGATAGACAAGGAGTAGAAAATCTAGAAACATATGTCTGGATAGATATTTCATTTCTGATAGTTGTCATTTCAAATAGTGGGGAGAGAATGGCCTATTCAGTAACCCATTAGAAATTGATAAACCCTACCACACAGCACAAACAAAGTTAAAATTCAAGATGGGCTAAAGATCTAAAGATTAGAAACAAGAATATTAAATAATACATTTGACAAGAGCTTTCAAAAATATGGTACCAAGTAATGTATTTTGAAGGACACTATAAAACAAATTTTAAAACTAACACTAGGGGGAAATGTTTTTTCTATCACATTTTAATACATGATATCCAAACTCTATTAAGGGTTCTTATATCAATAATAAGTTAAATAATAAAAATGTACAAAGGATATAAACATAAATCTCAGAAGAAAAACAAGTAGCCAATTAACATGAAAAGCTACCCCTCTAAACAGAAACAAGTGTCCAAAATATGAAGTTTTATAACAGGTGTAAGCAAACCAGAGAGATTTAGACACACTTCTAACTGTAGGTAGGATTTAAATTTGAAGAAGCCTGTTTTGGAAGACTTTGGATTACAATAAAAATTCCAAATGGGCATGCCATTGAGTCAGCAACTTAATTTCTAAGAATCTATCTTAAAGAAAAGAAATGTGGACAAAGATGTATAACTAAAGATACAGATATTAATTTGCAACATATTAAAATTAAGAACCAACCAGTGTTCAATATGCAAGAGGTTAAACTGTGGTACAACCTGACTGTGGAATGCTATGCATCTGTTAAAAAGAAGTGGGTCTACATATTCTGGTATAAACAGAGCTCCAAGCACTATTAAGTGAAGGAAAAAAAAAACTGAGGAACGCTACATAAGACATAATTCCATATATGTTAAATTATATTATATATTTTAAATGTTATACACATGTATGTTTGCATTGTATATATGTAATCATAGCTATCATTGAGTTGCATTGTTCTAAATATGCTAATGAATGACCTCATTTAATTCTCACAACCTATCACCATTATACAGATGAGGAAACTGAGGCACAGAGAAATTTAGTAACTTTCGCCAGATGAGATTTAAACACTGGCATTCCGACTCCTGAACAGCCATTAATATGTACAGAGAAAGGAAACTGGAAGGAAGCACAGTGTTGAAAGTGATTACCCTACAAAGGGAAAGGAAGAGGAGAATTAGTAAGTTTTCATACATATTTCTGTATTGTTTGAATCTTTTACAAAATGTGTTCATCATTTACTTACATATTTTTATTTTTATTTTTTAATTTTATTTATTTATTTTTAAGATTTATTTATTTATTTTTGGCTGTGTGGGGTCTTAGTTGCAGCACTTGGGATCTTCACTGAGGCATGCGGGATCTTCCGTTGTGGCACGTGGTGTCTTCATTGCGTCTCCCAGGCTTCTCTCTAGTTGTGGCATGCAGGTTTTTTCTCTTCTCTAGTTGTGGTGCGCAGGCTCCACGGCACGTGGGCTCTGTAGTTTGTGGTACACGGGCTCTAGACGAGGCACAAGAGCTCAGTAGTTGTGGCAGGCGGGCTTAGTTGCTCCGTGGCATGTGGGATCATAGTTCCCTGACCAGGGATCGAACCCGTGTCCCCTGCCTTGTAAAATGGATTCTTTACCACTGGACCACCAGGAAGTCCCTCCTTTTTTTTTTTTTTATTGGCTGTGTTGGGTCTTTGTTGCTGTGAGCAGGCTTTATCTACTTGCAGTGAGTGGGGGCTACTGTTCATTGCGGTGTGTGGGCTTCTCATTGCGGTGGCTTCTCTTTTGCGGAGCAAGGGCTCCAGGCGCGGACTCCAGTAGTTGTGTCACGCAGGCTCAGTAGTTGTGGCTCGCGGGCTCTAGAGCACAGGCTCAGTAGTTGTGGCGCACAGGCTCAGTTGCTCCGCTGCGTGTGGGATCTTCCCGGACCAGGGCTCGCACCCATGTCCCCTGCATTGGCAGGCGGATTCTTAACCACTGCACCACCAGGGAAGTCCCCCTACATGTTTTTAAAGGAGAAAAAAAGTTTGGCGAGGAACTCACTTTTGTTCTGCTATGTAAATAAGTTTTAAAATAATTTGTAAGTAAGAAAAAATGTGGAGAACTTTTTTTCTTCAGACACTTCCCAGGTTCCTTGGCATAAATTGTGTGAGAAGTTTAAGGTTTTTGTGTTGTCTCTTACGGTTTTAAAATTTTTTGATATTACATAGGTGAATCACATACTGATTTTATTATCGTAGATAACCCAGTTACATATTAAGTGTTTACAGTCACTTAGTATTTTACAACCTCAACTGTAGTTATAAAGTAAGTATTCCACATACTTCCTAACAGTTCCTTGAAGATGGAGCTAGTCTGGCATTTAGTCCTTATTGTCCTCCTAAGTTTTTCTTGTTGGGGGTTAGACTGGAAATCTGATAGAAACTTCATTTCAGCTGCTGGTCCTCTAACCACCGACTTGCTACACAACCTGAGGGGTCCACTGGGAAACCAGGATTCTCCCTTTGTAACAGGAGACAAAGAAATTTATGTTTGTCGCCAGCCACTGCCCTCTTTCCTGCCAGAGTACTTTAGCAGTGTTCGTGCTGTTATGATCACTCATTACAAAGTATTTCTGCCGTGGGCACAACTACTCCCAGAAGGAAGCTCCGAGAACCCAGACAAGGAAACAGTGCAGTGCTACCGGCAACTCCTTGAGGCCCTCAAGACTGCTCAGCTTCAGCCCCTGGTGGTCCTGCACCACCAGACCCTCCCTGCCAGCACCGTCCAGAGAACTGAGGCCTTTGCTGATCTCTTTGCTGACTATGCCTCCTTCATCTTCCACTCCTTTGGGGACCTAGTTGAGATCTGGTTCACTTTTAGTGACTTGGAGGAAGTGATAATGGAGCTTCCGCACCAGGAATCAAGATCTTCACGTCTCCAGATCCTCACTGACGCCCACAGAAAAGCCAATGAGATTTACCATGAAAAATATGCTTCTCAAGGTGAGTACACATGACCCAGGTGGCTGACCCACCGGCAGCCTTCATTACCCACCTTCCTCCACTCTCCTTAAAGCAGGACTCAGCATTTCTTTCCACTTACCTCCAATAGTCCCCTTGGGACTTCCCTGGCAGTCCAGTGGTTAAGACTCCGAGCTTCCACTGCAGGGGGTATGGGTTCGATCATCCCTGGTCGGGGAAGTAAGATTCCGCATGCCACAAAGCACAGCCAAAAAAAAAAAAAAGTCCCCTCATATCTATTTATTAGTGAGAAATTAATACCATACTGAAGATTTCCTGGTGGAGGTAGGTAGGGGTGGTTTACATTGTACGGTGCCCAGCATTCCCTTTGAAAAATATCTTTTAAGCCCCCTTGCCCAATCTTGAGTCTGCACTTTCACCGATTATCTTTCTGTCCTTCTTTCTCCAGTCCTGCCTCCCTGACTCTTCCTAAGATTTCAAGATTGCCCATCCTCTCATCCACCCCGTTTTCTTTTATTTATTTATTTATTTATTTTTATTTTTTATATATATATATGTGTGTGTGTGTGTGTGTGTGTGTGTGTGTTTCGGTCATGCCCCTCAGCTTGGGGGGCCTCAGTTCCCCGACCAGGAATCAAACCCATGCCCCCTGCAGTGGAAGCCCAGAGTCTAACCACTGGACCTCCAGGGAATTCCTGAGCCTCCCCTTTTTCTTATGCAAAGCAAGTTACATGTTCTAGTTGAAGCCTACATTCCATCAGGGGAGACAAATACAAAGATAAAATAATAATATGCTGACAGATAGTGAGAAGAGCATGCTTACAATTGTCCGTATTCCTGCTTCATGGCTAGTTTAAGGTTCCAATTCAGTAGGCCTGGACAGAATCAAGACATTGATTTTAATACATTCCCTAGGTGAATCTAGGCTAGGTACACCAAAAAATTGGTACACCAATTTTGAGAACCAATTTTGGGTTATATATGCCTTCTGGTTTTTATTATATACTGTATGTATATTTTTATACATAGTATATAATACATCTGCATACTTGTATACTCTACCTTTGAAACTTAACATATTTAATGAATATATTCTCATTTTATTAAAAACTCTTTGAAAGCATGATTTTCAGTGGTGTTACAGGTTCCCATTATATTAATGGATCATAGAGTTTAAAATATTCTTTCATTTTTGTATATAAGTTTATTTAATTTTCACTATTAAAAATTATGTTGCATTGAACATTCATATAAATAAATGCTTGCCTTCAGATAAATTCTTTCTGATAGATTCTTAAAACTGAAATGACTGGGTCAAAAGATGTGCATTCTTTAAGACTTTAAAGGATGTTGCTAAATTATTTTCCAGAGAAGTTGTAACTTTAACTAACAGTTATAAAATTGTTCTTCTGACCCCACTCAGCCTGTTTTCAATGACGTAATTATTTTTATCATTGGTATAGACAGAAATAGTCAATAACCGATCTACTGTAAGAGTAGAAGAGACTTTTATTCAAGCCAAGCTGAGGACTCTATCCTCAGAGACAGCCTCTCAGATAGCTCTGAGGAACTCCGCCAGGGAAGCATGGTTTTCAGCAGTTTTATATTTTGTCAGAACGAAGAACATCAACCATGACTGGGGTATATTCCTTCAAAGTTTTGAAAAAAGACAGATTAGCATGTACACAGCGAGTCTGTATGGCTTGGCACCTGGGAAGGGAGCCTTATTATCAAAGGAGTACTAGCATTGATGTCCCAGGAAAAGAGGCATTTATGTCTATCTTTGAAACAGACATTCTTTACTTCTGAACAATGCATCCTCTTCTTTAATGGTTAAAGCAGATGTACAATGTATGTTTAATAGGCTACAAAACAGGATGTTCTAGTTAGCATAAAGTTTATGTTAAATCATGTATAAGTCAGAATGACTTCCCAGTATGTGAAAATTTTCTTCCGTCATTGGTAATTTGACAGCTGAAAACTACTATCTTCTTATATTCTTTATTTGCATGTATGTGCTCATAGAGAGGTTAAACATTTTCTCCACGTTTAAAATAAAAGCAGGACAAGGGCAGAAAGAGTGTGAGTGTGGATGGAGCTATTTTATATATGATTGTCAAAAAAGCTGTCCTCAGACCACCTTTTGAGCCAGCTGGAATGAGGGAGGGAGCGAGCAACCATGGGATCTGGAGGATTACTGGCCATGGGGTGAGTGCAAAGCCCCTGGCGAGGGAACAGCAAGAAGCCCAGCTATCCATTTCATGAACTGTAGAGGGAGGGAGAAGAAGGAGATGCCAGATTTGAAACTGGATTCTTTGGAAAGCCTATCATGGGGTGAGTGAGAAAATAAATAAATAAATGTTTGTTGGCTGTGATTCTACTGAAGAAGCTTTGAGTAAAATGAACTTTGAAAGAAGGCAAGGCTGAACTGGATCATCTGAAATTAAGGAAAATCTGTCTCGTTTTTAGAAAATTCTAAATAATAGAGTAATTTAAATTATAAAACTAGACACATTTATTAAAATGCTTTATATATTTCATTTTTAATCTCCGTCAGGTTACTAAAGACTATTTCTTTCTTAAATTCATATTTTCCTTCTTTTCTTCTTCTGCTCATTCCTCCCAGCCTTCATTTCATGTTTCATCAACATCACTACATTATCTGCCCCTGATATAATGCAGGACACAAAATAAATTCTCTTCTCAGTCTCTTTACTATTCCAAAAGGTGGTTTTCCTTCTTCCTTTCTCTCTCTCATTCTCCCCTCCCTTTTTAGTCCAATTAAATAGCTTTTTTGTTCTTTGTAAAATATATTTTTAATATACACAAAAAAAGTTATATAACATATGTTGGTTCAAAGCAAAATAACTTTTCGAAGGTGGGGATATTGAATAATATCCCCCAAATTGAAGAGGAACTTTGAGACCAAAAGGTGAAGCAGGCAACTCCATAAAATGCAATTATGGAGTTTATTGTGGGTAACTTACATATGGGTAGGATCGGGTGAACAGCGATCTGGAAGCATTTGCAGCTGCATTCCTCACTGCCAAAAGGGGCACAAGGGAATTTAAAGGGGCCAAAGCTAAAAATGCAATCTGACTATTAAGGGAGAAGCACATCTGCACCAGTGGGACTGGGAGTTTTTCCGTCCCCTCGGGGGTCTCATGACCATTATTCCTTGTGGACCATTAACCATCTGTGTCAGCTGAAGAGCATTCTTCCAGTTCTTATATCAGATGAAGACAAGGGTAAAAGTTGATAGGAAACTTATCTGGCTTGGGTGCATTACTTGTGAGTAGGCTAAAGCTCAGTCACACAGGAAGGGGAGGGGGTAGGACTGTGGGCCTAAGATGGAGCTGACAAAATAGAGTCAGTGTGGTTCAGCCACACAACAACGAATACCCATGGAGTGACCACTCAGTCCAACAATTAAAATATAACAGAATACTGTGGTGATTTTGTAACACAGAAATATTGAATCACTATGTTGTGCACATGGAACTAACATAGTATTGTAGGTCAATTATGCTTCAATTTTTTAAAGAGCAAGAAAACAGCAAAAAATTATATATAATATATAATACATATATATAATATATATATATATTATACCACTTCACATCAACTAGGATGGCTGTAGTAAAAAGGACAGACAGGGACTTCCCTGGTGGCGCAGTGGTTCAGAATCCACCTGCCAATGCAGGGGACACGAGTTCGAGCCCTGGCCCGGGAAGATTCCACATGCTGGAGAGCAACTAAGCCTGTGTGCCACGACTACTGAGCCTGTGCTCTAGAGCTCAAGAGCCACAAGTACTGAGCCTACGTGCCACAACTACTGAAACCCACGTGCCTAGAGCCTGTGCTCCGCAACAAGAGAAGCCACCACAATGAGAAGCCCACGCACCACAACGAAGAGTAGCCCCCACTTGCTACAACTAGAGAAAGCCCGTGCGCAGCAACAAAGACCCAACGCAGCCAAAAATAAATAAGTAAATAAATTTATTTTTTAAAAAAAGACACAATAACAAGTGTTGGCAATGATGCTGAGAAACTGGAACATTCATACTTTGCTGGTGGGAATGAATTATGGTGCAGCCACTTTGGAAATCAGTTTGGCAGTTCCTCAAGTTAAATTTTAGAGTTACCATATGACTCAACAATTCTTCTCCTAGTTATATATCCAAGAGAAATAAAAGCAAATGTCCAGACAAAAACGCATCACAAATATTCATAGCAGTATTATTCATAATAACCAAAAGTGGAAACAACCCTAATGTCCATCAATTGACTAATAAACAAAAAGTGGCATATCAGTACAATGGAGTATTACTCAGCCCTTGAAAGGAATGATGTACTGATTCGTGCTACAACATGATAATCCTTGAAGACAGTATGCTAAGTGAAAGCAGCCAGTCTCAAAAGACCACATATTATATGATTTCATTTATATTAAATATCCAGAGTAGACAAATCTATAGACACTAAAGTAGAGCAGCTATATCTGGGGCTAGAAGAGAGAATGGGAAGTGACTGCTAATGGTTATGTAATTTCTTCTTGGGTTACTAAAATGTTCTGGAATTAGTGGAGATGGTTGCACAGCTTTGTAAATGTACTAAAGACCACTGAATTTTATACTTTAAAGTGATGAATTTTATGGTATATGAATTATATCTCAATTTTTTAATGTTAAAAAATTAATTGGAAGGTTGAGGATTTATAAAACAAAACAAAACAGACCATACCACAATTTATGTCTACTTGTATATTTTTCCCTATCTCATCTCCCATTCTCCCCCACCCCATCCCAGGTTACCACTGTGCTAAATATTCCATCCATCTTTTATTAGTCTATGACTTTCCCCTCTTCCCCATTTGGTGTCCATAATGGAGGTACAAGGTCAAACATTTTAAATAAAAATATTTAATTACAGAAAAAGTGGGATTTTACTAAATATATTATAGCCCCCCAAAATTCACCATGTTTAAAAAATATGTTCAAATATTAAATTCCCATTTACTGCTGATTAGAAAATAAACAATGTGAAATGCAGTTCTGATTTTTTCCTAAGAATTTTTTTATCAGGGTATTATTTACATACAGTGAAGTGCATAGATCTTAATTTTACAGTTTGATTAGTTTTGACAAACACATACATCCATGTAACCCATACCTTTATCAAGATATAAGACATTAACCAACACCTCCAAAAATCCCATTCCTGATCAATTTTATCCCTTCCTAATCAATCCCTACCCAAGGAACAACCACTGATCTGACTTCTATCAGCATAGTTATGAATGGAATCATACAGTGTGTACTTTTTTGTTTCTGTCTTTTTTCATTCAGCATGTTTGTGAGATTCATTCATTTTGTTGCTGTATTAGTAATTTGCTCCTTGTTTCTTCTAAGTGGTGTTCTATCATGGATGTATCACAATTGAGGGGCATTTGGGCAATTTCCAGTTTTTATCTCCTATAAGTTGCTATCAACCTTCTTGTACAAGTTTTTGCATGGACATGTTTTCATTTCTCTTGGATAAATACCTAGGAGTGGAATTGCTGGATTACAGGGGAGAGATGTATTTGACTTTCTAAGAAACTGCCAGTTTCCCAAAGCAATTGTTCCATTTTATACTCCCACTAGCCGTGTGTGAGAATTTCAGTGGCCTCACATCCTCACCGTTTGGCATTTTCATCCTTTCTATTTTAGCCATTCTGATGGTATCTCATTGAGATTCCATTACTTTTTTTAAAATATAGTTTCTATCCCAACTGCATGTGTGCTTAAACAATACAGTATTCAATTTTGCTTGGTTTGGTTTTGAGCATCATGAAAGAATATTATACTTTTTGTAGTCCTTAGGACTTCTTTTTTCTCAAACAAAACTGTTTCAAAAGCTTATTCATATTGTTGAATATAGCTATCGTATCTTCTTTTCACTGCTATCTGATATTCCATTGTGGGACTAAGCCACATTTTATTAATTAATTCTCCTGCTTATGTGCATCAGCCACCAGAATGGCTACTATTTTTAAAAAGCAGAAGATCCCAAGTGTTGGTGAGGATAGAGAGAAATTATAACCCTGTGCATTGCTGGCCAGGATGTAAATGGTGTAGCCACTATGGAAAAGTGTGTGGCACTTCCTCAAGAAATTAAACATAAAATTACCATATGATCTAGCACTTGTGGGTATATGCCCAAAAGAATTGAAAGCAGGGACTTGAACAGATATTTGCACACCCATTTTTCATAGCAACATTATTCACAATAGCCAAAAGATGGAAATAATCCAAATGCCCAGACAAGGATGAATGGATAAAGAAAATATGCTAGATACATACAATTGAGTATTATTCAGCGTTAAAAAGAAATGAAATTCTGACACATGCTACAACATGGATGAACCTTGAAGACATTTTGCTAAGTGAAATAAGCCAGACACAAAAGGACAAATATCGTATGATTCCACCTATATGAGGGACCTAGAATGATCAAATTCACAGAGACAGAAAGTAGAATAATGATTACCAGAGGCTGGGAGGTGGGGGAAATGGGGAGATACTGATCATGAACGCAGAGTTTCAGCTTGAGATGATGGAGAAGTTTGGGAGGTAGTTGGTGGTGACAGTTGCACAGCAATGTGGATATACTTAAAGCCACTTAAAAAAATTTTTAATGGTAAATTTTATGTTACGTATTTTTACCACAATTCTGAAAAGTTCTTTTCTAATCTTTCTATATGTGTTATTATAAACCTCCTATTGATGTTTTCAATGTGCTACCATGGGAAGGATACAAAAGAAGATTCTTAGCAGAGAGTCAGAGGGAGGGCAGGAGAGTGAACATCCCTCTCACATAAGAGTAGAGTTGCACACAGCACCCTCCTCTTGTACAACACTGGGACACAATCTACAGCAACACTTGTAGTCCCCACCCACCTCTTGAAGCACTGATACTGGCAGTTCAGTACTGGCCGTATTACTTTTATTGAAGCATTTGGGGCAAAAGGGAAAGGAGCAAACGGAAAGGGACTATTTTTTAATGGACAACGGCAATGGTTTTTGGAGGAACGACTTCCCTTTGTGGGGGAAACAGAATTGAGCTTATCCTTAGTGAAATCTAGTAATGCCTGTGAGGGACATGAACTTACACAGTGCCATGCAGTGATTTTCTACATGGCCTTGAAACAGTTAATTCTCAACCCACAACAAATACTGATTTTGAGTTCTGTAGACAAGAATACTGACTTTTAACCATATCCAGCAAAAATTACAAGATAAATTATCTTAAGCCAGAGCAATTACCCCCCATTTCATTCCCAAGAAAACATGAAACTGCAAGCTTAGAATGAGAATCTAGTTTTGAGTAATTTGCATTTTACATTATTTTAAGAAGTAGTTTGTGCTTGCACTGGAAACAGGTTGGGAACCATATCGGAAAGTTTATTTTGTATGATATGAGAATTTCTGGGACTTCAGGTACATTTGTTCACTCTCATGCTAAAAACAGCTTGTAAAGTCAAATAGAAGTGATTTGTGGGTCAATTGTGCTTAGGGATTAACTGTACTCTTGTGTCATGTCCTTGATCCAGAGATAATACTAAATTGTACATTTTAAAGTGTTGAGCACAGTCTGAGAACATGTGTTCTATGTGAGCTGATGTGATGATAGACTGAAGCATGGAAATCTGTGGAAGATGAAATGGCTCCATCGGGCACAATCACTGAATAACTGGAAAATATCGTTATCTTATCAGAATGAGGACTAAATGTCTCTGAGTGATATTCCCTGCTCAGGGGATTTCAAAGTTCCATTATGTTTATCAAAATAAGCACTTTGGTAGTTGGCAGCGGTTGTTAATGGTGGTTTCATTGACTGGGGAGATCTTTCTCCTGTATAGAATTTGGATGCAGGAGAGAAGTCAGGCATATAGTCTTATAGTTTAAGTCTCAAACTCTGGTTTCATTCAATTTTTGTTCACTGTTTCCAAAGCACAGGTCTGAGCACTTGCCTATGCACCCAGTCCTAAGCTTGCTGTTTGGAGGGCCTAGAGAAATGTTTAAGTTTGCTCCTCAAGGAGCACACAATCCAGCAGGAGATAAAGACTTATGCACATCAAAGAGTTAGATGACACTGCTAACAACTGAGGAATCCCAAGTCCACAGCAGCGTGTCTCGAGTTGTGGTCTGAGCATCACTGCCTCAGAAACACCCAGGAAGCTTGTTAAAAGGCACTCGCTCCTGGGCCCACCCCAGTTGGCTGACGAGAAGGACAGGTGATTCTGATGCACATAAGCTTAAGCACCACTGTTAGGTGAGCAAATGTCAAAGCAAGTGGGTACAAGCTGCACAGGTTTATATTTCCTTCATGTGCAGTAAGTGTCGAATGGACATTTGCACAACAAAAAAGGACAGGTAACAGCAGTCCCCTGAGAACGACCTGTCTTTCAAAAGTCTCTCCCCACTTGGAACCCTTAGCTGTTTGGGACCAATGGTTCCCAAGCTTAGTGTGTATCAGAATCACCTGTAGAGCTTGTAAAGCACGCAGAGGCCAAGGCTTATTAGGAACATAGGACGCAGTTCTCGCCTTTCCGCCTTTTACATTGCTCAGAGTTGGGGGAAGGAACTGCTTTTATTCTTACAAAAGACTTTACAAGGGTCCTGCACTTCACCATCCTGTGAAACACTCTTTAAAGGGACATTTTTTAAAGAGCTACCTTGTTTTCTAAAATCTTTCAGCTAGGGTAAAATCATGTGAGTGATTTCTTAAGAAATCCTTTTTAAAGTCAGTGAACATGGAATAGAAAGGTCCATAGGAAATGAGTTCGCCAGGGGCTTCTGGGGTCACAGGCTCCTTCCTCTCTCACCTTCAGCCCTTCCTCTGGTTGGTTTCAGGCGGAAAGCTCTCTGTGGTCCTGCGAGCTGAGGCGGTCTCCGAGCTCCTGCTAGAGCCATCTACGTCTGCACTTGCCAAGGTAATGACAGCCCAAAGAAATAGCATCTGTAACTTCTCAGGAAAGTTGCTATTTTAATTTTAAAAAACCAAGAGAAATTTTTGTCTGTTGGCTTGACATTCTTTTTTTAAAATCTATTTTATTGAAGTATAGTTGATTTACAATGTTGTGTTAATTTCTGCAGTACAGCAAAGTTATTCAGTTATACATATATATATATATATATTCTTTTTCATATTCTTTTCCATTATGGTTTATCACAGGATATTGAATATAGTTCCCTGTGCTATACAGTAGGACCTTGTTGTTTATCCATCCTCTGTATAATAGTTTGCTTGACATTCTTACAAGTGCCTCTTATGAGTGTTATGCATTCTCTAGATTCATAATTACTTTATTTTTATTTATTTTTTTTTTAATGTGGGATCTTCCCGGACCAGGGCTCGAACCCGTGTCCCCTGCATTAGCAGGCGGATTCTCAACCACTGCGCCACCAGGGAAGCCCTCATAATTACTTTAAAACAAAATCTTTATTTGTTGTAGCCCCAGCTCTCACTTGGTCAAGTGTCAGCTTTTGCCTGCACAAAGAAGTCAAATGCCTCTGCTCTTGCTCTGACTTTTTATTAAAAGAGCTTCTTAGAAGAGAGGTCAGTTTTTTTAGCAAAACAGATACTAGGGTAAAGGTTTTTTGGGTTTTTTTTTAAAATAATGTGCTCCCTAGAGTGCCCATCCTGGTTTTTACCTCCTCTAAATACAACTTTTAAATATAATTTTAATAGGAAAAGTTAAAACATCTGAGAATTTAACAGCTTTGGCCCTTGTAATGTTGGCTGCTGGGCGGTATGGAATGCCCTCAGAGAAAACAACTGATTTCTGTAGTTGTGCAGCACTGGTGTCTGTGCTATGATGGAGGCCCCATATGCCAAGGTCCAATTTCAGATTTACCAGCTCAGGGATTTAAAAACCAGACATGATAAGGTTCTGAAATGACCGGGTCCAAGACTGATTGTATGGCCAGATTACCATAAATTCTTTTACAAGGGCCGATAATTGCTATCAGTTATGAGCTCAGGAGACCAAAGTGCTGATTGGAAAGTGTTTGTCAAGCAGCAGTCTTTGAACTGGTCTCTCTGCCCCCACTCCTGCCACGCGTCTGGGCCACCTTCCGAAAGCACAATTTTGTTCATTCCCTACTGAGAAGCTACACTCCCCTGAACTGGTGAAATTCCTCAGGGCCTTCCAGAATATGGCTCACTCAGGCCCTCTTGCTCTCTCTCTGGCCTCACCTTTTTGTCCCAGCGTGTATGCTATGCTTCCTGGCGGCTCTCCTGCATTCCCTACCTCAAGTCCTATCCTCCTGGCCTTCCTCAAATCTCTTCCAACAAAATTCTATCTATTTTTAACATCTGTGTGAATATGCCCTCCATCAGGAGGCCTCTGTTAATAATACTCCCTCACTCAACCTGATGTTGTCTCTCCCCGCTTGGAACCCTTAGCCATTTGTTTAGATCAGCGGCTCCCAAGCTTTGGTGTGTACCAGAATCACCTGGAGAGCTAGTAAAGAACACAGAGGCCAAGGCTTAATGTGGAGGGATGCCCTGGGCCTTCATAGGCTTCCCAAGTTCCCAGGTGAGTCTAATCCCCACCAAGATTTGAGGAGCACTGATGTGGATTTTTCATATAGCACTTAGAACTTTCTGCCTGTTCTTCATGTAGTCAGTGCATCTATTAACACTCTGTATCAAGTTGTAAGCTTCTGTGGATCTTACTCTTCTTTAAACCCAGCACAGTGACTTTCAAGAGTATGAACTCAATGATCATGTGCTGTATGGAATTGACAAACAAAGCAAGCGCTGATAGGGCAGAGGGGAATGTTCGAGTGGAGCTCACCAGCGGGGAGCAAGCCTGTGGAATGTTGAGTAAACACCGATGATAACTTGACTGGGAAAGCCATAGGGAGCCAGAGGAGAGTCAGTTATCAAATGTCACAGTGCACTGGGTTGTCAGCAGATGCCATTAGTGACGGTCTTTGTCCCAAGAGAAGAGAAGGGGAGAAGACAGGCAATGATCTGGTCATGGCCAGGATAGAAATGGCTCGCTGAAGAGGGTAGGGAGGGAATCACCGTGGTATCTGCATGTGTTTAGACTCTGAATCTGTAGTTCTTAAAGTATATGCAGGCCAGAGACAGGGCAGAGGGGTATGTCCTTAATTGGAGCACAGACAGGGGTGTCCATGGACCATGAGAGTTCTGTTCTCCAATAATAATGTGGACCAGGCTAGGGCCAACTGGGGTGGACTTTAAACTGTGGCCTGAACATAGCCAGTGACTATAGCCTACAATTAAAACAAAACCCCAAACCCCAGTAGGGTCTGCTGAAGTTACTAAGGGGCCTGTGTGTGGGTGAGGGCCCCACTGCCTCCGTCCTGCAAAGTGGAAGGCCGTGAGGAGGTGCTGCTCAGGGCAGCTCTGGCCTCTGACTCCCTTCCTTCGTGCTCATCCACTTGGTGGATACCCACCCCTTCTGGCATATGGTGCTTCTTTCATTCACTCATTCAATTGTGTGCATTTATTGAGAGCTTCCTGTGTGCCAGGCACTTTGCTGAGGGCACACGTGATGTATTCCCCACAACACGTAGGCACACCCCACACACATTCTCACTTTGTCCCCAGCTTTTCCTCATCCTGCTTCTCCCTTGGAAAATCCCATTTTGGAGTATTCCTTTTAGTAATAAGGGGAGAAACAAAAAAAGAATACTTCTGAGCAGTTCTTTCTCTTGAAATTCCTTGTGCTCTGATGATCCTATTTACTTATTTCCAGGATGCAGTTGACTTCCTCTCTCTTGATTTATCTTATGAATGCCAAAGTGAGGCAGATTTCCGGCAGAAGCTGAGTAAATTGCAGGTAATTTGAGCTATTTTCCATATTGATGATGAATGGCAAAGTTTCCTGAGAGCATATTAGACATTTAATGCTTCAGCTGATGTGTAAACTGAACTTCCTCCAAGAGTCCATATACTTGCAGGGAATTCCCCAGTGGTCCAGTGGTTGGGACTCTGTGCTTTCATCACTGCCAAGGGCCCGAGTTCAATCCCTGGTCAGGGAACTAAGATCCCACAAGCTTCTCGGTGTGGCCAAAAATAAGTAAACAAATAAAAGAGTCCACATACTTGCAGAGTTGCATCTGGGGAGATTCCTATAGAGAACATCTGGAGGTTAGATAGTCTTCCCTGGAAAGGAATGAGGGTTGGCTTGTTAAAGTAAATATTTACATGGATACTCTGCTCTCTTGTGTAGAAAGCTACTGAGAATCCAAATTCCAGTGCTCATTCTGAGATTAAAACAGACATTTCATGGATGTGGTCATGTAAATATTTACCCTGACAAGCCAGCCCTCACTATCCCTCCACTCTCCTCAGAGCACCTGCACCCCCTCTCCGAGCCTCAGCTGCTGCTCCCCACTGGCACGCAGGTGTCTTAGGGCCTGAGGACCCACAGCACATCCACAGGTTCTGAATTCTGCAGGAGGTACATGTAGGGGTCCCACGTTCCCTTCTCAGAAGAGACTTTGCTCACCAGAGGCTTCCCCACTCAGCAGAGGGCTCCTCCAGCTCTCCAGTCCTGTGATACCACAGGCTGCCTCACTGCATATGGATCTTTCAGGAAGGGGAAAACCCTCAGTTCCCTTAGGAGTTTGGCTTTACTGCATTGACCTGGCCCAGGGAAAGAACAAGGCTACGTGGGTCACGCTCCAACTGGTTCTGAGCGACTTACTTGGTTTCTCAGAGATTAAGGCTTGAGGCTCATTGTTACTGGCTGCTCTGAGAAATTAAAGAACCCGCCTGGCTTCTTTTTAAGTAGTTGCTATTGGTATTTCTCAGTGGCTGTTAACTACTCAGAGGAGGAAAACTTAGTGTGGGAAAAATGACCAAACCCAACCTCCCCCAAAAAAGGTAACCTAAAGTGAGGTCAAACGACATGTCAGCCTAAAGATGTTTCTTTTGACACTGAAATGGCTAGAAATGGGAGAAAAATTACACCTGCTCCAATTTTAATGAAGATAGCTTCATTTAAATTTCTTTATGGAATATGTCAGATATATCCAAAGGTAGAAAGAAAAGTAAAATGAAGCCATCCCCAGCTTCAAAAGCTCTCAACTCGTGGCTGATCTTGTTTCATCTATACCCTACCTTCCCCCTCTCAAACCAGATTGTTTTGAAGCAAGCCCTAGACATCCATAAACATCGTGACGGTGGCACCTGATTGAGCTTCTTGTAGCAGCACAGGCCCCTGACATGAGCAGACTGCCTTGTTCCTGGTCCTAACACAGTGACTGGTTCTAGGAGGTACCTTGTAGCCTGAGGTGATGGCAGAAATTAACCTGTCTCTTTGGTGGGGGTCAGTGTAGAGAATGGTCTATGTTATTGAAAAGTGTAGATTTTTCTCCCTCAAGTCTAGAGTCGGCTCTCTTTATTAACTGAGATGGCTAGTGGTCATTTCCAAAACCAAATTGAGTGTCGTGACTTCTCATCTTTAAAATCTGTCCCTGTTAACAAAAAACTTACTCTAGGCAGCTTCAGTTCACTTGCTGGCCTATATCATTTCAGACTATTGAGCCAAAAGTGAAAGTTTTCATCTTCAATCTGAAACTCCAGGACTGCCTCTCCACCAAGAAGAACCCATCTGATCTGTTCTTCAGCCTTCTCACAGGTGAGTGGACCATCACTGGAGAGGTTTGGAGTGATATTTGGTGCACTGGCTTGTGGGGTAGCTATTTTAAAAGTCTGGGGTTCCAATGGGAGGAGCGACCAGAGGAGGGGTGGTCTCAGAGCCCACCCCAGATGGGTTTAGTGTCCCTTGTCTTCTTGTTGTTGGTCTTGATCCCTTAGCTCCCACTGACCCAAGAAAGAAGAGAGGTTCTGTACGAGGATGGTAAGGATGCCTTGGTCTCATGGAAATAAAGACCATCAGGCCTCAGATGTCAGGTGTAAGCATGGCAACTGCCCTGTGCCCATCTGTCCACTTCCATTACCCCTCCCTCTAACGTCTCTCATCTCTGCCCCCCTTGGCAGGGCTGCCTCAGCCACCTTACTTTTGTTCATTTCCCCATTACCTAATCAAAATCTTCAGATATAGGACCCACAGCTCATGGAGCATCTCCTTGGTGTCTCTTAGTTCAAATTCTTGAGAGTGAATCTGATGGGTAGGCCATGCATCAGAAGATTGCTCCTGGGACTTCCCTGGTGGTCAAGTGGTTAAGTCTCTGTGCTACCACTGCAGGGGGCACGGGTTCCATCCCTGGCTGGGGAACTAAGATCCCACATGCCACATGGTGCGACTAAAAAAAGAAGAAGAAGAAGAAGATTGCTCCTGGTCCAATCCGGCCAAGGGAAAGTAGGAGGTCCACTAAGGCCTCAGGGGCTGAGGACCACTAGACACTCTGCAGGAAGGGCCAAGGGGCACGCTCCTGCATGCCTGGATATCCAGTTCAGTCTCCCTGTAAGGTCAGAATATGGGAGAAGTTGGTAGTGCCCTTTCTACCACCTGTAACCAGTGCTGAGCTGGCTTCACAGACCTCTTGAACTGCATCCACGGATACCACCTAATAACTCTTGCCCTAACTCATCTTTGATGGTATAATGATTTCCGTTCTTAAATCCCATCACTTTCTAAATGGTTAAAATGGTCAATTTTATGTTTATGTATAGTTTCTTACAAAAAAAAAAAAAATTCCGTCCCCTTCTGATATTTGAGTTTTGAGTCAGTTGTTCTCCGTGTTTGGTCTCCAGACAAGCAGCATTAGCATCACTTGGGAACTTGTTAGACATTCACGTTCTAGAGCCCACCTCAGATCAGAAACTGTGATCAGAAACAGATCAGAAACTTTGGAGTGGGCCCAGCAATCTGTGTTGAACAAGCTCTGCAGGTGATGCTGATGCACATGGAAGTTTGAGAACCACTGTGCTATCACTTTTGACTTCTATAAATCTTTAGCCTGTGGAATTTTCCAGAGGGGCTTGGAGCCATTGCTTGGGGCTTGGGTGTGGTGTATAAATGAGGAAAACTGTTGATAGTAGTCATGCATATTGTTGGTTGGGCTTCAGGTGGAGTGAATTAAACGTCTTCTCTTACAGCCTTAAGTGAAGAACAGATGCTCACCATTGGGTTTGATCTTAGTACATTCCTGAGCTGTTCATCAAGTTCCAAGAAAAGGTAATGTTAGATTTCCCGTTGGACTATCAATAACTGATATTTGCAGAATACTCTGTTGTTCTTTCACATGTGTAAACTCAGGGGACTCTTGTCATCTGCATCTTGGACCAGTGAGTCCTTCGTGGCCATTCTAGAGACAAGAGATGAAGGCTCAGAGGGGAAAGCAGGGAGCAGTGTCTCTGGCCACCACACGGTTCTCCTCTAGTTCACCCAGGTGCACACAACTAGCAGAGCTGGTGTTTAAACCCCTGCCTTCTAGTTTAGATCTTGTTGGAGGCATTGTGAGGTTGTGGACGAGCAGGCTGGGTTAATGATAGATCTGCCCATCCCTGAAGTTATGTGATCTGAGTAAGTAAGGTGAGTTCTCTGCACCAATTCCTCACACAAAATGTGAAACATCTTACCCGTGAGGAGATGGCATAGATAGGAAAGCCAGCTGTGCAGCAGGGCAGAAGCCTAACTCAGCAGTTTCTCAGGACAAAGGTTTTAAATTATTGTGGGATTGCAAATAATTTCTTAGCACATGACTAAAGTACCAAAATTTGTAAGTGACGTACTGAAAAAAAAATTAGAGTAGATTTGAGGTTATCTCCGTAATTATATCATTCTCATGAACTTATATTCCAATGTGCTTCTCGAGAAAAGTTTGGTGTGGAAGCCAGTGCAGGGAGTTTCCCAGAACCCTCAGCTCTCCGTGGGGGTATGTTACACACCTGAACATCATGTACCATGCGTCAAGGAAGGACCAAGGCCCGGAGGCAATCATTGGCTTCCCAGACCTTCAGCTAGAGCTCACCTCAGACATTTCTAGCACAGCTCTGTCCAAGATCATAAACTTCAGTTGCCACCACCTCTTTGTACTTTTTCTCTCCCAACATTTGGCTGTCCTCAGCTGTGTCTCCTTCCATTGTTCAATCCTCTCAACTCACTTCAAATCAGCAGTTCAGATCACCAGACCCTAAGCAGCTGCACATGTCAGGCTTTGTGCTGGGAGTATGAACAGTATGATGAGCAAGTAGATCAGAACTGCTCTCTGTTCACACTTGGAGTCAGCTGAGGAGTGCTGGGCTATCTTTTCAGAAAAATAAAACTCAGGAGGTCATAATAAACATGGTACCCTGGGGACTTCCCTGGCGGACCAGTGGTTAGGACTCTGTGCTTCCACTGCAGGGGGCACGGGTTCCATCTCGGCTTGGGGAACTAAGACCCCACATGTCACGCATGACATGGCCAAAGAAAAAGAAAGGGGGCACCCTGAGATCACAATGATTGCAAAACCACAAGATGACATGAGACACCGGCTCCAGGATTCTCTAACACCTTGATCTCTCAGTACCTTGCCTGCAGGGAAGATCCAACATTGGCTAACGTTAAACCAAGAGTGGGGGCGGGGGGTTCTCACTCAGGTGGATGTTGATGGAGAACCTGCAGGGGCAGGTGGAAGGGAGTTCTGAGAGGATGGACATCATTTTCTCGTCGGAGTGTTTTAGACCTCAGAAGTGAGACAGAGAGGCCCGCCAGTGATTCTAGCACAGAGTATGGCAGGAGATATAGCACTGCTCCCCGGAGGAGGGGAAAAGAGCATTACCTGGGATGCTCTGAGGAGGCTTAGAGTGGGGGGTGAGGGGTGGCTGAAGGAGGGGCACCTGGAGGGCTGGGCATAGAGACTTTCTGTGCTAAATCTCTTCCCAAGTTAGGCAAACCCAGGACTCCCAGCTCCAAGGCCTGTATGGCAAGTTCTGTGTTATCCAGGGGCAGTTTGTTTCTTCAAGACCTCTTCTCACCCAAGCCAGAAGGATGGTCATAGTCAGAAGGGTTGGGTCAGAACAGCTGAGTGGGCACCCCTCCATGTCCCTGGTGTGCTCCAGAGTCATTCATCTGTTCTGGGTAATCCACAACTATAGGCTATCATTTCCCCTCACCACTTTTCTACCAAATGCAGATGAGTTGATGCTTCATAAAATAGGAGGAGCTTAAGTTTGGAATGTCCAGGCTCCACTCCACGGGAGGGAGGTCTTTCTGCAGTGTCCCCGTCACTTCTACCGGTTCTGTGCTCTGGGCCAACCTTGTATAAGTGTCAGCCCCTCGATGGCCCAAGGACAGGGAGGTGCTCTTGTACTCCACTCCCTCTCCTCATGTGTGTTCTCTTCTCCAGGTCAAACACACCCACCTCCACCAACCCTTCCTCAAGGTTGCCCTCTGCTGTTGTAACTGCTGCATGTTATCACGCACTGCTTTCCAGCCTGCAGGACAGGACTCAGATAGAGAAAACAATAAAGAAAGAAGGGACGGAGGGAAGGAGGAAGGAAGGAAGGAAGGAGAGGGAAGGAAAACAGATTAAAAGTAAATAGAATATATCAGACTTCATTGCATATGAGAATCGCATTTTTATGTTATGCTTTATTTCAGCTATGTTTATTTCTGATGTTTATTTCAGATACATTTATTTCTGAAATAAAACATAACATGCACATAAATGTCTACACATCTACACACATACATAGTGATATGTGGTTAAAAGCACAGACTCTGTGCTGTACCTTACATTTGTGCATTTGTAACTTACAGAGTCATTACTTACTATGTCCCTTCATGTCACTTCACTCCTGCAGCAGGTCTTGTTCTCTGACTGACAACCTGACCCTCCGGACTACCCTGCAGCTGGACCCGGAGACAGCAGTAGACTCCTCACTGCCCCACTCGGCCTATCAGAGAGTCTGGGAAATGTTTGCCAACCAGTCCAGGGCAGAAAGGGATGCTTTCCTGCAGGATGTTTTTCCTGAGGGTTTCCTCTGGGGCGTCTCCACAGGGGCTTTTAATGTGGAAGGAGGCTGGGCCGAGGATGGAAGAGGGGCGAGCATCTGGGACAGAGTTGGACACCAGAACACCGCCAAGGGCCAAGCAACGCCAGAGGTGGCCAGTGACAGTTACCACAAGGTGGACACTGACGTCGCCCTGCTTCGTGGCCTCCGGGCCCAGGTCTACAAGTTCTCCATCTCCTGGTCCCGCATCTTCCCCACTGGGCAGGGGCAGAGCCCCAACCTCCGGGGCGTCGCCTACTACAACATGCTGATCGACAGGCTGCTGGACTCGCATATCGAGCCCATGGCCACGCTGTCCCACTGGGACCTGCCTCAGGCCCTGCAGGATCGCGGCGGGTGGCAGAATGAGAGCGTGGTGGATGCCTTCCTGGACTATGCGGCCTTCTGCTTCTCCACGTTTGGGGACCGTGTGAAGCTGTGGGTGACCTTCCACGAGCCGTGGGTGATGAGCTACGCGGGCTACGGCACCGGCCAACACGCACCGGGCATCTCCAGCCCAGGGGTGGCCTCTTTTAAGGTACTTCCCATCCTTGCAATGCCTACTTGTTGGAAGAGAAAGGACATTGGGTTGGAAAAATGTTATTTTACCTTCCCATCAGCAAGTCTTCCCTTTTTTTTTCCTTTAAAGGAAATCAGAGGGAGGGAAGGAACCATAAATTGTTAATCACCTTATTTGTCCAAACACTATTCTGGCACTTTAAAAATTGTTGCCACCTCCTCAGAACGGCTCTGATGGATGAGGGAATCGGGGCTTAGGAGGAGAAGCAATTGTTGGTGATGACATTGCTAGTGGGTTAGCAGTGGGAAGCCAACATTTGAGCCCAAGTCCCTTGACTCCAAAGCAAGTTTTCCATGTCAGCCAGGACTCTTAATTGCAAGTGACAGAAAACCCAACCCAAACTGACTTAAACAAGGAGGGAGGTTCTGAGTTCTGGAAAATGAAAAGTCTTCGTTTTAGCTGATCAGAGTGGAGCTTGATTAGACCACAGATGATGTTACCAGGACTCGATTTTTCTTCTTCTCTTGCTCCCCTCACTGGCTTTATTCTTGGGCTGCCTGGTAGCCAGATGGCCGCAATCCTTCTCTCATATTTCAAGATCAGCAGAAAACAGAAAAGACAGCTTGCCTCTGTTCTGGCGTTCCCAGGAAAGTTCTCCCCATGCTCATGGTCTCTGCATGGGTTGCGTGCCCATCCCTGAACCAGTCACTGGGTCTAGGCTAGGGGACTGTGTGGCACTGATTGGTTTTGACCCAGGTCCCAGCTCTACCCCTCAACACACTGGTTGAGAGACAGGGAGGTGGGGAGGGGAGAGGGTGGTCTTTCCAGAGGGCAATCAGGGTATCATTTCAACAAGAAGGGGATGTATATCCTGGAGACAAAATTTAAAATGGCTTAACATGGGTCCCATCCATCATTTCCCTTTTTCTTCAGAATCTCCCAGGAAACCTACCAGCTTCCCTGGCTGCATTCTTCAGGACAGACAATTAGTCTAGCTTTCCCCCAGCACCTTCTGGGTTCTGTCCTCTTCTGAAAGAGGAGCATTCACTGGGCCCCAAGCTAGATGTTAAGTGCCATCAAGACACTTAACTGCCCATTAGAAAATTAGAGAACAATTCAAAATACCCACAATGAGAGTGAGCTGGAATACTGTGAGTAAATGACTCAATGAAATGCCAAAATATAGCACTTAAGTCAAGGCTTCCATTCTGCTTTTGTTCAGCAAGTGACCGTACCCACGGAGAGAGAGAACACTTCTGAAAGGGGAAAGCTTGAACCTTTCTGTTTGTCTCTTTGTTGTAAAACTCATCCCAGCCTTTTCACCTTAGGCTTCTTATCCCTACAGCCGTGGCTCCTGAGACTTTTCTACAGAGACTTTTATAAGAAAGTCCACCTCACCTTTTTTTTTTTTTTTGTGGCTGCGTTGGGTCTTCATTGCTGTGCGCGGGCTTTCTCTACTTGCAGCGAGCGGGGGCTACTCCTTGTTGCGGTGCGTGGGCTTCTCATTGCGGTGGCTTCTCTTGTTGTGGAGCACAGGCTCTAGGCGCACGGGCTTCAGTAGTTGTGGCACGCAGGCTCAGTAGTTGTGGCTCGCGGGCTGTAGAGCGCAGGCTCAGTAGTTGTGGCACACGGGCTTAGTTGCTGTGCGGCATGTGGGATCTTTCCAGGCCAGGGCACTAACCCGTGTCCCTTGCACTGGCAGGCGGATTCTTAACCACTGCGCCACCAGGGAAGCCCCACCTCACTTTTCTCTTTCAATTCTTCCTTTTATTTACAAAACATTATGACACCATTAAGGAAAGATTTCCAAGAAAAGATCTTTCTCATAGTTCTACCAGTATTTCCTTCCAGTCATGGCTTCCTTACATTCATAGTGTAGTCACAGTGTGCACTCAGCTTAGTGCCCTTGTTTTGTTGTTTTTATTGAAGTATAATTGATTT
Organism: Eschrichtius robustus; assembly: GCF_028021215.1. Taxonomy (NCBI): domain Eukaryota; kingdom Metazoa; phylum Chordata; class Mammalia; order Artiodactyla; family Eschrichtiidae; genus Eschrichtius; species Eschrichtius robustus. Next base: position 122,360,549 of record NC_090828.1, read on the forward strand.
ACAATGTTGTGTCAATCTCTGCTGTACAGCAAAGTGACTCAGTTATACACATATAGACATTTTTTTTTAGGTATTTAGTCTTTATTCTGAAGCTGATAGACAACAGTTTTTTTTTTTTAATTTTTAAATTTTATTTATTTTTTTATACAGCAGGTTCTTATTAGTCATCCATTTTATACACATCAGTGTATACATGTCAATCCCAATCTCCCAATTCATCACACCACCACCACCACCACCACCCCGTGGCTTTCCCCCCTTGGTGTCCATGCGTTTGTTCTCTACATCTGTGTCTCTATTTCTGCCCTGCAAACCGGTTCATCTGTACCATTTTTCTAGGTTCCACGTATATGCGTTAATATACGATATTTGTTTTTCCCATTCTGACTTACTTCAGTCTGTGTGACTGTCTCTAGATCCATCCACGTCTCAACAAATGACCCAATTTCGTTCCTTTTTATGGCTGAGTAATATTCCATTGTATATGTGTACCACATCTTGTTTATCCATTTGTCTGTCAATGGGCATTTAGGTTGCTTCCATGACCTGGCTATTGTAAATAGTGCTGCAATGAACATTGGGGTGCATGTGTCTTTTTGAATTATGGTTTTCTCTGGGTATATGCCCAGTAGTGGGATTGCTGGATCATATGGTAATTCTATTTTTAGTTTTTTAAGGAACCTCCATACTGTTCTCCATAGTGGCTGTAACAATTTACATTCCCACCAACAGTGCTAGAGGGTTCCCTTTTCTCCACACCCTCTCCAGCATTTGTTGTTTGTAGATTTTCTGATGGTACCCATTCTAACTGGTGTGAAATGATACCTCATTGTAATTTTGATTTGCATTTCTCTAATAATTAGTGATGTTGAGCAGCTTTTCATGTGCTTCTTGGCCATCTGTATGTCTTCTTTGGAGAAATGTCTATTTAGGTCTTCTACCCATTTTTGGATTGGGTTGTTTGTTTTCTTAATATTGAGCTGCATGAGCTGTTTATATATTTTGGAGATTAATCTTTTGTCCATTGATTCATTTGCAAATATTTTCTCCCATTCTGAGGGTTATCTTTTCGTCTTGTTTATGGTTTCCTTTGCTGTGCAAAAGCTTTGAAGTTTCATTAGGTCCCATTTGTTTATTTTAATTTTTATTTCCATAACTCTAGGAGGTGGATCAAAAAAGATCTTGCTGTGATTTATGTCAAAGAGTGTTCTTCCTATGTTTTCCTCTAAGAGTTTTATAGTGTCTGGTCTTACATTTAGGTCTCTAATCCATTTTGAGTTTATTTTTGTATATGGTGGTAGGGAGTGTTCTAATTTCATTCTTTTACATGTAGCTGTCCAGTTTTCGCAGCACCATTTATTGAAGAGACTGTCTTTTCTCCATTGTATATTCGTGCCTCCTTTGTCATAGATTAGTTGACCATAGGTGCGTGGGTTTACCTCTGGGCTTTCTATCTTGTTCCATTGATCTATGTTTCTGTTTTCCTGCCAGTACCATATTTCCTTGATTACTGTAGCTTTGTAGTATAGTCTGAAGTCAGGGAATCTGATTCCTCCAGCTCCGTTTTTTTCCCTCAAGACTGCTTTGGCTATTCGGGGTCTTTCGTGTCTCCATACAAATTTTAAGATTTTTTGTTCTAGTTCCATAAAAAATGCCATTGGTAATTTGATAGGGATTGCACTGAATCTGTAGATTGCTTTGGGTAGTATAGTCATTTTCACAATGTTGATTCTTCCAATCCAAGAACATGGTATATCTCTCCATCTGTTGGTATCATCTTTAATTTCTTTCATCAGTGTCTTATAGTTTTCTGCATACAGGTCTTTTGTCTCTCTAGGTAGGTTTATTCCTGGGTATTTTATTCTTTTTGTTGCAGTGGCAAATGGGAGTGTTTCCATAATTTCTCTTTCAGATTTTTCATCATTAGTGTATAGGAATGCAAGAGATTTCTGTGCATTAATTTTGTATCCTGAAACTTCACCAAATTCATTGATTAGCTCTTCTGGTGGCATCTTTAGGTCTTCTGGTGGCATCTTTAGGGTTCTCTATGTATAGTATCATGTCATCTGCAAACAGAGACAGTTTTACTTCTTCTTTTCCAATTTGTATGCCTTTAATTTCTTTTTCTTCTCTGATTGCTGTGGCTAGGACTTCCAAAACTATGTTGAATCATAGCGGTGAGAGTGGACATCCTTGTCTCGTGCCTGATCTTGGAGGAAATGCTTTCAGTTTTTCACCATTGAGAATGCTGTTTGCTGTGGGTTTGTCATATATGGCCTTTATTATGTTGAGGTAGGTTCCCTCTATGCCCACTGTCTGGAGAGTTTTTATCAGAAATGGGTGTTGAATTTCATCAGAAGCTTTTTCTGCATCTATGGAGATGATCATATGGTTTTTATTCTTCAATTTGGTAGTATGGTGTACCACATTGATTGGTTTGCATATATTGAAGAATCCTTGCATTCCTAGGATAAACCCCACTTGATCATGGTGTATGATCCTTTTAATGTGTTGTTGGATTCTGTTTGCTAGTATTTTGTTGAGGATTTTTGCATGTATATTCATCAGTGATATTAGTCTGTAATTTTCTTTTTTTGTAGTGTCTTTGTCTGTTTTTGGTATCAGGGTGATGGTGGCCTTATAGAATGAGTTTGGGAGTGTTCCTTCCTCCCCAATTTTTTGGAAGAGTTTGAGAAGGATGGTTGTTAGCTCTTCTCTAAATGTTTGATAGAATTCACCTGTGAAGCCATCTGGTCCTGGACTTTTGTTTGTTGGAAGATTTTTAATCACAGTTTCAATTTCATTACTTGTGATTGCTCTGTTCATATTTTCTATTTCTTCCTGGTTCAGTCTTGGAAGGTTATACCTTTCTAAGAATTTGTCCATTTCTTCCAGGTTGTCCATTTTGTTGGCATAGAGTTGCTTGTAGTAGTCTCTTAGGATGCTTTGTATTTCTGTGGTGTCTGTTGTAACTTCTCCTTTTTCATTTCTAATTTTATTGATTTGAGTCCTCTCCCTCTTTTTCTTGATGAGTCTGGCTAATGGTTTATCAATTTTGTTTATCTTCTCAAAGAACCAGCTTTTAGTTTTATTGATCTTTGCTATTGTTTTCTTTGTTTCTATTTCATTTATTTCTGCTCTGATCTTTATGATTTCTTTCCTTCTGCTAACTTTGGGTTTTGTTTGTTCTTTTTTCTCTAGTTCCTTTAGGTGTAAGGTTAGATTGTTTATTTGAGATTTTTCTTGTTTCTTGAGGTAGGCTTGTATAGCTATAAACTTCCCTCTTAGAACTGCTTTTGCTGCATCCCATAGGTTTTGGATCGTCATGTTTTCATTGTCATTTGTCTCTAGGTATTTTTTGATTTCCTCTTTGATTTCTTTAGTGATCTCTTAGTTATTTAGTAACGTATTGTTTAGCCTCCATGTGTTTGTGTTTTTTACGTTTTTTTCCCCTGTAATTCATTTCTAATCTCATAGTGTTGTGGTCAGAAAAGATGCTTGATATGATTTCAATTTTCTTAAATTTACTGAGGCTTGATGTGTGACCCAAGATGTGATCTATTCTGGAGAATGTTCCGTGTGCACTTGAGAAGAAAGTGTAATCTGCTGTTTTTGGATGGAATGTCCTATAAATATCAATTAAATCTATCTGGTCTATTGTGTCATTTAAAGCTTGTGTTTCCTTATTTATTTTCATTTTGGATGATCTGTCCATTGGTGTAAGTGAGGTGTTGAAGTCCCCCACTATTATTGTGTTACTGTCGATTTCCTCTTTTATAGCTGTTAGCAGTTGCCTTGTGTATTGAGGTGCTCCTATGTTGGGTGCATATATATTTATAATTGTTATAACTTCTTCTTGGATTGATCCCTTGATCATTATGTAGTGTCCTTCCTTGCCTCTTGTATTCTTTATTTTAAAGTCTATTTTATCTGATATGAGTATAGCTACTCCAGCTTTCTTTTGATTTCCATTTGCATGGAATATCTTTTTCCATCCCCTCACTTTCAGTCTGTATGTGTCCCTAGGTCTGAAGTGGGTCTCTTGTAGACAGCATATAGATGGGTCTTGTTTTTGTATCCATTCAGCAAGCCTGTGTCTTTTTGGTTGGAGCATTTAATCCATTCACGTTTAAGGTAATTATCGATATGTATGTTCCTATGACCATTTTCTTAATTATTTTGGGTTTGTTTTTGTCGGTCCTTTTCTTCTCTTGTGTTTCCCAGTTAGAGAAGTTCCTTTAGCATTTGTTGTAGACCTGGTTTGGTGGTGCTGAATTCTCTTAGCTTTTGCTTGTCTGTAAAGCTTTTGATTTCTTCATCGAATCTGAATGAAATCCTTGCTGGGTAGAGTAATCTTGGTTGTAGGTTCTTCCCTTTCATCACTTTAAGTATATCATGCCACTCCCTTCTGGCTTGTAGAGTTTCTGCTGAGAAATCAGCTGTTAACCTTATGGGAGTTCCCTTGTATGTTATTTGTCGTTTTTCCCTTGCTGCTTTCAATAGTTTTTCTTTGTCTTTAATTTTTGCCAATTTGATTACTATGTGTCTCGGCGTGTTTCTCCTTGGGTTTATCCTGTATGGGACTCTCTGCGCTTCCTGGACTTGGGTGGCTATTTCCTTTCCCATGTTAGGGAAGTTTTCGACTATAATCTCTTCAAATATTTTCTCTGGTCCTTTCTCTCTCTCTTCTCCTTCTGGGACCTCTATAATGTGGATGTTGTTGCGTTTAATGTTGTCCCAGAGGTCTCTTAGGCTGTCTTCATTTCTTTTCATTCTTTTTGCTTTATTCTGTTCCGCAGCAGTGAATTCCACCATTCTGTCTTCCAGGTCACTTATCCGTTCTTCTGCCTCAGTTATTCTGCTATTGATTCCTTCTAGTGTAGTTTTCATTTCAGTTATCGTATTGTTCATCTCTGTTTGTTTGTTCTTTAATTCTTCTAGGTCTTTGTTAAACATTTCTTGCATCTTCTCGATCTTTGCCTCCATTCTTTTTCCAAGGTCCTGGATCATCTTCACTATCATTATTCTGAATTCTTTTTCTGGAAGGTTGCCTATCTCCACTTCATTTAGTTGTTTTTCTGGGGTTTTATCTTGTTCCTTCATCTGGTACATAGCCCTCTGCCTTTTCATCTTGTCTATCTTTCTGTGAATGTGGTTTTTGTTCCCCAGGCTGCAGGATTGTAGTTCTTCTTGTTTCTGCTGTCTGCCCTCTGGTGGATGAGTCTATCTAAGAGGGTTGTGCACGTTTTGTGATGGGAGAGACTGGTGGTGGGTAGAGCTGACTGTTGCTCTGGTGGGCAGAGCTTAGTAAAACTTTAATCTGATTGAATGCTGATGGGTGGGGCTGGGTTCCCTCCCTGTTGGTGTTTGGCCTGAGGCAACCCAACACTGGAGCCTACCTGGGCTCTTTGGTGGGGCTAATGGCAGACTCTGGGAGGGCTCACGCCAAGGAGTACTTCCCAGAACTTCTGCTGCCAGTGTCCTTTTCCTCATGGTGAGCCACAGCCACCCCCCGCCTCTGCAGGAGACCCTCCAACACTAGCAGGCAGGTCTGGTTCAGTCTCCCTTGGGGTCAGTGCTCCTTCCCCTGGGTCCCGATGCACACACTACTTTGTGTGTGCCCTCCAAGAGTGGAGTCTCTGTTTCCCCCAGTCCTGTCGAAGTCCTGCAATCAAATCCCACTAGGCTTCAAAGTCTGATTCTCTAGGAATTCCTCCTCCTGTTGCCGGACGCCCAGCTTGGGAAGCCTGACGTGGGGCTCAGAACCTTCATTCCAGTGGGTGGACTTCTGTGGTATAAGTGTTCTTCAGTCTGTGAGTCACTCACCCAGCAGTTATGGGATTTGATTTTACTGTGATTGCGCCCTTCCTACCATCTCATTGTGGCTTCTCCTTTGTCTTTGGATGTGGGGTATCTTTTTTGGTGCGTTCCAGTGTCTTCCTGTCGATGACTGTCCAGCAGCTAGTTGTGATTCTGGTGTTCTCGCAAGAGGGAGTGAGAGCACGTCCTTCTACTCCGCCATCTTGTTTCAGGCTCCCTGGACATTCTTTTTTAAGTATTCTTTTTCATTATGATTTATCCCAAGAGATTGGATATAGTTCCCTGTGCTATACAGTAGGACCTTGTTGTTTATCCATTCTAAATGTAATAATTTGCATCTACCAACCCCAAACTCCCTGTCCATCCCTCTCCCTCCCCACCTCCCCCTTGGCAACCGCAAGTCTGATCTCTATGTCTGTGGGTCTGTTTCTGTTTTGTAGATAGGTTCATTTGTGCCATATTTTAGATTCCACATATAATAATATCATATGGTATTTGTCTTTCTCTTTCTGACTTATTTCACTTAGTATGATCATCTCAAGTTGCATCCATGCTGCTGCAAATGGCATTATTTTGTTATTTTTTATGGCTGAGTAGTATTCCATGGTATATAGGTACCACATCTTCTTTATCCATTCATCTGTTGATGGGCATTTAGGTTGCTTCCGTGTCTTGGCTATTGTGAATTGTGCTGCTGTGAACATAGGGGTGCATGTGCTTTTTTATTTTTTAGAGTAGTTTCAGGTTCACAGCAAAACTGAGTGGAAGACACAGAGGTTTCCCATTTACTCCCTGCCCCCACACATGCATAGCCTCCCCTGTTATCGACATCCCCCACCTGCGTGGCAGATTTGTTACAATCAAGGACATATACAATGACCTATACACTGACACATTATCACGCTAGTGCCCATTTTTTACTTGAAATGTCATTAAACCTTTTCCATGTCATTACATGATCACAGTGATTGTTTCTGATGGTTGCCTAGTATTCCACTGAGCACCCTGCCCCGACACCAGCAAGCTTAGAAGGGAAGCCTTCCTGCCTTTTGGAAAGGAGCACAGTTTGCTGTTGGAGATTAGGACCCACCCAGTTAAGAACTAACATTTGGGACGTTAGAAGCAGTCAGGAGCTTCTCTTCCTAGAGCATGTTTTGGGTGTAAAATTCTTCAAACATAGGTGTCATCATCTTCACATGATAAAAAGGAAAAGAAAAAGGCGCTAAGCGGTAGCAAACCTCCTCCTGCACTCCAAGTTTCTGCTCTGTGCTCTGTGTACACGGTTGCATTGAATCCTCCTGGATGGATCCATAATTACCCACTTCCTGCAGACAAGGAAGCTGAAGTCAAGAGAGAAGATGGTTTGAGTTTACTGAGCGTGTTAGTGATAGAGTCAATATTTAAATGTAGGCTTGTTATACTCCAGATACCCCAACTTTGCCGTTTCTCCTGGTGCTCCACCAAGGAAAGATGTTGACATTTGTAAGACCATGAGTTAAGTCTACAGCAGATCCTGGTTGTGGTTTCTCTTCCTAGATTTCATTAAGTAGAAAGGAGAACAGGAAGGCTAGAAATAATTTTCCCCTCTTTTGTATGTTAACTAAAATGATCGCCCCTGCCAATTAGTTGTGGACTAGTCAATAAGCACTTACTGGGACTTCCCTGGTGGCACAGTGGTTAAGAGTCCGCCTGCCAATGCAGGGGACACGGGTTCGAGCCCTGGTCCAGGAAGATCCCACATGCCGCGGAGCAACTAAGCCCGCGTGCCACAACTACTGAAGCCTGCACGCCTAGAGCCCGTGCTTTGCAACAAGAGAAGCCACCGCAATGAGAAGCCCGCGTGCTGCAACGAAGAGTAGCCCCTGCTCGACGCAACTAGAGAAAATCCACATGCAGCAATGAAGACCCAATGCAACCAAAAATTTTAAAAATTAAAAAAAAAAAAAAAAAAAGCACTTACTGAGGACAGAGGCAGAGGAACTGTGGGTGATGATCCAGGCCTGAGGTCAGACTGCCTGTGCTCTCCCCTTCTCTGGATCCTGTGTTCCTTACCTCTATCACAGTAATAGTATTTGTACTTGCCACATAAGTGAGGATCACACAAGAGAAGTCATTGACACCTGTTATTGTTAATGTGGTTGTGGTGCTGTCGCTATCGACCTGGTGATGGTGGTAATGGTGGTATTGACGTGTTGACACAGTTGTGGATGTTGTTGAGATTGTTGCTGTTGACTTTATTAACTTGCTACCATTACTGACTTTGGTGTCGACTTGCTGACGTTGTTGTTGACTTGTTATTGGCTTGTGGGTGCTGTTGTTGTCACTAAGACCTGTATTTCCTTCTTTCTTCCTCACAAGGTGGCTCACGTGGTCCTCAAGGCTCATGCCAGGGCTTGGCACCACTACAACAGCCAACATCGCCCACAGCAGCAGGGGCGGGTGGGCATTGTGCTGAACTCAGACTGGGCAGAGCCCCTGTCCCCAGAGAGGCCTGAGGACCGGAGAGCCTCTGAACGCTTCCTGCACTTCATGCTGGGCTGGTTTGCACACCCCATCTTTGTGGATGGAGACTACCCGGCTGCCCTGAGAGCCCAGATCCAACAGATGAACAAACAGTGCCCCACTCCTGTGGCCCAGCTCCCTAAGTTCACCGAGGCAGAGAAGCAGCTCCTGAAGGGCTCCGCTGACTTTCTGGGTCTGTCCCATTACACTTCCCGCCTCATCAGCAAGGCCCAAGGAGATACCTGCATCCCCAGCTATGATACCATTGGAGGCTTCTCCCAACACGTGGACCCTGCATGGCCCCAGACCGAATCCCCTTGGATTCGTGTAGTACCCTGGGGTATAAGGAGGCTGTTGCAGTTTGTATCCTTGGAATACACAAGAGGCAAAGTTCCAATCTACCTGGCTGGGAATGGCATGCCCATAGGGGAAAGTGAAGATCTCATCAATGATTCCTTGAGAATTGACTACTTCAATCAATATATCAATGAGGTGCTCAAGGGTAAGAACGTGGATATGCTGGTGATTGGAACGTGGGTGGTATTTCATCAAGTCTTCAGAGTTTTGTTTTGAGGGACAAAGACATTCTCCCAAGGAAATGAAGCCAAAAAGTAGTATTTGTAGTAATAGTGTGAGTGCTTCATATCAGCCTCCTAACTCTCTCCCTCAAAGGCCTCAAGCCTTTACTTTCATATTCCTAGTCCCTACAGTGCTCCCTTCTACCCTCTGCCTGTCTGAGTCCTATCCATCCATCAAGCCTCATCATCTTTTTTTTTTTTTTTTTTAAACTTTTTTTTTTTTTAAGTTATTTTAATTATTTTATTTATTTATTTTTGGCTGTGTTGGGTCTTCGTTTCTGTGCAAGGGCTTTCTCCAGTTGCGGCAAGCGGGGGCCACTCCTCATCACGGTGCGCGGGTCTCTCACTATCGCGGCCTCTCTTGTTGCGGAGCACAGGCTCCAGACACGCAGGCTCAGTAATTGTGGCTCAGGGGCCCGGCCGCTCCGCGGCATGTGGGATCCCCCCAGACCAGGGCCCGAACCCACGTCCCCTGCATTGGTAGGCAGACTCTCAACCACTGCGCCACCAGGGAAGCCCAAGCCTCATCATCTTTTAACGCATTTAGGTAACAAATATTTATTGAGTGCCCATTACATGTCAGACATTGTGCAAGACAGTAGGGGTACAATACTGAACCAACGCCATCTTTTCCCAGAGGGGACTCAGAGTCTACAGAGGGGCGCAGACAGAAAAGTGCAATATGTGGTGATGATGGCATTACAGGGTGGCATGAGGACACTCAGGGTGGGACTCCAGCCCATTAAATCTTCCCGCATCGCTCCAGCCTTGCCTGATCTTCATTTCCTTTAATGGGGTATAAAAATCTACATTCCACATCATTCACTTTGGTCCACTTAACCTATATCTACAGTCTCATTTTTACCTTGTATGTCTTTTTATTTCAAGTAAAAAGGAGCGGCAAATAGGTTTCATCTCGTACGTCAGTCCTAATCAACTGATAGTGGCTAGTTGTCTGCCTAGAGGGCTGTGTTGAGAAGATTTTGAGGCCTTGTCTAGAATCAAAGAGAAAGAGTTAAAAAGTGATCCCTGCCCTGGGCACTGCAGTAAGGAATGGAGACCTACATCCCACTGTTGGTGAGGTCAGACACCCTCACTTCACCTGTACTCTCCTCAGTATCAAGGAATCCCTTTAAGACATTATCTCAAGTGATCCTTGAAACAGCCTTGTTCAGTAAATAGGGGCAGATATTATCTTCATGGGACAACTGTGAAAACCGATGCTCTGAGAGATTAAATGATATGCACAGACATCCAGTGCGTGGAGCCATAGGCCCTTCTGTTTCTGGCTCAGCTCTTCCTTCTGCCCACTAACCGATGAGGCTTTTATTAATCTTTATGTTCCCAGAGCCTAGCACAGCCTGGGATAAAGTAGGTGCTTACTAAATTATTGAGTGAATGAGTAACGTTACCTACCTCTTGCACAATCATCCACAGCTATTGCTCTGATTCCTGGTTGACTCACTAGAACATTTTTAATTCTTTCACAGTTATGGAGGCCAGAAGTCCAAAATCAAGACGTCACTAGGAACACTTTCCATCCAAAGGCTCCAAGGGAGAATCCTTCCTTGCCTCTTCCAGCTTCTGGTGGCTCTAGGCCTTCCTTGGCTGTGGCTGCATGACTCCAATCTCTGCCTTCATCTTCACATGGCCTTCTCCCCTACGTCACTTATGATGATGCTTGTCATTGAATTTAGGACCCACCTTGATTAATCCAGGATGGTCTCATTTTGAGATCCTTAACTTAGTGAATTATCTTTGCAAAACCCCTTTTGCCAAATAAGGTTACATCAGTAGTACCAGGAGTCAGCACTTGGATATACCTTTTTGGGGACCACCATTCAAGCCACTGGATCAGAGAATACATTTTTTTAGGCTTTATTTCTCCCTTTAAAAACGGAATGCGTGATTATTTCATGTCAATATTACTAAACATAAAGAAGAAAAAACAAAAGCACATTTTTTAAAGATTAAATGATTTATGTATTCTGTATTAAACCAAGGAGTCCTGACACTAGCAGATGGGGCACTTTTTCTTTATTATTCATTTTAAGGTAGGGACACACCTTTGGATTGAGACTTATGGCCATAGATGTGGCCTGATGTTTTGTGTGGGTCTTATGGATTTTCCTTTTACTTGTTATGAGGAGGAAAAAGGGTTAAAATTTTGGGGGTAACCCAGGTCACCTCCCGAACTTTCACGTTGAAAGGAAAACCTTTAAAAAGTAACATCAGCCCTTTGCAACTCTGTCATCATTTCAGACCCCAACCGATCCTTGCTTAACAAACACCCTTACTTCTTGCCAGCGCCAATCCTAATTCTCGACAAACAATTTATGTAACCTTGCAGTTTTTGTCTTTATAAGCCTCCCCCATTTTATAGCGGAACACAATTCAAGCGCTTCTTGACTCTGTGTCTCCCGGGCTGCAGTGCTAACAAACCCCAAATAGACACCTCTATTTTAAAAATAATAAAAGTAAAAAGCAACATCAGTAACAGACTTTAAAACAATCCCAATTTTGGTTTTCTCCACAGCTGTCAAGGAGGACTCAGTGGATGTTCAATCTTACATTGCTCGTTCCCTCATCGACGGCTTCGAAGGCCCCTCTGGGTACAGCCAGAGGTTTGGGCTGTACCATGTCAACTTCAACGACAGCAGCAGGCCAAGGACTCCCAGGAAATCTGCCTACTTTTTCACCAGCATGATTGAAAAGAACGGTTTCCTCACCAAGGTAGTAAAAAGACTGCCACCAGCCAGTAAAGCAAACGTCCCCCGGAAAATCAGAGCCTTGACATTTCCATCCGAGGTGCCCTCCAAGGCTAAAGTAGTCTGGGAAAAGTTCTCCAACCAACCCAAGTTTGAAAGAGATTTGTTCTACCACGGCACATTCCGGGATGACTTCCTGTGGGGCGTGTCCTCGTCAGCCTATCAGATTGAAGGAGCTTGGGATGCTGATGGCAAAGGCCCCAGCATCTGGGATAATTTTACCCACACACCAGGGAGCAACGTGAAAGACAGTGCCACTGGAGACATAGCCTGTGACAGCTATAACCATCTGGATGCTGATCTGAATATGCTTCGAGCTTTGAAGGTGAAGGCCTATCGCTTCTCCATCTCCTGGTCTCGGATTTTCCCGACTGGAAGAAACACTTCTGTCAACACACGTGGTGTTGATTATTACAACAGGCTGATTGATGGCTTGGTGGCAAGCAGCATCTCTCCCATGGTGACACTGTTCCACTGGGACCTGCCCCAGGCCCTCCAGGATATTGGAGGCTGGGAGAATCCTTCCTTGATTGAGTTGTTTAACAGCTATGCAGACTTTTGTTTCCAGACCTTTGGTGACAGAGTCAAGTTCTGGATGACTTTTAACGACCCCACATACCAGGCATGGTTGGGGTATGGCTCAGGGGAATTTCCCCCAAACGTGAACGACCCAGGCTGGGGACCTTACAGGATTGGCCATGCAATCATCAAAGCTCATGCCAGAGTCTATCACACTTACGATGAGAAGTACAGGCAAGAGCAGAAGGGGGTCATCTCTTTGAGCCTTGGTGCACACTGGGCAGAGCCCCAGTCACCTGGGGTCCCCAGGGATGTGGAGGCAGCTGACCGAATGCTGCAGTTCTCACTGGGCTGGTTCGCCCACCCCATCTTCCGAAACGGAGACTATCCCGATGCCATGAAGTGGAAAGTGGGGAACAGGAGTGAACTGCAGCACTTAGCCACCTCCCGCCTGCCCAGCTTCACTGAGGAAGAGAAGAGGTACATCTCAGCTACAGCCGACGTGTTCTGCCTCAACACCTACTCCTCCAGAATCGTGCGGCATGCAACACCGAGGTTAAACCCGCCCTCCTATGAAGATGACCGGGAGCTGACCGAGAGGGAGGACTCTTCCTGGCCCTCCACAGCAATGAACAGAGCTGCGTCCTGGGGGATGCGAAGACTGCTCAACTGGATCAAGGAGGAGTATGGGGGCGTCCCCATTTACATCACTGAAAACGGAGCAGGGCTGAAAGATCCGAAAGTGGAAGATACCAATAGGATATTTTACCACAAAACCTATATCAATGAAGCTTTGAAAGGTATGTGAGCGTTCATGTCCCCCTTACAAAAATCTCCCAACATCCACATGTCGTGTGCCTGAAATGGTTTGGCAGAGTGGATTACACATCATCAACAGGTCTCTCTTTTGTACCCTAATTCCATAATTCTTTCCCGGTCTGGGGTTACATATCCCTTTGGGAATCTGAAAAAAGCAATGGTCTTCTCCCCAAATGTACACACAGGGTCCCACAGGAGTATTGTCATGGGTCCATTCATTCATTATTGAGCAACTACTATGTGACAAGTTCTATTCTAAGTGCTGGGGACACAGCAGTGAACAAAATAAACAACTTTCTGCTGACATGGAGCTTATATTCTGGTGGGTTCCATGCACCCTAGAGCAATCAACTCTTCTCTAATTCACATTTCTGTATTTAACTTCTAAAGTAGGCTGAGACTCTTGAATTTCAGACATGTCCCTTTACCCCAACAAAAGAATTTGATTTTGCAAAGGTCAGTCATCAATACTTGCTATGGGGGCATCAGTGTTGACAAAAAGAAAGAGACAAGATGATCTATCAGGGCACACATTACTTGTGTGCACAAGTTGGTGGTTTAGGACTGCCTGCAGTGAGGAGTCCTCCTGGTGTAAAGCTCTCCTCTGCCGTCTGTGGAACGTTCCCAGCTTACAGGCTCGATGGTGTCGACCTTCGAGGATATGCTGCATGGTCCCTGATGGACAGCTTTGAGTGGCTAAATGGCTACACGGTCAAGTTCGGACTGTACCGTGTTGATTTCAACAACGTGAACAGGCCTCGCACAGCAAGAGCCTCTGCCAGGTACTACACGGAGGTCATCATCAGTAACGGCATGCCACTGCCCAAGGAAGACGAGTTTCTATATGGACAGTTTCCCAAGGGCTTCAGCTGGAGTGTGGCTACCGCTTCATATCAGGTGAGGCGTTCAGGGCAATTCACCATCTACAGCAAACCTACTATGTGCCAGGCTCTGGGGTCAGGGCTGGAGAGGGCAGGTGGGAGCAGTGGATTTTTATAGACCTGTGGGAGGGAAGTACGGGTACCTTGCGGGGGAGTCTGGGAGGCCCTTTTCCCAGAAAGCTTGGCTTCTTCACATCCCCAAATTCAGGCGGGCCGTCACAGTTACAAGGGCTGTGCTGAGATGGGTGTTAGCAGGCCAGATGGAGCAGGTGGAGCCTGGAAGAAATACTTAGGCAAAGAAATGCAAATATGAAGATTCTCAGCTGGACGCCTTTATTTCTCACCTAGTTTCTTCCCAGCAGACAGTTCGATCAAAATGGCTATCACATGGGCCTGGGCGTTTTCTGATGTCCTAGTAACATCATACCTCTACCTTAGTCATGCTAAATGAAGCTCACTAATACAGAAAATATGAGGATTTACTTTTCATCAGAAAAAAAAGAAAGATAAAAAAACAAAGAGTGACTTGCCCGGGCAGTTAGGGGTGTGACCCTGCTTTACATCTTCTGCCTCCATTTATTTTCTTTGATACAGGAGTAGGGGTTTGTATTCTCAGTGTGGAACCTGGGTGGGGTCAGTGGTCTGAGCTGACTTGACTCTGGGTTGCTCAGCCCTTGGATTTTTTCTAGGTGACCATAGCTGCTGAAAATGTTTCTGAGGAAGGTGAGGGTAGCTACCCCCAGACTACCAGACCACCAAGGTATAATGAAGTCTCAGACCAAATTCTGCCATATCCAGACATATGTTAACTAAGCACACAAACACAGAAACTATTCATGTATCCTATTCCATGGCCTGGAGAAAAACCTCAGCTCTTGGTCCTCTTCGGTGCTCTGGTCAACACTGTACATGAAAGGTTCACTTGAGGAAATGCCAAGATTTCAGAGACAGGATCCTGTTGCTCCAGGGAGACAGAATCTTCTGTAGCAGGGTTTCTCCAGCTGGGTCTGATTGACATTTGGGGCTGGATAGTTCTTTGTTGTGGGCCTGTCCTGTGCACATGTAGGATGTTTAGCAGCAAACCTGGCCTTTACCCACTAGATGCCAGTAGACTCCTCCCCCAGCTGTAACAACTAAAAATGTCTCCAGACATTGCTAAGTGTCTCCTCAGAGACAAAATAGTCCCTGGGTGAGAACCACTGCCCCACAGGTTTATAGCTGGACTTATTTATTCTAGGGCTAGGGTTAGGGACTTATTCTAGGGCACAGGTTGCAGGCCTGAATCAGTTATTACTATGATAGTTGACAAATGGTGATTTTCTGAGTTCATCATTGCTTTTATATTTATTAGGTGGCATTCAAAAGAAAGGTCAAGCTTTGTCTTTTCTCCTACTTATTTACATTTTACTTATATGTAAATATATGTTGATATATATCATCAGTATGGCCTCGTGAAGTCCTGTTTTTTTTCTAGTGGGTTATACTTTTGCTGCTATTATGTATGCAGATGCGTAAATCGTCCATTTTTTGCCTGGTGGATTGTCCTTTAGCTGGATCCTGTGTCCTTTTGACATGGCCCATCACTCTTTGAGCACTCTCTTAATTCTTTCTGGTGCAGCAAGATGTTCCAGGCTCATCTTGTATCTTTTCTGCCCCAGCCCTGTAATCAGCCATTTCTCTAATGAGGCCTGGTTCCTTTTATGGGATAAGGGCATTTAGAAACCAAGATCTGGGTGCTAGGTGTGCTCACTGCTACTGGGGTGTCATTATTTCTAGGCCCTCTCAGTGGACAGAGCTAGGAAATGCATGTGTGTGTACACACACACACACACACACACACATATGTGCATATACATCTAGTTCTACATCCACCAAAATCTTTAAGTATGTTAAAAAACACACTGATACCTCCAATTGCAATCCAACTCTACAGGGTTAATGCTGGCCTTCCCGCTTTTCATATTTGTATCTCTTTTCTCCAATGATGAGAAATCTAGTTCCTAATATCTTCAACATAGTCACTAATTTTCTTAGTCCCCCTGCATTAACTAGTCTCCCAACCACCAAGCCATCTCCTCTACCCAGATGGACCACACGGGGTGCATTCCCGCTGACTTAGGGCCTGCCACTCTCAGAGGGGCTGTGCAGGCCAAGCCTGGACATGTATTCTTGCTGAGAATGCCGGCACTACCTTAGCTGCAGCCAATCACAGAGTATCACACTATATATGCTGAAGCGTTTTAAAGTAAATTATAGAAATTACACCTTTCAGACTACCTAAGCCCATAGGTAGGCGTTTGCCCAGTGGCTTGTGGTCAGTTTATAGGTTAGGTGGGAGGAGGAAAAGGAGGCACAGAAACAGTGATACACATCCTGATTAGAAACTCTGCCTCTACATCTGGCATCATTGGGATTTGTTTGGCTGTGATTGGGGTTGAGGCATGTGGAATTGTTCATTCAAACTTTTAGTGAGCACCCACCATACTCCAGACACTGCTGCATTGACTGCTGGGCCACCAAGATGAAAGATGCAGTGCCTAGACCTCAGTCTTGTAGGAAGAAAGCCAGTTAGCAAGCGCATAGTTGTGCAGTGCAGCATGACAGCGCCGTGACGTTCAGAAAGTATGTACAGGAAGCTGTAGGAGTTCAGAAATCGGGGGGTGGCAGAGAAGGTGATGCCAACTTATGTCCTGACTCAGGACTCACCCACTGACTGGGAAGGGCTTGACTACATGACTTGCTTAGACCATGTCTTGTCATCTTGAGGTTGAAGGTGCGTGGAGAGCGGATGGCAAAGGGCTCAGTATTTGGGACACGTTTTCTCACACACCACTGAGGGTTGGGAATGATGACACTGGAGACGTGGCCTGTGACAGTTATCACAAGATTGCCGAGGATGTGGTCGCCCTGCAGAACCTGGGTGTGACCCACTATCGCTTTTCCATCTCTTGGACTCGCATCCTCCCTGACGGAACTACCAAATACATCAATGAAGCGGGCCTGAACTACTACATGCGGCTCATCGACATGCTGCAGGCTGCCAGCATCCAGCCCCAGGTGAGATGGGGCCCTGACTGGGCCTTGGCCAAGTCCCCTGGGAGCCAGCTGGGCTGGAGAGCACATTTCTTGTGTGAAAAAATGCTGTTTTCAAATTTAATTTTTGAATGATCAGTAAAGATTTTCCTTCTGCCCCTGACCTCTAGCCATCTGTTTCCCTCCTTACAGGTGACCCAAGTTTGCTGGGTTCTCATGTCCTTTTGTGTATGTGACCAGTAGGCATGTGTATATGTGTATGTATATGCCTTTTCCCCTCTTTTTTCCTAATGGTATGATACATACAGTTTGATACTTGCTTTTTTTAAAATTTTTTATTTTATTTATTTGGTTGTGCCAGGTCTTAGTTGCGGCAGGCGGGCTCCTTAGTTGTGGCAGTGGGCTTCTTAGTTGCAGCTCACAGGCTCTTTAGTTGTGGCCAGTGGGCTCCTTAGTTGTGGCACGCATGTGGGATCTAGTTCCCTGACCAGGGATCGAACCCTGGCCCCCTGCATTGGGAGCGCGAAGTCTTAACCGCTGTGCCACCAGGGAAGTCCCAGTACTTGCTTTTGTTTAACAATAGTTCTTACAATACAGATATTTCCATATCCGTACATAGTTTCCTCATTTGTTGTTTTTTTGTTTTTTTGTCTTAGTTATGTGGTAATTGTACCTTACTTCTCTAATCACTTCCCTATTAATGGACACTCTTCCCTGTGATGTTTCCCCTCTTTTGCCATTATAACCAACACTACAATGAGTAACCATAGATACATAATTACACTAGGGTGGAAGTTTATCTGTAGGATATGGTTCTAGGAGCAGAACTGCGAAGGCAAAAGTGCACGTGTTTTTAAGCCATGAGTTATTATGAATAATAATACAGAAGCTCACTTGTGGGCTTCTTTGCTGTCACCAAATCTTTTACATTTTACTTGGGAGCCTAAGAATACTCCTTTTCCCCTGGGCCATTTACGATAAAGGGCTGGAGGGCACTAGTTCTATGATACTGTGTGTTTCCTCTGCTGTATTGACTGGAGATTATGAACTGCAGCCAGAGCATGTTCTCCGCACTAAAAACCCCCCACTCCCCGCCCCCAAAGCAGAGATTTTTACAAATAGAAGTGCTACCTGGACTTCTCACACTGCTAACACTGCAGGAACAAATCATCCATGCAGCGTTTATTACAGTGCGTGTGAGCACTAGCTGTGATGGAGAGGGGAGGACCAGTGGCTGCCCTGCACGAGCCCAAGATCTGGGGGGAAACGAGCTCCATTACACATAACAATTCAGAACATCAGGAGGAACACAACTCAGGGCTAAATGATTTTGTAGTTCTTATTTTTTTTAATAGATTTAAAATTTTTCAATTTATTTATTTATTTTTGGCCGTGCCACGTGTCATGCAGGATCTTAGTTTCCTGACCAGGGATCGAACCCAGTGTCTTGGCAGCAAGAGCATGGAGTCCTAACCACTGGACCTCCAGGGAATTCCCTGTAGTTCTTAAGGGCATTGAGACACCGCAGAAAAGAAAAGTGCTGTGGCCAGAAAAAGCTTCAAGGAGGTGTGGGTCTTGAAGAAAGAGGACAGTCTGGGTGGGTGGGTGGGCAGGGGAAGGGCATTTCAGGCAAAGGGAGAGACTGGGTCTGAGCTGAAGATGGTTGGCAGCCCAGTGGAGACTGAGGACAGTGGAGACCCCCGGCATGGCCAAGATGGGGTGTGTCAGGAGCATCAAGGGAAGACCTGGAGAGAGGAAAGGCTACCACATGGACATGGCCATAGGGGCCCCTCTCCAGCAAAGGGTTCCCAGGTCCTTAGAAAGAACCTCCAGACATATTAGATGTCCACGGGGATGCCCCTTTACAAGCAAAATGCCTCAGAGCCTCAGACTCTCAGTGCAATCTATCCCAGAGGTTCTGAAGCTCTAGCATTTCTGATCCTTGACTACAACCATAGCTAACATTTGCTGAAGAGCTGGCAGGATGTCAGCCACTTTTCATGTCCTCTGCCATGTGATTGAGGCCTCACAATGATTCCGGGACATGGAGGTCTCAGTGCCTGAGCCCGGGGTCATGCAGCTGGTAGGTGGCAGAGCTGAGACTCAAACCCAGGCTTCTCTGATCCAGATGTATGAATTTCTCATGCTTCAACACTGCTGTGCTACCCTTCCTGCCAGAGAACCTTTGAGGCTTATTTGTCTCATCATTCATCCTCAGCTTTAGCAGTAGACATTTACGCTGGTGCACACAGCATCGCTGGCTTCCCATGAAAAGCAGGTTGATGGAAATGCTGATCTTGCTTTTTCACAGGTGACCATTTACCACTGGGACTTGCCGCAGGCACTCCAGGATGTCGGAGGCTGGGAGAATGAGACGGTTGTACAGCGGTTTAAGGAGTATGCAGATGTGCTCTTCCAGAGGCTGGGGGACAAGGTGAAGTTTTGGATCACACTGAACGAGCCCTATGTCATTGCTAACCTGGGCTATGGCCATGGGACAGCAGCTCCAGGTAAAGGTCCCAGACCCCCCTTGTCAGCTCTTTGGAGTGTGGCATTCTCAGCACCACAAAGACATGAAATCCAGGTGGCCCTGGAGGAGGAGGCTACGAAAGCCCGAAGGCAGTGCTTCAGAATCCCCGCCTTCTGCTCAGGGCTGCCTGGCAGGCAGCAGAGCTTCCCTCTTCTGACACCACTTTTGCTGAACATGAACTTCACGTCTCAATACCTCCAAATGGCTTCATTGCTCTCTCTGTACGTCTGATCTGCCTCAGATAGGAAGCTGCCTGAGCTCAAGGGTGTGGACTAATCGATATAGGAAAGGACAATACATCAGACTGTACAGATCCACAGTGTTTTTTGCAACTCCCAAAATGCAAAAGTTTCCAATATATGATTTGGCTGACCTGGGCTTAACCTGACTTGAACCAATGTGAGGTGACATCCCACTTAGAGTGAACATTCAAAAGTTCTGCACAAGCAGTGCTCGTTTCGGCAGCACATATACTAAAGTTGGAAAAGTTCAGCAGCAGACGTATTAATGCCCTTAATCATGGAGAGCTGTCCTGGGCCCTGCTGGGGTCATATGTAACTATGTTATACGCAGCTTATTACTTTTCCAAGACACAGAAACCTTTTCATTCCAAAATACATCAAACCCTGGGTTTTTTGTTTTTTTTTAATTGAAGTATATAGTTGATTTACAGTCCTGTGTTCCTAAGAGTTTTTAATAAGGAATTGTGGACCTGTCCTTGTCCCTTGAGAACCCTCCAATTTTCCTTTTCTTGAGTTCTGAGCCTTAGAGAGTAAATTTGTGTTCATTTATGTGATTCCTTGGGATTACATGTAAAAGCTGGAAAGAGCCACGGGGAGATCTGCTTCGACCCATTACCAGATGTATCTCCCATTGGTCCTTGGTTGACGCTTTGGTTTATCGTTCCTTCAACGTATAAGGCAGCCTCTCTCATAACATTTGCTCTCAAGGAATCTGTGTCAGCTGCTTCCATCAGCTATACTCTCCAACTCTTACTTTCACTGTGGGTCCCCACAGAGTGCCAGGATGTCACCTCCTGAGGCACACACTCTTCTAGGTACTTTGCCTGTGACATATGAGCCACTCTTTGGGCGAGGGGTACAGAAACCAACACCTATCAAGTGCCTTCTCTTTGCCAGACACAGTACTTCTGGGTGCTCTGCACACACAGTTTCATTTCCTTCTCCTAAGAACTCTCTATTGCTCATTTTGCAGAGGAAGGAACCGAAAGACTGAATTACTCACCCAAAGTTACCTGGCCAGCTTTAAGAAGTGGAGCCAGGATTTGAATTCCATTCTTCCTCAAGCCAAAATCTTCAGCCTTTCTCCCAAACACGAAGAGGCCATCTATAGGCAGAAAGTGATATTCTTGGCCACATTTATTCTTCACTGACATCTACGTGTATATTTCCAGGAATCTCCTCCAGGCCTGGCACTGGTCCCTACATTGTTGGCCACAACCTAATAAAGGCTCACGCTGAGGCCTGGCATCTGTACAACGATGTGTACCGTGCCCGTCAAGGTGGCATGATTTCCATCACCATCAGCAGTGACTGGGCTGAGCCTAGAGACCCCTCCAACCAGGCGGAGGTGGAGGCCGCCAGGAGATACGTTCAGGTCTGTTCTTCCTCTGGGCATTGTTCTTACTCTTGCTCTTTTCCCCTTCTGTCATGATCTAATGGAAACAGAATTAGATTGCGAAACAAAGATTTAGGATCTAGGCCCTGCGTTGCTATTACCTTATTTTGTGCCCTTGGGAAAATCATCTAAATTTTTTGTACTGTAGTCTTCTCATCTTTGAAATGGAGGTGACCTAACTACCTCATAGGTTTGCTGTGATGAAAGTTCTTTGGGATTGAGTTTTCTTTCAAGTCTTAAAAAACTCATTTATACATATAGCTCTTACTGGATGCAACACTGGCTTGAAGCTAAATAACAAAGAAATTCTGCCTCTTCCATCTGTGGTTTGACTATAGGAGCTACTAGAACTGGGCTGCAATGTCACATTTCGCCTCTAGGTGTCACCATCTGAGTTTACTTACTCTGCCTAGGAATTACCTTAAGTTGGGGGCTTTAGATTATGTGAAACTCACTAGCGCCCCTAATTTTCCATGAGCTTCACATAAGGACATGCATCTTTTGGTCATGGAATTTTGCTCCTGGGAAGTGGAGGCACAAGTAAGCAGGTCCCAACAACATGGCCCACCCTTATTTCAGCCTGGGCCCCTGAAAGACGAGAGAGAGAGAGAATGGTGCTCTTCATGCCATAGCTTTTCCCTGGCTCCTGCTACTGTCTCTGAAGAGGTCTGAAGGCACCCTCTCCCATGTTTCAGCATCAGGAAAGAAAAGCAAGCTTCTCTCTCTCTCCAGATTGCTCCCTGCTTTTTTAAAGGCTCTGAGGAGTCCGCAGACTGTGGCATTTCTGAAAGGACACCAACGGCCTTGGTTTGCCAAATTCTTCACAAACAAACTTGACAAAGGTGGTCAAATTAAAAAGTGCAAACAAGAACTTAATGTCCCATTTGCTAGCCAGCTGGGGGAAAGCCTTGGAACAAAATTCATTCATTCCCTCATTCAGACTCACAGAACTGGTGAATTAGAGCAATAATTTGTTTTCTGAAATCAAGACAAACCTCAGGAAATGTTAGGCTGTAGTCTCATTATCACAGCTCACCCGTGAACTGTGATGCCGCAGCTCAGGACTATGATACGCACGTCCCCTAATAAAATCAGCTTCCACGGAAACAATTTCTCACCTCAGAGTGAACTGAAGCTTCTTTTACCAGACCGAGTGTGTTCCAAGCCTCATCTCTGACCGGGAATGGAAGGCTGTCCTCACCCCCCGTTTCAGGGAGTAGCCAGCAGGTGAGGGGACCATGTCAAGATAGAAGAAGCCTCTCAGGACCCACAGCGTCATAGCACTTGGTTGCCATGTACACCCCCTAAGGGTAAGGATGGCCTGGACCTCATTCAAGGAAACAGACTGAAAAGTTCCTCACTTTGCGAGTCCAAAGCCCATGAAGAATCATCCTTAGCCTGGGCAACCAGCCTTACACCTGGTTCCTCCCAGAAGGTTCTGGTGGGTCCTTAGGCATGAGGTCGGGGAAGGACCTGCTCTGTGGTGGGAGAGGGAATCAGGGCCTGGAGGCTTGGGGTCTCTCCCCCTCTTCTGCAGGACCCTCCTAAGGGCAGCCAGCCGCATCTGTCAAGTCCAGGGCCCATGCTCAAATCAGTTCACATCCCTCAAGCTACAGTGGGTGAGAACATCGCTCTGCCCACAGTGAGCTCCCAGTGGGGTGACAAGACCTGTGGGCATTTGAGCTGCAATATGGGAACAGCCGCAGAAGAGAGGCACGCTTCAGACTGGGTCGGGGAGAAAGGGCCCTGGGGTCAGCGACGCCTGAGCAGGGAGCTGCGGTCTCCTGTGGGCCCGCCTGCTAATGCCGACACTGACTGTCTCCCCCTAACCCCACCCGCAGTTCATGGGAGGCTGGTTCGCACATCCGATTTTCAAGAATGGGGATTACCCCGAGGTGATGAAGACACGGGTTCGTGACAGGAGCTTGGCAGCAGGCCTCAACAAGTCTCGGTAGGTCCTGGCGCCACGCTCTCAGCCATGAGAGCTGGGAGGAAGTCTGCTCTGTGGTGCCCAACTGAGGCTCCGGGGGGGGGGGGGGACGGCACAGGGATGAGAGCATGGCTGTTGGGGTCAGAGAGGCATGTCTCAGGCGTGTCTATCTGCGCTTCCTTGCTTGCCGGGAAGATTACACGTGTGTTAGGTGAAGCGCTTAGCCCAGGACCTGACATGGCTGTGACAGGCAGTTGAGACAAAAGGCAGTTGCCTGTTATTATTCTTCAGAATAGCCAGGAAATCCGTCCCCAGGGCACCTACTTCTTAGCGACCCACCACCTCACTCCAAGGACAAAATTCCCCAGCTCATCCTATCCTAAGCTCATCACCTTAGGAGTGAATGTGAGTAGCAATGGGTGACTCTTAGCAGAGTGCTTTTTGTCCTTTGGCCAGTGGGTGGCAGTGGTTTGCACCGAGGCAGTCCTACTTCCGTCAAGGAAGTAACAGCAACATCAGCAACAGCTAACACGTATCCATCTTCTGTCGGCACTTTCACTCCTATTTAAAGATGAGTAAGCTGAAGCACAAAGATTATGGCAAGATCGCCCAGCTGTTCAGTGATGGAGCTGGGATTTGAGAGCAGGCTGTCTTGACTGCAGGGCCCATGCTCAGTTTAAGAGTCATCCAGCTGGGGATTAGAGGTGTGGTGTGGGGAAGGGGACGCAGTGCCCTGGCCTTCTGGGAACACACCCACAAGCTCCAAGGTAGCTCATGTGACCATAAGAAGAGGGGGAGAGGGTAAAAGAATTCAAAAGTCAGGCATTCCTAACACAGCCTTTGAGTCTTATGCAGCCCACCTGTGAGGATGAAATAATCCATCCCGGCCCTTACAATGCACGCCTGTGCTGGCCTGGTTAGGGCAGGTCCTGCTGAGCCAAAAGGTCTGATCCGTCAACCCTGGTCTCCAACAAATAAGCGAGTGCTCCAGTCCATTAACACAACCTTGCTGAGCACCTACTGTGTACCCAGGCCAGGGCCAGGCCCGGCAGGGTCCACACAAAGAGGGGGTTCCAAATATGGTTCCTCAAGTGCTGACACACTGGCTGGGAAGATCAATCCAAGGAATTCTATTCCCCAATTTCTTCATGCAAGGAAAACTCAGATGAGATCAGGGCAGGCTGGGTAGACCCAGGAGACTTCATGGACAAGACAGGACATCAGCTGAGCCTGGGCCTTGACAAGGAACAGCGTTTGGGAGAGCAGAGGCCCTTCCATCCAATGGGGAGGGCTGTGAGCACCGGCCTAGAGGTCTGAATGAGTGGGACACCTGCAGTTGGAATTCGGGAGACTTGGCCCAGTAGCGGTGGGAGGGCCGAGACCACATGGTGGCGGGCCTGGAGGCCGAGCACAGGGGCTCAGCCTTGATGCCACGGGACTTGAGGAGCCCCTGCTGGCTCCTGAGCGGGGAAGTAAAAGCGTGGGCGCGGGGACTGAGTTTTGCCCCAGTATTTCAGAAACCCCAGGGAGGGAAGGTTCTTCCTCAGGTTAATGGTAGCAGAAAGGTCAAGGTGAGGTGTCAGGCACCTAAGCAGGGCATTCTCTAGGCAACCCTGAACCTGCAGCATGTAGTCAGGATTTGGCTGAGACGAACCTCTAAGTGTTGCACACAAGTGCATGTTGATCGAATAGTACAGAAAAGTCTCACTAAGAATACATGGAAAGAATGTCTACATGTGTATAACTGAGTCACTTTGCTGTATGGCAGAAATTGGCACTACACTGTACATCAACTATACTTCAATTAAAAAAAAAAGAATACAAGGAAAATGTTCCACCAGAGGTTTAAAAAGAAAGTGCAGGCTTCCCTGGTGGTGCAGTTGTTAAGAATCCACCTGCCAATGCAGGGGACACGAGTTCGAGCCCTGGTCCGGGAAGATCCCACATGCCGCAGAGCAACTAAGCCCGTGTGCCACAACTACCGAAGCCCGCGCTCTAGAGCCCGTGAGCCACAACTACTGAAGCCCGCGTGCCCAGAGCCCGTGCTCCGCAACAAGAGAAGCCACTGCAATGAGAAGCCCACGCACCACAACGAAGAGTAGCCCCCGCTGACCGCAACCAGAGAAAGCCCGCTTGCATTAACGAAGACCCAACACAGTCAAAAATAAACTAATTAATAATGTTTTAAAAAGTGCAGTGAAATCATGTGAGCAGAAAAGTCCAAATCTCAAAAGTTCAATCAATTCAATTTGTAAAAGTATTTCCCCTACTAATGAGGATAAACTTTGGAGAAAAGTAGCACGCCTAAACAAACCACAGTAAAAAACTTCCAACAGGAAGAGAGAGGGTCTTGCAACGACAGAGGGAGGCGAGGTCTGTGGTCTGGTAGGAGGAGGCTCAGGCGCTTTCAGCAGCAGCTGGGAGGGTCTCCCCTCGCTCCCGGCCAGCTGCCCATAGTCACTCACCTCCAGGTACCTGAGTTTAGAGCCCTCCACCCAACACCCCACAGCACATTCTCTTCCCAAACCCCACGTCCTTAACGGCCCTTTCCGTCCAGGCTCCCTGAGTTCACAGAGAGTGAGAAGAGGAGGATCAACGGCACCTATGACTTTTTTGGGTTCAATCACTACACCACTGTCCTGGCCTACGATTTCAACTATGCCTCTTGGATCTCTTCCTTCGATGCAGACAGGTAAGGAAGGGTGCCTGGAACAATCTTTGGAAAAGACAGCAAAGTGCCCCTCTTCTCTCACTTAGAGGCCTGTACAGCCTCTGAAACTGCCTCCTGATGCTGTGTATCCTGGGGTTTTTGCAAGATGAGCCCCATCTCCTGAGATACCTAAAAGAACCTCTATCAGTCGGATAGTTAATTCAGGCTAGGGTTTCCAAGATGCTTTCCATTTAGAGCAGACAGGCTTAGAGTTTTTAAAAACATTAAAAAAAAATTTTTTTTTCTTTGTTTTCTTTTTTCATCAGATTTGTTTCACTTACCAGATGTTATTTCAGTCAAAATAACAAGCTTCTTTTTTCCTTTTGAGGGTAAAGGTTAAACTATTATTTCTGTATTACAAATAATATATGTTCACAGTAGAAACACTGGAAAGCAAGAATAGGAAATTCTTGAGTGTCATTTCAGAAGTATATGTGTGTGTGTATGGGTGTACTACCTCTCTCTCTATATATATTTATATTATATAGTTTATATAGTATATAGTTATACAGAAACGTTTATTACAAGAAAACCAGGATTATTATGTGTGCACACTGTTTTGTCCCTTTTCTGACAAGCATCTTTCCCCATCAGTAGCTGCGACTCTGTCCGGGTTCTTTCTTTGGAAACAAGCGCTGACATCCCCACTACATCCTGCAACCACCAGAGTCAGGCTTGCTGAGCAGGGCTGAGAGGCCTCCCTGCTGGTCCCCATTCATGCACCCACTTGACTCTTGCTGCCTCATGGGTCCTGGGACTGTCTCCCCAGGCACCTGTGCTCAAGCTTATGAAATGCCCCACCTGCAGTTCAGGTGAACAATAAATCCAGCTCCTGATAAAACGCAACAGTTTTTTTTCCTGAAGGATTTGGACGTTAAGAAATATCTAAATGGCTGTTCCTCATAATGAAATGCATGAGCTTCTGTGCGCCCCACCCCCCCCCCCCCCCGCCCCGCCCCGCAGAGCTCCCTCTGGCACAACCTGACGCCCTCTCCTTGCCCATCGCTGGAGAGAGAGGAAGGGTCTTGGGCACTTGAGGCAGGTCCCAGCATATCTACCCCATCATCACACGAATGGGGGCCCAAATACTGGTGCCTGTGGCTGTGCCTGTGGCCTGCGGGTGGCGTCAACCAGACGTAGGTGACTCAAGGGAGCCTCTTCTCTGAAGACATAGCACTCGCATCCCATGGGAGATTACGGTATGGGAAACTCAGAGCCCTTTCACATCTAGTGTGAGGTGTGGCCTGTTAACAGAGCCATGGGGGGTTAGATCCATGAGTAAGACCATTCCTCGGTACAGGTAGAAAGCAGAACAGAGAGCTTAGGTGGCCCGTCCAAAGTTACACCAGCACTGACTGATGCCACTACAACTAGTGAAAAGAGAATCTGAGGCCATTTGACTCTTCTAGGTGTAGCTAAGACTCTCAAGTCTAGACAAAAATCTAGGTTTTTTTCTAGTGTAAATCCTGTTTTACGTTTTGTGCAGAGGGCCTCTTGGGATTTACAAATCGAGACCTAACCCTTAGCGTTTGAACTCGTAGGGGAGTTGCCTCCATCACAGATCGCTCTTGGCCAGACTCTGGCTCCTTCTGGCTGAAGATGACACCTTTCGGCTTCAGGAGGATCCTGAACTGGTTAAAGGAGGAGTACAACAACCCCCCGATCTACGTAACAGAAAATGGAGTGTCCCAGCGGGAAGAATCAGACCTCAACGACACTGCTAGGATCTACTACCTCCGCAGTTACATCAACGAGGCGCTCAAAGGTATGCCAGGCCCCCGCCCTTCTTCCACGTGCACCTTTCACTGCTGGAAACATATGCTAACGTCTGCAGTCAGGGCAGTACTGCATCCACAAGCCCCAGATGAGAAAGATGAGGCTTCTAGCGCCCTTTGGGTTTAAGCCTTTGGGGCTGCACACTGAGATTCTTCCTTCCTAGATTTAAGCTCAGCAAGCAAACCCCGCTGCCTGATACAGCTAGACCCGAGTTCTTGGCCTGTCATTCGCTCTGCTTGATCCTCTGGTGTCAATGTCCCTGAACAGCAGTGCCCTCCTGAGGACAGTCTGGGCAGGGGCCAGGTGGAATGGGCTGGAGGGGTTGTCTGTATGATCTTTCGTTTCCCAAGCAAAAGTCTGAGGCCCTTAGCTCAGCAGAACAACTCGGGATGGGACTATGACACGGAAACGGTAAGTAATGCTGAGTAAAAGAAAATGAGTGATGCAGCAGCAAAAAGAAACGATCAGAAAATCTTATTCCAGATAAAATCTTTTCCAAGGGCCACTTTTCTATAGGGAAGAGCATTAACACTCTAAGGCTCTGTCCAAGACCAATAACCCCACCATGTGAAGACAAGGAGGATTATAGATGACCCAGCAGGATTAATTTAGTCTACCCATGTTCCTGACTCCCATTCAGGGCTAAGCCTTTCTAGAAAATGCAGATGGCTCTGCAGTAGCACCCATGGAGGACCAGCTAACGATTCCTGCACGCAAAGGGTGGGCAGCTCTCTTAAAGAGCTGAAAAAAGCTCACCTTGACCTGCACGCAGGGAGTGTAGGAGAGCTGCGGGCAGGCACGGCCTCAGTAGGCCTGGTGGAAAGGTGTCTTGGAAGACCAGGGAAGCTCAGGCCGGGGCCTCTGTCTTTGGGCAGCTGTGCAGGATAAGGTGGACCTTCGAGGATACACGGTTTGGACCCTGATGGACAACTTTGAGTGGGCCACAGGCTTCGCAGAGAAGTTCGGTGTGCATTTCGTGAACTATACTGACACTTCTCTGCCAAGGATCCCCAAAGCGTCGGCCAAGTTCTACGCCTCCATAGTCCGGTGCAACGGCTTCCCTGACCCCGCTGCAGGGCCACACCCTTGTCTGCAGCAAGGTGAGACGTGACTCTGGGAGGGACAAAAGCCAGAGGGTGAGGGGCAAGGGGGCCTGTTTCTATTTTCTTCTAGTTTACTACCCTCCTCTCTGCCTCTCCATACCCTTCATTCATTCAACCAACATTTCTGTACTTTGAATGCTCCGGACATTCTTAGGATGGAACAAAGGAATTAGGGTTAAAGTTACATCGAGAAACTAGGCCCTGGTCTGGGAACAGCAGGTCTAGATTCTTGTCCCAGCCCTACCACTAACTTGCCGTGCAACCTTAGGCAAGAAACTAGGCGAACGCTGGGCCGATGCAAGGATCAAACACAGTGCCTGGCACAATGTTAAGGTGGCCAATGTTTGCTGAGTGACTGAAAAAGTATAAATTACTATACAAATTAAGAGATAATTATCCAGTAGAGATTATACTCTAATCACTGAGAGGGATGCTTAAAAACTAAAACTACGTGACTTCCTTCAGAGGCTCATAACTCAGTGAAAAGGATTCGTACAGTCACCTCCGCCAACGCGCTCACCCTGCAGCTTCTCTATTGCAAGGATCTGGCTCGAGCTTAATCTAGGTTAACATACATCTGATAACTCTGTCTGTACCGGTGCACACACTACCTTTGTTGTCTTCTCCTAGATGCTGAGCCCACCACCAGCCCCATGAGAGAAGAGGACGTTCAGTTCCTGGGGCTCAGGCTGGGTACAGCAGAGGCCCAGACGGCACTGTATGTACTCTTTGCTCTAATGCTGCTTGGAGTCTGTGGTGTGGCGTTTCTGTCCTACAAGTACTGTAAGCGCTCCAAGCAAAAGCAAACACAACCAGGCGAACAGGAATTGAGCCATAGTTCTTCATTCTGACCTACAAGTTACCACCTCCTCCAGTTCTGCAAAATAGGCCTAGTTTCTTTGAAGCCTTTGCCACCTCCCGGACCACTGAGGATCTTATACTTTACCCATAACAGAGTTTGTAAAAGTCTCTGCACTATTAGATACTAATTAAACTTGAAGGATTTCAAGTCCCTGATTAAAATGGAAATATCCCCACCTTGCCCCAGGATCAGGAATTCACTTGGGCATTAGATGACCCTGCGAGTGGCTCTTGTGGAAATAAGTAGATACTGAACGCGTCTACTGGTTCTGTGAGCCACTGAACTGGGCTGTTTTAATTTTCAGAGATTTTAAAGGTGAAAACATTAGTAAGAACCACAGCAATCCTTTTCATAAAAAATCAACTGCAATGTCATCTCCTGCCCTCTCTCTTCAAGCTCCCTCCGACTCTTACCTTGTGTTTCTCAGAAACTAAAAAAGGTGCTATTAACTAACTGTGTCCTATCTATCTTCTATGGGTGCTTCTCCTTGAGAAGGCAGGTTCCACAGAAGTTATGACTGTCCCCTTGTATAGCTTCACCACAGTAATCCTCTGCTGTTGTTAGCTTCTGGAGGCTAGAGGGCCACATCTCAGTGTCCCTGGCAGGCACATTTTGGAGACAGGGCAGAGGAGACACACCTGCTGCATTTGTGTGCTCATTCACAAAACATATGCTGAGTAGCCCCTCGGATGTGCTAATCAGACAGTCACAGTATGGAACACTCAAACTTGTTTAATCTATATATTCTTTCTAGATATCTGGGAGAATGTTTTTTTAAAAATAGAGCAGTTTTCAACTGGTTTTAAAAGGCCAATCACACTCGAAATTTTGCTTCTTGTAAGCGTTCCTTACCTGAATTGCATCTACAGAAAATTCCTATCAAAATGTTCCACTGCCGTGGGCCCCAACCTGACAGTCAGAATTGCGGGGCACAAGCATTTTTCTCCTACCAATAGACAGAAAAAGTTTATCAGATGGGGTGAAGATGGTTCTAAAAGTGATATCAGAGACATTCGTATAAGCTGTCAATTATACCTAAAGTCAATATAACTTTTTTTTTGGGTGGGGGGGGGGGGGCGGGACATGAAAAAGAATAATATAAAGTTTCACATGAAACAAACTTGAGAAAAGATCCAGGATAAATATCTGGGGGGAAAAAGAATATAAAATATATTATAAAGCTAGTTATAAAAAGTAGTTTTGAAACAGAGAGAATAGAAAGATCAACAAAGGAAAAGAGAGCTGAGACGGACCAGCCACGTGTGGGAACAGGGTGCATGACAGAGGCGGCCTGCCAAATCGGGGGCGGGGGGCAGGTGGATGATGGACCACTCCATTAATGGAGGCGGCTCACAGGTTAGCTCTTGAGGATGTTAGCCACAGGCGTGGGGAAGGGAGCCACATCCCTTACTCGGATACAAGATGTAAATGTAAAAAAATGAAACCACGAGAATGCTAGAATAGATGGGGGAATTTTTTTTTAAATTACTTTCTGAAATGGGAAAAGTTATTTTATAATCAAGACTTAAGACCCAGAGGCCATAAAGAAAAACGCTGATACAGGACCACATAAAAATTGTGCCAAGAAATTACCATCAACATACTCACCAAAAGGCGAACAGGGAGAAGATATTTATAGCATATGCTAGACAAAGGGCTAACTTTCTTAATATACGTGAAATTGTTATAAATCAATAAGAAAAAGATGATAAACACAAAATGAAAGAAAACACAGGCAGTTCTCAGAAAATAAATCAAAATAACCAATAATATTAAAAGATGCTCACCTTCATTCATAATCAACACAATGCATATAAAATGCATACAATTTTTCATTTATCATGCTGACAAAGATGAAAAAGTATAATACAGTGCTGCCAAGGATGTGGGGAAATCAATATCCTCCTACCTGTTAGCTGCTGTAAATTCACAGAGCCTTTACAGGAGGCAATTCCCCAGCATTTTTTATAATCCAAACTGCAAACACCCTTTGACTCAGTGACGTTCAAGTATATTTCCACAGCTAAGAAGACACCTTCCCAAAGATGTTCACTGTAGCAATGTTTGTAACAGAAAAACAGACACAAGCACAAAAACTGTAATAACCAATGAACGCAACCAGAGAATGGGTAAGTTTATCAAGTGAAATGCTTTGCAGCCGTTAATAAGAATGAGGTAGCTATGTGTTGAATGGGGAAAGATCTTCAAGACTGTGTACGTAAAAAAGCAAGATGCAGAGTAGTATATATATAATATGATCCCATTTATTTAAAAAATAAAGATTACATATTTGCTTATGTAGGCATAAAATTTTTCTGAAAACTACAAAAGAAACTGTTACTAGAGGTATAACTTCTGGGGACTAGAACTGGGGATAGGATACAAAGAGGAGGATGTCATTTTATAGCGTTCCATATGGTTTTGAATTTACCACGTACACTTTTTAAAATCTAAAATTGAGGAAGGATCCTCTTACTCAAAGACTGTGAATCATTCTTTTATGTACGTTTCTCTAAGAATCTCTATTTGATTTTTTTTTCAAAAAAAAATTTGGTTTTTTATTCCAAAAAATTTGGTTTTTTATTCCAAAAAATTTGGTTTTTTATTCCAAAAAAATTTGGTTTTTTATTCACATATTGCTATGGTTTTAAAGACGACAAACCTTTACTTAAATGGGATGCTTGCTGGAGATGTTTCTTTTTCAAGCTCACTTTTTAAATTATGGAAGTAATTTCATTACAGAAAATTGAGAAAACATATAAGGATGCAAAAAAGAACTAAAATTATATATAACCACTCTTACCACCATTAACGTTTGGTGCGTTTTCTTTTTTCTTTACATTATGTTAACACATAGTACTACCTCTATATAAAATGTGTTTATAAAGCTGAGATCATACCATACTGTACTTACAGCTCTGTATCCTGCTTTTTTCCCCTGAACGCATAACAGGTACTCAATAAATATGTTAAACTGAATTGTTGAATTAGTATTGTGCCATTTCTCCTCAGCAAAAGTTAATTCTGCAGAAGGCATTTAGTTGGTTTCTAATTCTGAAGTAAAATAAATAAAACTTAACACGTTTATACCTAAATTTTGCCTGCATTTATGGTCATTCCTTCAAAAAACTTATTAGATCAAAGAGCATGAAATATTTAAGGTTTCTGACAATGTTTTTCAGAAAGATTATCCCAGTTTTCATCCCTACCAACAACGTACCTGGTCTCACTGTTTCCTTGCCAACACTATTACCATTTTTTAAAGTCACTGTTACTTCATAGGTGAAAAACGAAGTTTGCTCTGGGAAAATTTCTTCCTCCCATTACAAAATAAAGTCAGAGTCCTTCTATTCCAATCTAAACACAAAAGGTTAGAAGAGGAACAGTCAAACTTACTCCCTTTTTCAAACATTCTTAGTGTCTCCACCACCATAAACATACAGTAGCATGTTAGTCAGATTAAGAACCTAAAATTCTTAAGAATAACCAAATGAGCAAAAAAGGCAGATCTTAATTCCCTACTTCTTGTCCTACAATACAGGCACTTCAGTTCTTTGAAGAGTGATTATCATTACTGAGAGCAAAACTTCAGTATAAAGGTGACAGAGAACTAGTTGTAGACCAGCAGTTGTTTTGTCCGATGGGAACAAAGACCGTAACATTATGCAAACAAAGCGATGCCTCCCTGACTTAGGAGAGACAGTAACATAGCATCGGTGTGTGTCAGAAAATTTCTTCCTGCAGTGATATTTAAGATAAGGTGGTCACCTCCTTTCCTGGGATAGTTCCAGGGCAGTACAGGGGGGTGAGGGGGTATCAGAGACACATGACCTCCACAGAGCCCTGTGCAACAAAAAGATGCTAGGATAACAAAACTTAGAGCAAAGATAAGATCATTCTGATTTTTGGAAAAGATTTTTTTATTCAGTGTTTAAGTAAGATTAAAAACTACAAGATTTTGCTTGCAGCTGATGAGCAAGAAGAGAAAAGTTAAACCCAAATTATCATCTGATTGGCTAGTTAAAACGCTCTGACTCAAAATCAAATTATTCAGTGACATACCAGTTACTTTGTGTGGGCTGAGGAGTTTTGGAGCAAAACAGCCCTAAACAAAACATATCATCTGAGAGCACAGGGCTAATGGGCACATGAAATACTAAACAAGAAAGCTGATAAAGGGAGGCTGTCGCAGACCGTTTGTTATTTTAGGCTTCTAGCAGTTGGTTACCATATACAAGGACCTAGCAGCCAGTTATTTTATCTCTTGACTTGTCTGAGGTTAAACAACTTTAACCCACTAAGCAGGAATAAAGAGACACTTTGTAGATGAGTTGGAAAACATAAAGCAGTCCCACTTCTCCAGTAGAATTTTAGTTGAATTAAATCATAAGAGAAACAATGATTACTGCGCATATTGTACTTGTCACACTACATCTGTTGAGTAGAATTTCCATTCCAAGTGTTGTTTTCATCTTCACCATCGTCTTGAGTCCTCAATCTGTATATCTTGCCCTCCTTTTTAAAGTCTTCCCCCCGTTTCTCCAGCACTCTTTTTCTGACTGGTTCCCTGATATAACAAAAGAGGGAGGAAAGAAGATGATGATATAAAATGAAAACAGCAGCAATACAAAGCCATTTCCTTTAAACTGCCATTAGTATAGTTTAAGGAAAGTCCATGGAGATCATTATATCTACTAACGCAGTACTAGACTTTACACATTTTTGGCGGTGTAACTTCATCTGTTCTCTAAGCCAAACTAGTCACATCATGTTGTCCATGTATTTCTTGGTGACTCACTAAAGTTTTAGAAGACTGGGACCACTTGCCAACTAAATCTTTCCTTTATTATTTATGCAAGCTGATGTATCTACTAAAATATTTATTTATAACTTACACAACACCCTAGAGGCTATCCCAAACTCCATTCATAGCTTAATATACAGAAATGGTCAGTTAGCAATTTTCAATTCTTTCAGAATCTTTAAGAGTGATTTATTTCTGCATGGACAATTTAGAACAAACAGTTCTTCATCTGAAAATGGAAAGGAAACAGGTGAAATTTACGCTAATACATTCTCCAACACTAGAGGGGAAGGGAGAGAGAAAAACAAAAGCCAGTAGTGGAACACGAAGCTTCACCTGCTCGGATATACATTCATCCCTTCCTTTGCCCCAACCCAAGACCTTTTTCCTTACCGGAAATAAATTTTTGAAACCCACACAGCAAGCTCTTCTATATGACAGTAATTCAGGATGAAATGCTTCCATTCATTGCTCAGTAAGAGCTCTGAAATTCAGACCTGACAAGACCTAGTTTGAATGCTGTTCTAAAACTAGAGAACAATTTCTGTCCCCACTTGAGTAATGTACTTGTCTTCCTGCTTAATAGTTAAGAAAGAAATAAAGATAACAGCTGCATCAGCCCAGTCACAATATTAACACAAATTGTCATCTAGAGAGTCAACAGGACACAAGATTAGGGATCCCCTTTCAGCAGACAAATGCAAGGATTTTCATTACTTACCACATATGATTGGTGTGAGGATTTGCTATTAATGACCCAATAAAGTATTGAACAGTACTAGGTATATATTGTAATAAATTGTGCTATTAATTATTAGAAGGGGGTATAATCTCGAATTCTAAGAAAATACTTCCTGTAAACCTCTTTCAAATATGTAGAATTTTAACAGAGGTATGAGCTAAGATCATTAGTGTTGTCTATCAGTATTACCATTCAAACCTTGGCCATCTCCAACAAAAGTAAGGCCTCCTGGTTAAGGAACTAGTCCAAAATAACTCTCTGAAGAGTTATTTCATTTTCAAGTGAACATCCATCCAGTTTGGTCCTTCTCTGACTGACCCAGAGGAGGCAGTTAAATTATCTACAGCACAATGATCCCTCTAAAGTAATCATGCAAGAGGACTGTGAGAAATTAATTATCTTGTCAGACAAAACATGGGTAACAAGAAAAGATATTACTGTTTAGACCTGAAAAAAATACGCCTTTTGTTATGGGATAAAGAGAATTCAATAAATGAAATAATAAAATCAGTAGCAGTGAAGTTGCTTTCCATGGAATAGGTTTTAGAAAGATGGCTGAGAAAACGCAGGTATTGAGCTTCCCAGAACATGTTGGGTTTTCCCCCTTATACAGAGAAAAGGCAAAGTATCCATAACAAAATTTTTCATTTTGAATAAGGCATTGGGCGTTACGAACATATTTTGCAAATGGGGAAAATACAAACAAATACCTTTTTTCTGAGTTGCTGGACGATGCAAGGTTTGAGGATTCCAGTGACGCTGCTCTCACCGAGGTCTGTGCAGGAGGAGGATGACTAAATAAGAAGTTGCTGATCAGTCTCCAGATGGCAAGGAATGGGTAAAGTACTGTCCCCAAGAATGTCCAAAAGTCACCACTGGAAGAATGCACCATGGATGTAGTTGGTCTTCCTGCCTAAAAATTAAGAAAGAAACCTAGATAAAGGCTACATCAGCCCAACCACATCACACTCAAGGTTCTAGATAAACTTTTTTACCTGGAAAAGTCCCGTGGATTTTAGTTTACTGCAAGAAGGTAAAATTGCCATCTTTTGCTGTTTTTCAAGTGTACAAACTTCTAGGAACTCCTGGAGCTCTTTTTCTTTAAAGGAGTAATCACAACACAGAAACTAGAAAGTAGTTTCTCAGTGACATGAACCAATTATTTTGAAGAGAACTAAACTTTTGTAATGAAATTAACAATTTTGATTTTAAAAAGTCTTTCTTAATGATTTTTAAAAAGGGAAAGGTTCCAGATCTCAATGAATACAATTAATCCTGATTACTGGAGGACTGTTTTAGGTGTGGGGCTATAGTTCAGATCTGGGTAAACTACAGTAGTCCCCCCGCTTACCTGCAGGGGATACTTTCCAAGACCCCCAGTGGATGCCTGAAACCATGGATAGTACCAAACCCTACATATACTATGTTTTTCCCTATACATGCATACCTGTGATAAAGTTTAATTTATAAATTAGGCACAATAAGGGACTAGCAAAATTGCCAGCATCATCAGTCTTGAGCTTTGGAGCCATTATTAAGTAAAATTAGGGTTCCTTCAACACAAGCACTGCAATATTTCGACAGCCTATCCGATAACCAAGAGGGCCAGAAAGCGACTAATGAGCAGGTAACGTATAGAGCATGGATACACTGGACAAAGGGATGATTCATGTTCCAGATGGGACAACACACCATTTCATCACACTACTCACAACGGCCCGCAATTTAAAACTTATGAATTGTTTATTTCTGGAATTTTCCATGTAATGTTTTGAAAGTGCAGTTGGCCACGAGTAACTGAAAGCATGGAAGGAGAAACTGGGGGTTAGGGGGCACTACCATATACTAACCAAGATATGGAAGACCCAAGCTCTCATCCCAGCTCTGGCACTTAAGGTGGCACCTTGGCAAAATTATTTAAGGTTCTGAGCCTTTTTTTTAATCAGAGATTAAAATATTGTTACGATCAGATGGGATTAATATGTTTAAAAATGAATGTTATTTTTTTTTTTTTTTTTTATGTTTTAACGTCTTTATTGGTTGGGATAAAGCCATTGCAGTCTTATTCTGTGAATGTTATTTTTAGATTAAAATGTTTTTTAAAAAATTGGTAAACAGTACTCATATACTCATACATAAATAAATGACACCAAGTCAGTAGATTAGGCAGATATCCTACATTTCTTTTCCTCTCCTACTGGTCGTTTTTTGTACATGAAAATAGGTGAGGGAAAAAGCTGAAAATTTATATTGTGTCTCACTAGCAATACAAATATAAAGCCCAGGATAATAGAACAATAAATTGATCTAACATTTTTTGATAATTTGGATTTTAATTACCCACCGTACACTTTTCACCTTCCCTTCCTCTAATTGTAAGAAGAGATCAAGAGCAGAACAAACAGGACTATAGGAAGAGAAAGAATACATATGCGTATACATACTGGCAACAGGACCACTGAAGCACTTGGGGCAAGTTCCAAATCCAGTAATTTCTTTTTATAATCTTCTTTGGTAAATTCCCTCCTGGGAAACATTGTTGCTAATGAAAAATTACCGTAAGTGTTGCCAACAGTCTGTAACATAACAATAAGTTTTAAAACCTTACAGTGGAGCCTTTTTAAAGTAAGATATTACAAACTCATATGCATCCAAAATGACTGCTTTAATTTTAAAAGTTCACTTAAATGTAAAATCAAAAAACTTTGTGCTTCAAAAAATAGCTGAAGGCTATCAAATCCAAATAGTACTTAAAAGCTTTTAAAGCTCAAAAAATGACCATGAAATAGCAAGAATATGTTTCCTAAGACTAGATAAATACACTGAATAAAAATGAACAATTATATATCTTAAGTATGACTGCAGTTTGCAATTAGAGTTTTCACTGTCCTTTGGCAAACTTACATTAATATCTCACAAACACCCATTTGGACTGTAGGTATTTTGTATTAAAATTCTGGAATAGACCAGAATTTCCCTCATATTATACATATGATAGGAGTTTTTGCCTCCTCCTTGTCTCAGAGAGTAAATGGTCCATAATCAACCCATCCTACACACATAATCCCAGGTCCAGGAATTTACAGTGGGCAAGCATCACAGTCACTTTCACAATGTTAAATCACCTATACTTGTAAAATCTTCCAAAGGAAGAGTCTAATTTCTGTTTTTTGTAGTTTTTTACTCTAGGTCATACTACCTCTCACTGTTCTCACTCAACATAAGGTCACAAAATTAGGTCACTGTACTGAGATGAAGTTCTAATAGGACTGATGCAATTAAAGATCTGTCTTTTTAACTCATGTGATTCACTCTTCACTTACCTGTGGCAGAAGCACCCCATTTGGGGAGGCCCCAAGTGGGGCTCCAAGGCAAAAGAAGGATGAAAGAGGCTATCTGGAGTTGATTCTACTATAAAGCTTGGGGAAAAGGGTTATTAAAATAACTTTTTATACTGTCTAGCCAAGCTCACCAGTGGAAGAAGGCATATAACTTTTTAGGCATCCTTTTCTTGGGACCTATAAGTGAGATGGCAGACTAAATGCAGAAGAGGTCTAGCAGAAAAGTCTGAATCCCAATTTTAATCTTGAAGTGATACATAAAACAAATACCGGTACGTATAACAAGCCTAGATCCTAAAGGACATCTGATGCCTCATTTTGAAAAAGTAATCAATCAGAGTACAAAAACTAACTGGAAAGTACTCATATCTTCTCTTCTAAGATGTCAATTTCACAACCATTCAGATCTTGAATAAGGCCATGTTCTGGAAGTAAATTCCTGAAGAAGATACTTGTTGCCAAATAAAGATTATTGATCTTTAGGTTTGACCAACTGGCAGATGGTGGGAAAACTGCCAGCCCCAAAGCATTCTAAGCAACTTGCAGAAAATTCAGAGAGAGGACTAAGAAAAAAATGCATCTTTTACAGAGGACAACTCCTTCAGATTAGACTTTTGGAAAATCACTTGCTTTTCATTCCTCCAACTGAATGTACTAAGCACTGAGAAAAGTTTCCAGAGTCTATTTTACAATAGCAGCAAATTCGTCTTTTTACAGAACAAGCAGATGTGCTGTTCCCATATGGCACTCATACATGACGGAAGCTCCACAACATCCCAGAGGCATCTTGTGCCTCCCTCCTGGGGATAAGTCATGACTTACTCATACTCTTCAAATCCTGCCTGGAAAACTTCCCCTCCTACATTCTAATAACCCACTCACCTACCTTCATTACAACTCAAGACATAAATTTACCTGTGCAGCAAACTGCCTTGCTTCTTCTAGAGGAGCATCAGAAGGGAACTGATTTGTAAAGGAAGAACCATCAGGAAGACGGAATTGAATTCTCGCAACACTGCTATGAGAAAATGAAAATTTAAGTCAGCATCTTTACTTATACACCTTCTCAAACGATATCATTAAAACTAAGAGAAAATGGAAACGGAAATGTGTAATGAAAACAGGTTTTTATGGAGAGTTGGGGAGGGAGGATTGGAGGAAGGTGGTCAAAAGGTATAAAATTCCAATTTAAGGTAAGTAAGTACTAGGAATGTAACGTACAACAAGACGACTATAGCTAACACTGCTGTTATGGTATATAGGAAAGCTGTTGAGAGTAAATCCTAAGAATTCTCATCGTAAGGAAAGAGGTTTTTTAATTGTATCTCCACTTAGCCCATGAACAACAGGGGTCTGAGCTGCACGGGTCCACGTAGAGGTGGATTTTTTGCAATAAACACATACTACAGCACTGCACTATCCACGGCTGATTGAATCCATGGATGCAGAACCGTGGACATGGAGGGCCAACTTTAAAGTCATACACGGAATTTTGACTACGCGGGGGTGGCACGCCAACTGCAACCCCACACTGTCCAAGGGCCAACTGTGTACGAGAAGATGGATGTTAGCTGAACGCGCCGTGGTAATCGTTTCAAAATATATGTAAATCAAACCATCAGGCTGTATTCCTTAAACTTATAGAGAAATGTATGTCCAATATTTCTCCAATTAGAGAAAATAAAAAGAAAATTGGTTTTTTCCCACAGTCAAACCTCATTTATTACTTTTAGCAACAGCTTTTTTGAGATAAAATTCACCCTTTAAAATGTACAATTCAGTGGCTTTTAATACAGTCAGAGCTGTGCAACCATCACTGCTGTCCAATTCCAGAACATCCCATCACCCCAAAAAGAAACCAAGCCCTTTAGCAGTCAGTCCCCGCTCCGCCCTCTCCCTTTCCCTGGCAACCACTCATCTACTTTCTGTCTTTGTGGATTTGTCTGTTTCTGGCACTTCCTATAACGGAATCATAAGATGTGTGACTTCTTGGTAAATGGCTTTTTTCATGTAGCATTATGTTTTCCAGGTTCATCCAAGTTGTAGCAAGTGTCAGTACTTCCCTTCCTTTTTATTGCTGAAAAATATTCCATCGTATGCTATATACTATATTTTGTTTATCCCCTCTTCAGTTGATGGACATTTTGGTTCTTAGCACATTTTGGCTATTATGAAGAACGCTGCTATGAATATTCATGTACAGGTTTCTGTGTGGACATTGTTTTCAACTCTCTTGGATATATACTTAAGAGTAGAATTGCTTAGCATTTTGAGGAACTGCCAAGTTGTTTTTCCAAAGCGGTTGTACCATTTTATAATCCCATCAGCAATGTAGGAAGGTTCCAAATTCTCCACATCCTTGCCAAGACTTGGCGGTTACTTACTTACGTTACTTACTTATTTTTTTTCGGCCATGAGGCATTCAGGGTCTTAGTTCCCTGACCAGGGATGGAACCTGTGCCCCCTACATTGGGAGCGTGGAGTCCCAATCACTGAACCGCCAGGGAAGTCCTGGTGGTCACTTTAAATTTAGGCTTCCTAGAAGGTGTGGTTTTGATTTGATTTTCCTAATGACTAATAATGTGGAGCATCTTTTCATGTGCTTATTAATCATTTGTGTATCTTCTCCGAAAAAATATCTATTCAAATTCTTTCCCCATATTTAAATTGGGTTGTTTGCTTCTTTGTTGTTGACTTCTTTTTATATTCCAGTTACAAGTCCGTTATCAGATATATGGTTTGCAAGTATTTTCTCCAATTTTTTTTTTTTTTTTTGGCCACACTGTGTGGCATGCAGGATCTTAGTTCCCTGACCAGGGATCAAACCCGTGCCCCCTGCAGTGGAAGTGCAGAGTCTTAACCACTGGACCGCCAGGGAAGTCCCTCCAATTTTGCGGGTTGTCTTTTCACTATCCTGATGATATCCTTAGAAGCATACAAGTTTTTAATTTCGATGAAGTCCAGCTTACCTGTTGCTTTCTTTTGTCACTTGTGCTTTTGGTGTCCTGTCTAAGAATCCATTGCCTATTCCAAGATCACAAGATTTCCTCATTTCTTCTCCTCCCAAGAGTTTACACTTTTAGCTTTCACACTTAGGTAGATGATCCATATGGTGTGAGATAATGGTCCAAATTTATTATTTTGCACATGGATATCCACTTGTCCAAGCAGCGTTTGTTGAAGAGACCATTTTCTCCCCATTGAATGGTCTTAGTAAACTTTTCAAAAATCAGTTGATCATAAACGCATAGGTTTATTTCTAGAGACTCAATTCCTATCACAGGCATACCTCAGAGATATTGTGGGTTTGGTTCCACACCACAGTTATCACAATAAAGCGAGTCACATGAAATTTTTCATTTCCCAGTGCATATGTTATGTTTATATTATACTCCAGTCTAATAAATGTGCAGTAGCGTATGTCTAGAAAAACCATGTACATGCCTTAATTAAAAAATATTTTTTGCTAAAAATGCTAACTATCAACTGACGACAAAGAGTTGCCACAAAACTTCAATTTGTAAAAAACTGCAATAAAGTATTATCGCAATAAACGAGGTATGCCTATACATCAACCCATATGTCCATCCTTATGCCAACACCACACTGTCTTGGTTACCGTAGTTTCACAGTTAAGTTTTAAAACCAGAAAGTATGAGTCCTCCAACTTTGTTCAGTTTCCAGATTGTTTTGACTATTCTGGGTCCCTTGCATTTCCATATAAATTTTAGAATCAGATTCCTGCATAAATTTTGGCAAAAAAAAAACAGCTGGAATTTTGAGAGGGATTGTGTTGCATCTGTAAACCAGCTTGGGGATTACTGCCATCTTAACAATATAGTCTTCTGATCTATGAAAACAAAATATCTTTCCACGTATTTAATTAGGTCTTCTTTAATTATTTCGACAATGTTTTCTAGTTTTCAGTGTACAAGTTTTACACTGCTGTTAAATATATTCTTAAGTATTTTATTACTTTCGGAAAATAGTTTCTATTTATTTTATTTATTTGTTTTTGGCTGCGTTGGGTCTTCATTGCTGTGCGCCGGTTTTCTCTAGTTGCAGTGAGCGGGGGCTACTCTTCACTGCAGTTCACGTGCTTCTCATTGCGGTGGCTTCTCTTGTTGCAGAGCATGGGCTCTAGGTGCACAGGCTTCAGTAGTTGTGGCACGCGGGCTCAGGAGGTGTGGCTCACAGGCTCTAGAGCACAGGCTCAGTAGTTGTGGCGCACGGGCTTAGCTGCTCCGCAGCATGTGGGATCTTCCCAGGCCAGGGCTTGAACCCATGTCCCCTGCATTGGCAGGCGGATTCTTAACCACTGCACCACCAGGGAAGTCCCACTTGTTAATCTTCTAATATAGAAAATACAGAAAAGTACAAAGAACAAAACAAATATTAACAGTAATCCTACTAGCAGTATGTACTGGAAATCTAAATTTTTGTCTTTGCACCACATTTTTGTTTTGGGAACTGCCTTATCCCTCCAATTCATTCATTCATTCGGGTATGATTATCAGTAATATTTCCTTATCTCCTTCAGCACAGGGGTGGGCATGTCTACTACCCCAACCAGCTGGCCTACACAAGTGGACAGAGTGATTGGTATTAAGATGGCCACATGACCCAAACGGGGCCAATCAGAATTCTCAGTGAATGAGAAAAAGGATTAGTCTTTCCTCTCTAGGATCAGAAGCTCACGATCCTGGAAGGTGCCAGGAGGCCCTAGGATCTCCTGACGCTATCTAAAGAGTTTCTCTGAGAATAAAGCTAAGACAGAAACCAAGAGATTAAAGGAGAGAGAAAAAGTCCTAATAATATCCTTTAGATCCCTGGATCTGGTGATGCCTAACCAATTCTATCACTGTAACTCCCAGCTGCAGAGCCAACGGATTCCCTCTTTTGTTTAATCCTGTTTGACTTGATATTCTAACAAGTAAAGAATTCCAGTACACATGAGATAATCACTATAATCATTTTGATGTATGTGCTTTCTGTCTTTTGAAA
Organism: Eschrichtius robustus; assembly: GCF_028021215.1. Lineage (NCBI taxonomy): Eukaryota > Metazoa > Chordata > Mammalia > Artiodactyla > Eschrichtiidae > Eschrichtius > Eschrichtius robustus. The sequence goes on from NC_090828.1 coordinate 122,403,909, forward strand.
AGGATTTCTTCAGCCTTCTTTTAAACATCATGTATCTAGTACCGTTATGTTGTACACTGACATTCAATGACAAATACCACTGGCAGCTGCCAAACTGATCAATATGTTCTTGAAGAACTATTTACTAATCCACAGAACACATCAGTGTTAAAAAGCAGCCCACAACTGCTTTTCTCCTCAGCTGCCATGTATACACATACATTTTAGCAGGAAATAAAGTACCTTCTTTCTTTTATGGAAGAGTCTCTCTTGACTTCCATTTCTGCCTGTTTGGCCAGCAGGGCAGCAGCTTTAGCAGCTTCTACTTCTTCCTTTGTCTTTGCAAAACGAGCAGCTCTCTCTGCACGGTCCTTTAAAACAGTTGTTAGATACTAATTATATTTCACTGCCATAAAGATCTAGTTACACATTTCCAAACATAAGGAACATAAATATGCATGAAATTCCTTAAGGCCATACACGAACTTCATCACTCTGATTCTGGTATTTTTTAGTTTTATCAACTTTCAGGGACCAGAGTTATTAGTAAACAAACAAGGACTTGATTTTGGTCACTATTCTCTCTCTAAAGCCTGGAACAAGGTCTGGCACATAACAGATAATAAATATTTACTAAATGAATAAATGAACAAACAATATTAAGTAGGGTGTAATATGTATTACAACTGCTTAATTCTAAAAGCAATTGTTGGGACTTCCCTGGTGGCGCAGTGGTTAAGAATCCGCCTGCCAATTCAGGGGACATGGGTTCGATCCCTGGTCCGGGAAGATCCCACATGCCACGGAGCAACTGAGACTGTGGGCATAACTACTGAAGCCTGTGCAGCACAACAAGAGAAGCCGCTGCAACGAGAAGCACGCACGTCGCAACAAAGAGTAGCTCCCGCTCTCCGCAACTAGAGAAAGCCCGTGCACAGCAACAAAGACCCAATGCAGCCAAAAATAAATTAATTAATTAATTCTGAAAAAAATAAAAAATAAAAAATAAAAGCAATTGTTGCAAAACCATCCTAAAGCTTGATGTGTCTAAATCCTTTGAATGTCCTAAAAAAGAATGCTTATGACTAGCAGAGCCTGTGACGTTGCAGATTCTTAGCTTCTTTCCTAGGGAATCTTTGAAAACTATCTTTTGACTACTGATAAAATTCATAATACAACACTGAGAAAAATTACTTCCAAAAAATCATCTCAATTTTAATCTTAACTGTATTTTAATTCAATACACAATTTCTAGGAAAAGAAAACTGAGAATTGGTATGCTCTGAGTCCCTAAAATCTACTATTTTCGTGGGCCCTGTCTGGTAGTAAACCAAAACCATTGTGCATGAAAAAACAATTTCATTAATGTTCTAGAGTCAAGCATTAAAAATAAACTTAATACTCACCAGTGCAATCTGCTGTTTTATACGCTCTCGAGCTGCCCTATCTTCTGCCTTTTCTCTGTTTCTTTCCTCTAACATTCTTTTTGTTAATTCTTCTTCTTGCTTTCTTTTATAATCCAACATTTCTTTTCCGGTTTTCCTCCTCTCAATTTCCTTCTTAATCTCTCTCTGAATTAAAGAAGAAGTAAGTTTTATGAGCCAAAAACAAAGTTTAATAATCTTCCCTTAATATTATTTTGTATGCAGGGAAAGCCGGTTGTAGGGTACAGCTAAAGGAAAAGGACAACTTCACAAAATCTAGGGGTCTAGTAGAATGTATTAACAGCATGGGTTAATGGTCAAACGTCTATCAATTTATAAGTCTTTGCCAGTGGTTCTGTTAAGATTATGATGTGGTCAGTGTCATTTGAAAAAAAAAAACATTACCGGTCTTTGGTTTCTGAGGTGCCCTCTAAGGACAACATGGTAGTCATTTATTTAGCTTGAAGACCTGATAACCTTCGTATATTAGAACCCCAAAGAAATGATGCAGTTCAGGTGCACTAGGTGAGAAAAACGAATGGTGCACTAGAATGCAGCAACACCAAAGGAAAAATTCAGCAAAATAGCTACGCATTTCTTTTTCACATAAAGGAACTAAAACTTTGAACTGCATCAAACCAATTTTAGCTCAAGTCCCTTTATTCTTAGCGTAAAGGATTCATTGCAGAGGAAGAACAGATGGTCCAACCTATTCCTAGCAATTTATAAAAAGAACAGAAAAAACTGTACACTATGACCTTACTACAGAAGACAGATAATTCCCCTCACTGTGCTGCAACACTGAGCTATATAACCAGGAAGCCCTTCCAGGTTTGCCAAACTGAATAGGGAATCAAATGCTCCCTCACTTAAGGGAAGAGGAAAACAATGCCAGGCACACGAACTTTACCTGTTCTTCCTCTTTCCTTTTCTCTTCTCTCCTTTCTTCAAGTTTTTTGGTTAGTCTGTATTTTAAAAGTTTAAAAAATACATTAACTGAGATACTTCATATTAATATAAATTACATTTAGAAGATTTCTTTAGCTAAAAACTGGGGAAATGTGGAGACAGACAAAAAAGCTCCTGAAGGCAAAGCCACAACTTACCTACCTGGTCCCTGCCCCTAGGGAAATCCATGAGGAAGTCAGTGGGACCATCAGAAGCCTCACTCCAGCTCTAAGTGCCTGACCTCCTACTTAAGATTAGTTCCCATTCCTCCCAATTTATCAGATCTTGATTTTTTTTTTTTTGGCTGCGCCATGTGGCTTGTGGGATCTTAGGTCCCCGACCAGGGACTGAACCTGGGGCCTTGGCAGTGAGAGCTCGGAGTCCCAACCACTGGACTGCCAGGGAATTCCCTGAATATTTATTTGAAAATATGCATCTTCAAATACATATGTATAAATCAATGACTTACAAATGCTCTACTTCTTACAAAGACGTAAACAGGAATATGGCAGAAAACTGTTAAAAAATAAAAGCAAAAAGCTGAAGGCTAACATTTATAAAAACCAGTAATTCCAAAATTGATTCTCAACTGTGAGAAACTCAGCAATTAAAAACTAATGATTCTGAAAGCAGACAGGGGTAATGGTTGCACAACCTTGTGAATATATAAAAACCCACTGAATTGCATACACTTTGAATTTTATGGTATGTGAATTATATCCCAATTTTTAAAAACTAATGGCACTTTCTCTCAGAGGGATTTGGGTTACACAGGTATATGCACTTGTTAAAACTCAGTTGAACAACTTGTGCCAGAAATCAAGGGATGCTCAAAGAATGATGGTTTAGAACCCGAAAGAGATGATGAAGTTTAGGTGCACACGGTGAGAAAAATGAATGATGCACTAGAACGCAGCAACACCAGAGGAAAAATTTAGCAAAATGTCTACAGATTTCTTTTTCACAAAAAGGATGTCAAAAGGACATAAGGCCCAGGATGAAGAGGTTCCGCTAACCAAATCTGAAGCAATCTGTGCATCAAAAAAAATTGTAAGAGAAATTAATTGTAACACATTAGGGTTAAAAAAAAGGACCCACGAAATATCTTACTGCTGACGGAAGTTATGAATTGGTATAACCACTCTGGAAAACTGTTCAGCCAGTATCTATGACCCAGAAATTCAGACTCCTGAAAATACACCCAAAAAATATGTTCACCAAGACATGTAATAAAAGAATGTTCATAGCAATTCTATTCTTAACTGACCCAAACTGAAAATAATTCAAATATCCATCAACAGTAGAATGGATAAATAAATTGTGGTATAGTCAATACACAGTCAATATAGCTATACAGTAACAAGCAACAATTTGAAGTGCTTACACGATTTTAATTATATGATCATATGACCCGGATGTTTGAAATGCTGTCTAGGCAGCTAATAGTTACTTCCCAATGAAAACTGTTTCGTTTTTAAGAGCTTGTCAACATTTTATCTAATCTCAACATTAGTATCCCTTTTTAAAAGCTTAACAAATTTTGTGTATATATATCTTCTAAGAGTGCTTTATAGTTTTTTTCAATTTAAGAAATCTCAAACAGCTGCAGACCCATTCTGTCCTGACAGGCTAACTATAAAAGTAATAATGCTCAATGAAGAAAACTTGGCAACCCCAGAACAAAGCAAAGCAAAAAATCTCGAATTCCAATTTCATAGATACTAGTATAAACACTTTGGTGCATGTCTTAAAATATCTTTTTTGGACTCATTATACTATATAACACATATACACCAATATGTGTACATATAATTATTTTTTAATTAAAAATGGCATATCATATTCTATTTGCAGAACCGTCAGGCAGACACAAGCAGACACCCCTTTACATAAGAATGGAAACTATTGGGGGGAATTCCCTGGCTGTCCAGTGGTTAGGACTCTGAGGTCTCATTGCCAAGGGCCCGGGTTCGATCCCTGGTTGGGGAACTAAGATCCCACAAGCCATGCGGTGCGGCCAAAAAAAAAACAGAATGGAAACTATTAAGAAATAACAGAAACTCCCCTTTCCCACAGGAATTAAATAGCACTTGATCTCACCCCACAATAAAGGGCTACCTGCCATGTTTCTTCACACTCCCCCCAAGTCTCGAAATCTTTTCCTGATTTTTCATTTTCACTTCACCCCAGGATCCCAGGGTGATGCAAGTAAGGGTGCACAGTGGTGGGCTTGTTGTTAGCAAAGCAGAAAGAAACAGAAGAGGATGAGCCCCTGGAACTCTGGTTTCCTGCTGCTCTTCTTCCAGACACACACCATTTCTCATTGCTGTGAGAGATCTACCCTGCTTTACACCTCCAGATTCTGGCCCTGCCCCAACTCCCATAAAGAACAATCAGAATCTAGGTTTTGCTAAAATGAAGCACATTTTTACTGAATCATGAACTAACCCAAATACCCAATGTCAGCAATCATTTTGAACTCTGGTTCTCCATGACATCTATGTGAACAAGAAAATATCAAGTCTAAGTAATTTTTCTTAACTTCCATATAACACTGAATGATTTTTAAGTCGAGATTTTAAAATATTCCTGCTTATCCATTCACCATTAACTCAGTTATCTTTTAAGAATCGTAGTATAAGACTATGATTTGATAATCACTACAACATTAAAAATACTAAACTAGAAGCCACAAGAAGTCAGAAATTTGATTATGAGACCAACTAATAACACATGACACTTAATAGACACCCACTTATGCAGAACCCAGGCTCAGTACATAGTCATAAAATTAGCTGAAGTTCTTGCCCATCTGGAACTTATCCTATGACACAGAGAGATAAAAGCAGAAGTAATAGATGGAAACACATATACCAAAATACTAGTGAAAAAGGGATTCTTAAAATTATCAGACCTAAAGCTGACCAATGACTTCAGAGATAGAGAAGTTTTTACTTCTAGAATGTAGTTTTTATGGATACAAATAAGTTGGTCAGGTAATAAAAAACTTCAACCTAGAATTCTGAAATTTCATTTGTGTAATTTTAGCTCTTATTCAAATCAATGAAATAACTGAAAACCACTGTTTTTCTAACAAAATACTATTTCTAAAAACAAGACCAAACCTTTCCACTCTGACGGTGAGCTCCTCTGTAGGTCTCTGATTTGAACATCCGCCAGGCTCTTGAGACACAGTGGCCTGGCCTGAAATTTCTCCTCCTTAATTATTAAAAAAAAAAAAGAAAGAAAGAAAAGAAATAAGAAGAATATTGCATTCAATGCGAATTTTTAAAAAGGTATATATATCTTTCCGGTTACAACGTCTGTTAACAATCTTGTTTCTTAAACAATACATTTTTTCCCTAAGAATGGAGTAGGAGATAAAAAATGAGCTATTACTAGTGATAATTCTTACGTTTGGATCTGGATACAAAAGTATATAAATGGGAAATAAGGCAGCTACCCAGCTGAAAGCCACTGAGATAAAACATGAAATATTAATCTGGCAGTGAGAGATATAACAAAAGTAGACTAAGCATGCCTGGCCAGGGGTAGGCTCTACTCTAAAGAAGCATGGTCCAATATTTTTGGTATCCCATAGGGTAGCCACTAGTCAGGGACAAGTGGCTACTGAGCACTGGTAATAAGGCCAGTGCAGGTGACAGACTAAACTTTTAATTGTATTTAATTTTAATTAAAATTGCCACGTGTGGCCGCAGTTATGGTATTCAATAGTGAAGCTCTAGGGACTTCCCTGGCCGTCCAGTGGTTAGGACTCTGCACTTCCACAGCAGGCGGCACAGGTTTGATACCTGGTCGACGAACTAAGATCCCGCATGCTGTGCATCACAGTCAAAAAAAAAAAAAAAAAAAAAAAAAAAAAAAAAAGGGGCGGGGGGAATTCTAGAGGCCAAGTTTGACACTGGGTATCACTCTAGACTTATGATGACCCAAGGGATCTGCTTCTGCACACCACAATGATTCCTTAGAAAAGCTTTTTATATCTACACTAGTATTCTTTTAAGGATCTCCTGAAGGCCAGAATTTTGTCCTGGCCTGCTGTAGAGGATAGCTATGGTCTGGTACTCCCTTTCAGAACCTCTGCTATTTCCTTCCTTACCACTCACCATCAACTTAATTCTTCTTTACATTTTCGATGAAGAAGAGCCTTGGAAGAGCATGGACTGCGGAGCAACAGAGTCTGGGTTGAATCCTGTTCTGTCACTTTAGTAAGCTACTTACTCTCAGTGTACCTCTTCCGTAAAATGGGGATAGTAACCTCATAGAAATGTCATGAGAAGTATGTGTTAATAGAAGTAAAACGCTGAGACTTTTACTAGGACTAGCACATAGTAAGTGCTTCAGTTATTACAGCAGTAGTAGAAATATTAGAATTATTAAGCAGAACCAAAGGTACACATCTCTTCTTACTTCTGCATTCAGTGCATCACCTACGTAACTTGAAATCAGCCATAGTAGGAATATTTACACTTCGGAAATTAGCAAACACTACAAATAAGGGCTTTTTTTCTCCCCCCAAAAAACAACCTTTTGTTAAATATTTACCAGCATACCACTGAATGAAACCCTTGGATAAGAAGTGGTAACCTCTAGCAGCCAGTGTGTGTTCAGTAGGAAATTAATCACTTTTCTTTAGTAAATAAAATGAATGCCAAGGACATTTATATCTTGATATCAGAAAAAAAATTTAAGAAAACTTCTGAAGATAATTTGTGGACAAGCTGAAAAAAAGTGCTGTGTGTAACTTAGGTGGATCTATGACTCATAAACAAAGAAAAATGGATGGCAATAAGCTAAAACAACTGATAAAAATCCAAACACAGGGACTTCCCTGGTGGCACAGTAGTTAGGAATCTGCCTGCCAATGCAGGGGACACAGGTTCGATACCTGGGCCAAGAAGATCCCACATGCTACGGAGCAACTAAGCCCGTGCGCCACAACTACTAAGCCTGTGCTCTAGAGCCTGCAAGCCACAACTACTGAAAGCACGCGTGCCTAGAGCCTGTGCTCTGCAACAAGAGAGGCCACCGCAATGCAATGAGAAGCCCGCACACCACAATGAAGAGTAGCCCACGCTCACTGCAACTAGAGAAAGCCCGCGCGCAGCCACGAAGACCCAACACAGCCAAAACTAAATAAATAAATAAATAATTAAAAAAACCAAATCCAAACACAATAACAATTTACTAGAGGACGTTCTGTCTTTAGGTTTAAGAAGACAGCTGGAGGGCTTTCCTGGTGGTGCAGTGGTTAAGAATCCGCCTGCCAATGCAGGGGACACAGGTTCGAGCCCTGCTCTGGGAAGATCCCACATGCCGTGGAGCAACTAAGCCTGTGCACCACAACTACTGAGCCAGCGCTCTAGAGTCCGTGAGCCACAACTACTGAGTCTGCGTGCCACAACTACTGAAGCCCAGTGCCTAGAGCCCGTGCTCCACAAGAGAAGCCAGTGCAATGAGAAGCCTGCGCACCGCAACAAAGAGTAGCCCCCGCTCACCGCAACTAGAGAAAGCCCGTGCGCAGCAACGAAGACCCAACTCAGCCAAAAATAAATAAATAAATAGATAAAAAAAAAAAAAAAAAAAAGACAACTGGATTATCAGGCATAACATATCTCCTGATAAAAGTACACAGCAACAGCTGTAAAGTAGTCCTGCCAGAAAAGAATAAAGAATAAACCTGACTCTGACAAGTAAAACAAGCCTATAGTTTTACTACCAATTTAGAGGAATATTTACAAATTATCATAAGGATGCACCAAACCCAAACTATGGGAAACTACAGAAAAAAAACACTGGTGACAGTGGGAATCTGTGAAAACCATCAACCAATAATGGTATTTTGGGGACTTCCCTGGTGACTCAGTGGTTAAGAATCCACCTGCCAATGCAGGGGACGCGGGTTCAAGCCCCGGTCCGGGAAGATCCCTCATGCCGCGGAGCAACTAAGCCCGTGTGACACAACTACTGAGCCTGCGCTCTAGAACCTGGGAGCCACACCTACTGAGCCCGCGCGCCACAGCTACTGAAGCCCTAGAGCCCGTGCTCTGCGACAAGAGAAGCCACCGCAATGAGAAGCCCGCGCACCACAATGAAGAGTAGCCCCCGCTTGCCGCAACTAGAGAAAGCACGCGCGCAGCAATGAAGATCCAACACAGCCAAAATTAAGACGATAAATTAATTTTAAAAAAATGATATATTGGACTCCAACTCAAACGAACTGAAAAACTTAGTGTAAGGTAAATATTGCCTAGATAATTAATGATAAAGAAGAATTACTGTTAAACTTTCTAGGTTTCATAAGGGATAATGGTATTGTGGTTATTTTTTTAAAGTGCCTAACTTTTAGATACCAACATTTTTTGTTTTGTTTTGTTTTTGCTGTGCTGTGTGGCTTACGGGGTTTTTAGTTCCCTGACCAGGGACTGAACCCGGGCCCTAGGCAGTGACAGTGCGGACTCCTAACCACTGGACCACCAGGAGATTCCTGGTACCAACATTTTTAAAGATGAAATGATATAATGCCTAAGTGTGTTATAGATAATAAGTGGCAAGGAGACGAGGCAAGGGGGCATAGATGAAACAATATTGGCCATGAATCAAACATAGCTGGGGGACTTGTCTGGCGGTCCAGTGGTTAAGACTCCGCACTTCCACTGTAGGGGGCGCGGTCTGATCCCTGGTCAGGGAACTAAGATCCTGCAGGGCACGGGGCGCAGCCCCCCCCCCCAAAAAAAAAAAAGTTGGAAGATAGGCAATGGGTTCATGGGATGGGATTTCTTACACTATGTTCTCTACTTCTGTATATGTCTGAAATCTTCCATAATGAAGCTAAAACAAAGAAAAAGCTACAAAGAACTAGGATTAGAGTTGCTACTCACCTCAGATAAGACAGAGTCGAACAGTTTGAGTCTAACCAAATTACTCGCCTACTAAAACAAAAACATCAACAAACACTCTTCGTGGGACTGTAACAGAATCCAGAGTGTTACGTATAACTCTGTAAGCAGCACTAAAGCACTCAAGTTAATGGGAAATTACAGAGCATCAAATTTCAGTTCAATATAAGGCAGAACTTTTCTAAAAACTAGGGCTTTGACGGTAGAATAGGCTTCCTAGCAAGGTGCTGAGCTTCCTGTCACTAACTGTATCCAAATAGAGGCTTTGATGAGTGATTATCTACCCAGGGTGCTGGAGCAGGATCACCTTTCAGGATACTAATATTCTAACTTCTTAACTTTCCTAACCCTACATTGCCTAATACAAAGCTGTATTACACAAAACAACTCTGACTGTGCATGATCCCCAATATATAGTGGAAAATTTCTCCTCTGCCTTTTCTATCAACCCCTCTGCAGTTAACACCTCCTATTGCTACAAACTCTATTTCACAATTAACTTTTAATTCTAATTTTAAAAGTGCAAATCCAATTCTCTTAAAAAGTGTACAGTATTTTATGTTATAAAAACAATTTCAAACACATCAGTTCACTTGGTCCTTTCGACATCCTCTGGCTGAGAAGAGATTTACAAAACTCATGAGTATCATAATGACAGTCCCTGAACCATAGCACAGTAGCAGAAATGACTACTATCAGCTGTTCTGGACTGTTGCCTATTTGGGTTTGAAGGACAGAGTCACTGACTTTATCCCCTCTGCCACTAAATGACAAACATATTAAATTTTAAGTTAAATGAACGTGAAGGGGGAAAATACAGTATTCTTATTTTTAAGGATATTAATCCACAGCCTTTATAGTGGAGTGTTTAGTGTACCCAAAAGGGTACATTAAAAATTACCTGCTGCAGAATCTGGCTTTGTATCAGAAGTGGGTGGTGTCTCACAGAGCTCTACATTTCTGGACTGACAGTTTTCAGAAGTGTTGTTATGATCAAATGAGGTGGATGGAGTAGAGACTGAACTTCCTGACTGGCCACTATTTGACACTGGTATTTCACCTTTTAACGAGTGCATCTAGGGAGAAAAAACATTGGAACTTAATTACAGATAAGAATCTAAGTTTACCATGGTATATGAGAACAAAATATGAGCAAGTCAATTTGTACTCCATAGAAGGGAGAAGTACTAAACTTTCCAAGTAAATCAATCTAAAATGTATAATCCTATATACGACAATAATCACATTACGGAATTCAACTGCAAGGTGACAAGAGCATAAAAAGATATTTAAAGCACACTGTTGATTTTCCTCACAATTAGAATTCTAGGAAAAAAGTTACAAGCTACATTAGCCATTTGTCCAAAGTGGATGCAAGTGAGAAATTGAGTAAGGTCCTTAAAACAAGTCAAGCAATATACTGTTAGGGACCTTAATGTGACAGCAACTCCCTTTTGCAACAAAATAATAGTGACTGCATTATGTGGCTGGCTGAGGGAGAAAAAGGGAAGGGAGAATAAGAAGTCACTCATGTATTAGGTATAGGCACCTCGAACTTCATAATGTTATTTTCAAAACCAGTCCAGAAAGACAGTATTTACTACCTTTTAATAGCATGGTTAGTTCCTGAATATTCAGAGTGGCTCCAAAAATATTCCAACGTCAAGTTCCTGACATACCATTTTCCCATGTTTATACAAAGAACAATTCTGTTCCTTCTCACCTGCCGGACTTTGTGGATTCTGGTAACAAGTTCATCTGCAGGAACACTTCCTGCTATTACTTCCAAGGGAATTCCACTGTCTCCAATAAAGAAACTTGATGGAACACACACTACAGGATCTGTACAGTTTAATTAAGTCTAACAATTCGTGGGAAACAAGGGAATAATTTTATGAAACACTATTGATAACAAAGCAAAAGAAATCATCTTTGTGAATTTCACAATATAATCGGCTAACATGTTCACAAAATAATTTCAACTACCCTATCACTATGCCTGTAGTGCATGTGATATGTAAATTATGATTTATCTATATCACATACATAAGTGGAAAACATCCACTACATTCCCCTCTATCATAACTTTTACATCTATCTTACCTCTTGCTAGTTACTTCTAACATTCCAACCAAACTGCATCATATTGCTTTCCAGCTATTCACAATTTATAAAAACTCCCCGAGGGGACTTCCCTGGCGGTCCACCGGTTAAGACTCTGCACTCCCACTGCAGGAGGCAGGGGTTCGATCCCTGGTCGTGGAACTAAGATCCTGCATGCTGCACGGTACAGCGAAAAAAAAAAAAAACCAACAAACTCCCCATGATTCCATTTGCTACAAGGTACTTACTGTCTCAAAGGACACTTAGTAATATAAAGTTTCCATAAACAAGAATGCATGAGTTCCTAAATAAAAATGAATAATTTCTAATTGTCATGAATCAACCAAAAGAAAGGTAAATCCTCAAGCAAAATATATATAAAACCAATTCTTCATGGAAAGGATACAGATCTGTGAAAATTGTAGGCAGGCTTCACTGTAAAACAAAATCAAACAGAAAATCACTAGGTGAATACAAGTATTTCCCAAATATTGAGTTGTTTTTATAAAAATTTACTGTAGCAATTACAAGTATTTTTCTGAAACTATTAGTTCCTTTCATAGCCATCAACTGAAAGGGGAAAAACGTAATCCTTATCTCACAGACCTTTTTTGGTTTGTTTTATAATTTTCAGATTAAAGAGCACTTGTTATGGCAACCCACAAACTGGTGGCTGGATCTGGCACCTAAAAATCAACTTAGCATCTGCCCCACGTGGCTTCCTCAGCAGCAAGTATTTCTGAATACAGTATCTTAACTTGTAATAAGAATATATTAATACCTGTGACTTACTTGTGCAAGTGATAAGACAATACTTTATAATAACAAAGGATTCAAAACAACCTAAATATCCACCAATAAAAACTGATGAATCATGCAATTACAGAAAGGAAAAAGGTATAAAAAAGTATGTCAAACTACTACCATTTTTGTAAAAAAGGGGAGGAAAACAAATATATTTTCTTGATTTGGTTGCCTCCAGAGAAGAGAACTGGGTGGTCAGGGACAGGGATGGGAGAGAGACTTTACACTATAATATGAATAAAAGACATTGATCAATGTAGATGAGTAATTCCAAGAATCAAATTAATGCTTCCAAGAACCAGAAATCTGCTTCATTTTCTCTGAATATAAGGCATGATTATCATAAAAACATCTGAAAATACAAAAGTATAAAGAATAAAATTACCAAGAATCCTACCTTCTCAGAAATTACCACTGTAAACTTTTGATGCATTTCCTACCAATCTATTTTCAATGCAGGACATAACATAAACTAACACGTTCCTAGAACATTAGGTAGCTTTGTTATTATTATATAATAAATAAAATTTACTTTTCATAATTTAAAAGACACACTAGATTCTATTAGTAGACTGTCCATAATGAAACAAATATCAACCATCACTATATACAGGTAACTCTGCAGCTGCTAATAGAAATTTGTTTTTAAAAATACTGGATATATCAGTCTGTATATAAATCTCAACAATTCTGAAATTCTCATTTCTTCCACATTCCCAATAAACCTCTACATTCCTTCTGCCATTACTGACTCTAAAAGGTGCTTCTGGAAGATAATGAACAATATCAATGACACAGCAGACTCTTTTTAAAAAACTATTACAGCTCAATAAATATATAGTTCAGTAACTGCTGCTGTTGTGAGGCAGACTATACTATGATTTGCTTTGTGATGTTTTGTTAATAAAGAAAATTTTTAAATGAAAAGTTTACAAACTTATAGGTGAATTTCTGAATATTTTAATCTTGACAGTAATTTTCATTTTGACATTACCAATATCAAAAGGACAGAACTACCACTTTAAAACTGCTAATGAATTAATGTTTCCAGGCATTTATCATTGATGGCTGCTGCTAACACCATAAAGAGAGACAACAGAGCATTATGTACCCTCTAATGGAAGAATGGAAGACTTACAACCATCTATGAAGTAGTCTTAAGGGGGAAAAAACCTAACCTGAATCCAACTGTCAATTTACAGAAAATAGAGGACAGAGTAATAAACTAAATGACACTAACAGAGCTGCAATGAACAAAACCCGTACTGTAGGAAACTACATAACGAATGACCTGGTTTCCCAAAAAAATAAACTGCAAAGAAAAAGACAGAGAGACATAGAGGCGAAGCCTACAGAGTAAAAGAGACTTGAGAGAGATCAATGCATCACAATGTGTGGACCTTGATGGATCCTGAACCAAACTGTAATAAATTAAATTAATAATAAAACCATGACTGATGAGAGAACTGAAAATTTGAACACTGAGTAGATATTTCAAGTTAAGAAATTAGATTCATTTTTGACGTATTACAGTTATGTTAAAAAAATTAAGAATCCTTATCTTTCAGAGACATACCAAAATATTTATAGATGAAGTGACATGATGACTGAGATTTATTTCAAAATTATATGGGATGAGTTGAAGTGGGTGAGGGGATAGATGAACAAGACTGACCATGAGTTGATAACTGTCAAAGTAGCTGACAGTACAAGGGGGTTCATTACACTACTCAAGCACTTTTGTGTGTGTCTGAAATTCTCTATCCCCCCCCAAAACAAAAATTAACGGGGGGAAGAGGGATGTATTAATAAAACAGACTTGTGGTTATCAGGTCCTACGATGGACCTATAAACGTCCTTATTCTTACTGAACAAAATGGTTCCATTTTCAAAAATAGGATCCAAAAGAGTGGTCAACCTTTCAGAGATATTTAATATATGGTTTACAGTCACTTCCAAGTTTTTAGAATCTGAGGATCACAGTTCCTTTGCATTACTGGTGCATGTCACAGAGCTGCTTGGCAGACCAAGAATTCATAAGTTTTTCAGTATGATATAATGATGAACTTGAAAAATGGCAATCAGAATTTAAGTCCCTAAAATGTCTTAGACAAAAATGAACATTCTTATAGTCTAAGAGTATCACCATAAATCACAACCAAAGACAATGGTTAAAAAAAATTTTAATTACAAGATTAAAACATAAGCAAACCTTTTGGTATCGATTTTAATAGCAACAAAACTGTTTGAAGACGCTTCTGTCACTTTCTCATCTTCCCAACTTGCAGCCATCTGTGTAGACTGCTCATCATCACCTGTAAAACATTTCAAGCATTCTTAAAACATAAGGCCAGTATCTGCTGATTCTTTTCCCTGGAAATCTGGAACTTCAAATAAAATGTAATCTCACAAATAATACTTTCTACGAAATTTGAAAACTGAATTTTCCATAAATGAAAAGTGTGACTTATATGCATTGTTAACATTAATAAAAAGTAATGAAAAACAAAATACTGCTATTTAGATTATACAAAGTGTCTTCTAAATGAAGACATCCGAATTATGATGCAAATATTATCACAATAATTAGAAGTCATGGGCAGAAATGTGACTACTTTGGCTTTTCTACACATGATTTTATAAAATAAACGTACAATACTTTTCCTTTATGCAGCATCTTTCTGTTGAGTTCAATGTCCTCCACACACACCCCACTTATTTTCCAGAATTCCTCCAAGGTGGACAGAAGCAGGTGCAATCCTGTCTGCAGTTCTGGACCTGTCTTTTGTTATAGGCATACTAATTATAAAAGTTACACTGATCCAAAACTAATCTATGGTGACAGAGTTCAGCACGGTGGCTACTTTGGTAGAGCTACTATTGATTGGGAAGGAGGATGAAGGAGGCTCTGGGGTCTTGGAAATGTTTATATCTTTTTTTTTTTAATTTTTATTTTATATTAGAGCATAGTTGATTAACAATGTTGTGTTAGTTTCAGGTCTACAGCAAAGTGACTCAGTTATGCATATACCTGGATCTATTCTTTTTCAAATTCTTTTCCCATTTAGGTTACTACAGAATATTGAGCAGAGTTCCCTGCACTATACCATAGGTCCTTGTTGGTTATCCACTTTAAATACAGTAGTGTGTACATGTCAATCCCAAACTCCCAATCTATCCCTACCCCCCAGGTTCCCCCCTGGTAACCATAAATTCATTCTCTGTGAATCTGTTTCTATTTTGTAAATAAGTTCATTTGCATCTTTTTTTTTTTCCAGATTCCACATGTAAGTAATATCATATGATAGGAAATGTTTATATCTTATCTGAATGATAGTTACACAAGTGTATTCATCTATAAAAATTCATCTAGTTGTTCACTGAATATATTTAATATACCGTATGCCATACCTCAGGGACAAAATGTTTTAAAAGTTATACCTTTCAAGAGATTATTTCCATTTTAGACTTGTAATATCTAGATTTTGGCATAACCACTTATTGGTGGGCAAAGGGAAACTTACCTGAGTTAAGTCACTGAAAAATATTTCTGAGGTTAGCAGAGCTAAGTGCTTTTTCAAAGGTGAGCAACCTTTGCCAATTTATGCTTAAAAAGGCTTCAGGTCACATTTTTTGCTTTACAAAAATGAGATCTTTCTATACCTACTCTTTTGTTAAGCCGCTTTCTTCCCATGTGTGTTCCCGCCTTCCCCAATTTAATCCACCCTTAGCCTTCCCCATTTCAGTTATCTGTTAATGGGTAACACCATCCTTTCAGTTCTCAGGCCAAAAAGTTTAGGTATTCTTGCCTTCAACTGACGCTATCTCCAAAATATATCCAGGGACTTCCCCGGCAGTCCAGAGGTTAAGACTCCGCGCTTCCACTGCAGCGGGTGCGGGTTCGATCCCTGGTAGGGGAACTAATATCCCACATGCTGTGTGGCATGGCCAAAAAATTAAAATAATAATAATAATTATTATATACATATATATATATATTTATATATATATTTATATATATATATATATATATATTTTTTTTAAAAGCACCTTTCTTTAAAAAGTCAGATCAGGGACTTCCCTGGCGGTCCAGTGGTTAGGACTCCACACTCTCACTGCCGAGGGCCAGGGTTCAATTTCAATCCCTGGTTGGGGAGCTAAGATCCCACAAACTGTGCGGCGCAGCCAAAAATAAAATAAAATAAAACAAAAAGTCAGATTACATCAACCCTCTGATCAAAATTCTACAATAGCTCCCTATTTCCCTCAGAGTAAAAGCAAAAGTCCTTACAAATGACCTCAGGCCTTCAGTTACCTCTCTGACCTCATTTCCTTTTACTTTTTTGCTGTCCCTTTCCTTCCTATCCCTTTCCTTTCTATTCCTCAAATATTAAAGACATTCTTGCTATAGGTCTGTGTACTAGTTGTTTCCTCTGCCTGGAATATTCTTCCCCCAGATACCTACACGGTTAACTCTCAACTCCCTGAAGTCCTTGCTCAAATATTATGTTCTCAATACAAACTTTCCCTAATCACTACTTTAAAATTAAACACTTCAGGGAGTTCCCTGGTGGTCCAGTGGTTAGGACTTGGTGCTTTCACTGAGGGGACCCAGGTTCAATCCCTGGTCGGGGAACTAAGATCCCACAAGCCGCGCAGCATGGCAAAAAAGTAAAATAAAAGTACACACTTCAGATACTCCCAAAGCTCCCTCATTTCCTGATTTTTTTTTTCTGTAATACTTATCACTTTCTAATAGACTATGCGTTTTACTTATTATGTTTACTGTTTATTGTCTGTCTCCCTCCACTAGAATGCATGTTCCGTGAGAGCAAGGATTGTTTTCCTTTTTATTTACTGATATAACTCAAATGCCTACAACAGAACCTGGCCTACAGTAAAACACCTGGAATATAGCAGGCTCTCAATGAGTATTTTGTGGAATGAATAGCTAAATTTCTGGTATAGTATCTTGGCATGCCTACAAAAACTTGACTAATGCTGCACAGTTGAAAACATTTTTTGTGAAATGAGATCCAGGAATATTCAGTAATAAGGGGATTGAGAAATCTGGCCACGGAAAAGTAGACAGGGACTAGAATGCATCCACAGACCTAGACCAAAAGAACGCCCATTAGCAGACCCCTAGATGTTGAAGCAGCAAATGGGAAAACTATCATTTGCAGTGAGATCATTCTGAGCACATCTTCAGACACTATGGGGTGAGGAGAGATGTAAAATTCCAAGTAAATGACAGGATTATCAACCTAGAAAATAGCTATATAGGAACATTTTTACTAAACTTGAGAAGGCTGTGCGGTGATAGGGATCTTTTTCATTCATTCTTTCTTTCATACATTCACTATTTTATTCCACATTTACGTTGTGCTAGGCACTGAGCTACAAACTAAATATAAAACAAATGAGATACTATATGCCCTCAGTGGAGCTTAAAATCAAAAGATACAAAAAAAAGTACTTGTTTGGTAACTCTAAGTAGTTAGTGTTTAACGCGCTGAAGAAAAAAAAAAAGACCTCTTTAGATTGGTCAGGGAAGCCCTCTCTGAGGTGATATTTAAGGTAAGACCTAAAGGATGAAAGAGCTGAGCCATGCCACAAGCCAGAAGAGTTCACTACACAGAAGGAACTTCCGTGTAGGGAAAGGGCTGTATGATTACGAGTGTTGTGAACAACAGGGAGCAGGAGACAAGATGAGACTGAAGAGTTAAGGGTCCAGAGATGACGCCCACACTTCGGTTTATCCAACTGGATGTTAAGGTGGTGCCATTTACTTAGAAGTAGAACACTGGGGGGAAAAAACCAGGTTCAAGCAGTAATACTCTTAGGCTTGAGAATCCTGTGAGGCATCCAAGTGGGGATGTCAAGTTGGTACCTGGAAGGATGGATCTGCCACTTTTTAGGCCGATGTCCCTCACTCCCTCACCTATGCTGTATGACGTGGACAGGGTCTCAAATGTTCCATCCCCACTAGCAATGTCTGTCCATGAGTCAGGCTAGTGCAGCAGCAGCTGCTTGACCAACAGAGATGGAAGACTGAATGGAATTACATTAACTCAGCAAGAGTTATCTTAACACTGCTGGGTGGGATTATTAATCGCCAACTTCAGTATCTTTAGTTTCTTATTTTTAATCAAATTATGAACTGTGCTGTGGACTTAGGTGGGCCAAAGATTTTAGGAGAAAACATTACATCCTTGGTGGTATGAGCAGTATCCAAAAGTAAAGCCACTTAAAAGAATAGTACAAACTCTGAAGCAAAGAGCTGCAGACGCTACAATCAGTAACTCCAACCTAGAAAAACTCAACTGGTCAAAACCTAGAGGGTTTCTTAGTCTATTTTAACCAAAAAAAGAGGTATGAAATAGTGTCTGTCAGTCACAGAGATTTTAGCCAACTAGCAACACTAGTCAGTGAACCCACACCTCTACTTCAGAATCCTTGTCAGATTATTCTGTCTTCCCAAGAATAGAAGCAAAATCTTCTTCAGTTTTATATCTTTCAATTTACACAGCTATAATACTTTGAAAATCCTTGTTAACTCGTTGACTTAACTAGTAGTAATCTCTCTAGTCTCTTAACATCAATCCTACATATTCTTTAATTCATCCATGAAAATTTCAGTAAAATATAAACAATCTACCTAAAATGCTTCCCACTTGAGTGGTTATATGAAGCAATGATTACCCTTAAGACCACTCCTTCCAACTACAGAGACTCCCTCCAACTATTATATCTTTTTAAATTTCAGTGAGTTGGTATATTACTATCGAGGTCTCAGACGTAAGAAAATCATGAGTTCTGGCTGTATTCTTCAAAGTCAAGAACAGAGGTCTAAGCAACCTATAAGTGTTGCAGTTTCATGACTCCACTGTCTACATACTCCTGGAGTGACACTAATCCTACCTAATCTTGGAGATTAACTTCCTAAAACTCTAGAAAAACCAACAGTATTTTCAATGAGTCAAGGGACTGACTCCTTTGGCAGATTGCTAACAGTCCTCCTGCAAACATTCAACAGTCACTGATATTCTAAAAGCATACGACAAGGCTTCCCTGGTGGCGCAGTGGTTAAGAATCCGCCTGCCAATGCAGGGGACACGGGTTCAAGCCCTGGTCGGGGAAGATCCCACATGCCACGGAGCAACTAAGCCTGTGTGCCACAACTACTAAGCCTGCGCTCTAGAGCCCAAGAGCCACAACTAGTGAGCCTGCGCTCTAGAGCCCAAGAGCCACAACTACTGAGCCCGTGTGCCACAACTACTGAAGCTCCTGTGCCTAGAGCCCGTGCTCCACAACAAGAGAAGCCACCACAATGAGAAGCCCGTGCACTGCAACGAAGAGTAGCCCCGGCTCACCACAACTAGAGAAAGCCTGCGCACAGCAACGAAGACCCAACGCAGCCAAAGATAAATAAATAAATGTATAAAAGAAAAAAAAAAATAAAAGCATAAGATACATGCTCATCAGTAAAAAGTTAATTGAAGAATGTATGTATTATATATACACACAAAGCCCCAAAGATCTATAACTTTATTTTTCTATTGTAATAATTAGCACTACTGTTTCCAAATGGGTTTCCAAATATTTGTTAATTAAATCTAGCATTTCTTCTAAATTAACTGGTTAGCCCAGGAGTGCCTTCTAGGAACCTTTGGACACCATCAAATGTGTTTTCTGTTTAAAAATATGACTACCATAATCCTAGATTTCCTGATTTCTACACCAATTTCAATAACTACCTAAATTCTGCAACTGTTCAGTTTTTTTGAGAAACAAAAAAGACACTTTTTTTTTGAAGCTGCTAAAAAAAAAAAATCTGTCAAGACAAGATATAAATCCTTTTTGTGACAATGGTGTATGTCATTTTACCACTGTGGACGTAAGTTTCCTCATCTATAAAATGGGCATAATAAGCCCTGTTCTACCAACTGCCAGGATCAATTGAGATTATATATGAAAAACACAACTTAAAATGTCATTAAAACTATTACTGTACTCTTAATAAGCATACTAAGTATCATTAATTTTCCTTTCCGTTTTTTTTTAATAAAACAGGACTACTTTTTTTAAATAAATGTATTTATTTTATTTATTTATTTTTGGCTGCGTTGCATCTTCATTGCTGCGCGCGGGCTTTCTCCAGTTACAACGAGCAGGGACTACTCTTCTTTGCGGTACAAGGGCTTCTCATTGCGGTGGCTTCTCTTGTTGCAGAGCATAGGCTCTAGGCGTGTGGGCTTCAGTAGTTGTGGCACATGGGCTCAGTAGTTGTGGTTTGCGGGCTCTAGAGCGCAGGCTCAGTAGTTGTGGCACACGGACTTAGCTGCTCCGCGGCATGTGACATCGTCCCAGACCAGGGATCGAGCCCGTGTCCACTGCACCGGCAGGCAGATTCCTAACGACTGCGCCACCAGGGAAGCCCTCCTTTCCCTTTTAATCCACTTATTTCTTTACAGGTTTACCGCAGTTATTTATTTATGTGAAATATAACTCTAAAAAAGCGTAAGAGAATGTAAACTACTCCAGCTCTTCTAATTAACAGCACTGGGCTAACATTTTAGCATAATTTAAAACAATTCAAAATTCCAAATTTAATGTTAAATGAAACTCATATTCCAGCAACTTGCTCTTCACCGCAGTGCATAAAGTTATAGGGCTATTACCTAGCCTTCCAAGTCATGAGTTAATGATGAATAAGCCGTTACTAAACACAAATAGTTGAAATAATACACCTCAAATTAACGGTAGTCACAAACATTGATTTGGTTCATGTAATGAGGACCAGCAAAACCTCACAGAGGCAAAGGCTTACGGTAAATCTAGAAGATTTCAGTAATAAAATACGGAGCAAAATAACCCAGAGCAACACGGCGTAAATGAGTTAGTACACCTTCTGAAACTGTAGCTATGAGACTAGGAAAACAACAAAAAGAACCAAGGCTGGTGTGTCTACTTCTTCTAAACAAATGGTTAAAAAAAAAAAAATCAACTTGCAAGAAAGCAATTATTCCACATTAGATTCACCACTCCCATATCACTATAAAAAAAAAAATCAAACCTATATAGACCTCAAAAGTTTGCGTTTCAGGAACATACGAAAGCCAGTAACCCTGAACATCAGGTGCTTTCTCTTTGTTGATTACCGATGACACAGCTTTCTTCCTGACAGTCCACAACTAATTACAAGTAAAACTGCCTGCCTAATGGCCCGTCTCTCTTCCCACCTACACACTAACTACACGGGCGTTAAAGCCTCCCGAAGTGGATCCTCGGGGACAGAGCGCCCTACGCGGGGGGCCCGGGAGGCGGCGGTGGCGTCAGTGTACGCGCGGGGTCAGGCTCGGCGGGGCGCTGCGGGCTGAGCGGCTAGGGCCTGCTCCACCCGTCCCCTCGCCCCGCGCAGGGAGGTGACCGCGGGGCTCGGCGCGCTTTGGGGGCGAGGCCGGGGCCGTGCCTCCCGCCGGGGGCCGGGAGAAGCGGGCGGTGGGGGCCAGGCCCGGTGCGCTCCAAACGGACGGGGGAGGAGCTGAGACGCCAGGGAGACGGGCAGCCCGGGCCTCTTGGCGCCCGGAGGAAAGGCTGGGGGCCCCTGGGGTTAGAAGTAGGCCGGAGGGGGTGCCCCGGCCACGTCTCGGGCCCTCGCCTCCTTCACCTGCCACGAACACCACGAAGACCGCGCCGCTCCTCTTGGCCGACGCGATGGCGGCAGGAATGGCGCCCTGGAACCACAGCATCGCTACCCTCGGGCACAGGCACTCGCTCGCTGTGTTGTCGCCTCGGTCCCGGAGCTGGCCCCGCCCTCTCCGTCGTTGGGCCCCGCGGCCCGCCTCCGGCTCCGCACCGGCGCGCAAGCCCGTCAGCGGCCCCCTGGACGCGCGCAAGCGCGCAGGCCGAGGCGCGCCCCGCGACACATGACGCCACGCGTCGCCGTCAGCACCGCGCTCCCGTGCCTTGTCTCGTTGGCAAGTCGGTGCGTGTAGGCGCCCGCGAGACCGCAGGCCCTGCAGTCCCGGAAGTGGAAGGAGGCAGCGGAAAGGATGACTAATCGCTAAGTGGCGTCGGCGGCGCCTTCCTGAGGCATGACGGGAATTGTAGTCTTCTTAGGCTTGGTTCCTTTAATGTGGGAAATGTCACTGTGGTTTCCCGGGCACGGCTAAGGGGGCAGCAGTGAGAACCACTTCACAATCTATAAAGAGGAGGAGAGGTGGCGCTAGTCACCGGGAGATGCCACTCTCGGCATTACTGAGACCTTAAATGTGAAGGAAATCATCCCCGCCCCGGGTGGAACCCTGCGTAGTGGGACCATGTAATTGTGTATTATGATTAGCGGCCATTGTGCGATAGGGTGGATGTCTCTCGGTACAGAACTAAACGGGCTTTGTAGGGATTTACTGCAAGGCTTTGATTTCTATTGGACTTAATTTATCAGCTCAACCTTGAAGAAAAGAACCACAGCAGTCACCTTCTGTAATACTGTACAGCCCATGTACCTGAGGGGAGGTATTGGTTGAACGCAGACCTTGAGTAATTTCCTTGTGGTTGGTTAGAGATCATTCCAAACCTCAAAACGCTTAGCTACGCTGTTGCCACAGCTGTTTTCGAAAGTAAGTCAAAAGCAGAGAATAGATAATGATGTATTTTCCAGCTACTTTTCAAGGTAATACAAAAGAGAAGAATAGATAATTTTGTTTACGATATCAAAGTACTGTGATCAAGATAGGGCACTTTGTGGTTGGTTGCCATTAAAATGAAAACTGATTCATACTTAATACTTTCTTGAAATTACATGGTCTCTATTAACTATTGGCTAAAGGCTTGTATGGTTTATTTAAAGTTGCATACGCTATTATATTAGACATCCTACATCATTTAAATTTCTCTTCCAGCAGTACAGTCATTTAACAATCCTTGCAGGATTAAGAAGGAGCTACATCTGAAAATATACCTTTCCTACAAATATTTAACCTAAAAATAGCTAACATTCTTTCCGATTTTTTTTTTTTTTTTTTGTCTGCGTTGGGTCTTCGTTGCTCCGCACGGGCTTTCTCTAGTTGCGGTGAGCGGGGGCTACTCTTCGTTGCGCTGCGCGGGCTTCTCACTGTAGTGGTTTCTCTCGTTGCGGAGCACGGGCCCTAGGCGCACCGGGCTTCAGTAGTTGCAGCACACGGGTTCAGTAGTTGCAGCACTCAGGCTCCAGGTGCACAGGCTTCAGTAGTTGCGGCACGCAGGCTCAGTAGTTGTGGCTCGCGGGCTCTAGAGCGCAGGCTCAGTAGTTGTGGCGCATGGGCTTAGTTGCTCCAAGGCCTGTGGGATCTTCCCGGACCAGGTATCGAACCCATGTTCCCTGCATTGGCAGGCGGATTCTTAACCACTGCGCCACCAGGGAAGTCCCTCTTTCTGATTTTTATTTACATTTTTCCAACCAGGCCTCTCATACAGTGTTATTATAAACCGAAATATAATACTGATTACAGACAGTTGCTGCTTACATAGGACACCATGCCTCAGGAGGAATTAGAGTTCATCTTCAACGTCCACTTTAGATGGATTCCTTGTGATTCCATCAACATATATATCCTTTTGGTAGAGCGATGTCTTTATTTCTAATGTTAGAATTAATATTAGAAGAATCATTCATAGCCTTTCACTCATTCATCAACTATTTATTGCTCATCTGCTATGAACTAGGCATTGTACCTGGCATTGATAAGAAGGTGAGGCAGTCAGACAAAGGCCCTGCCTTTGTGACTGCACAGTCTAAAGAGGAAGACAAGTGATGATGAATGCCACAAGAGGGGAAATTCTGAGTGCTTCAGAAATGTGATTATGTGACCCGACGTGGATAGCAGGGTTAGAAAAGACCTTTCTGAGGAGATGGCATGTGAGGGGAAATCTAGCTAGGTGAAGGAGAAGACTATTCCAGGTAGAGGAAACAGCAGTGTGAAGGCTCCGAAGCAAATGAGAATAGTACCCTTGAAGAACTGAAAAATGTCCAGTGTGACTAGAACATACAAAGAGTTGTATGGTGTAAATGAGGCTGGAAAGATAGCAAGCTTAGCTCATCCAGGGCC
This sequence comes from Eschrichtius robustus, assembly GCF_028021215.1. Taxonomy (NCBI): domain Eukaryota; kingdom Metazoa; phylum Chordata; class Mammalia; order Artiodactyla; family Eschrichtiidae; genus Eschrichtius; species Eschrichtius robustus. Next base: position 122,428,179 of record NC_090828.1, read on the forward strand.
TCGGAAGTCATGTTAAGGATTGCAGACATTTTTGTAAGAATTGTAGAAAACCATTGAAGAATTTTAAACTGAGGAGTTACACATAAGATGTGTGTTTTTAATATGCAGCTATGCTGCAGTTTTAGTGGATTGCATTGGAAGTGGAAAGGGTGAAAGTGAAGAAACTGGTTAAGAACCCAGAAGTGGGTGCTTTCAAGAATTTTGGAAGCAGACCCAATAGGTTTTGTTGATCAATTAGCTATGGAATTTGAGGGAGGAGGAGTCAAGAAGAGATCTTGAGTTTCTGTTTTGAGAAATTGTATAGAAGATGGTAGTGTGATGGGGACCACTGAAGGAAGAGCAGGTAGGTGGGGACGTGGGCATGAAGATGTGAGTTCAATATTATTAGCCATATGTTTGGAGTGCTGGAGAGACAGCAAGAGGAGATGTTAAGTAGGCAGATAGATGTCAGGTTGGGAGCTCAGAAAACAGTTCTTACCTAGAGATAGGAATGTGAGATTTCTCTACATACAGGGGATAATTGAAGCTCTGGAGGATGTTCTCACTTACAGTGTGTGCAAAATGAGGTAAGACAAGAGTTATGACGGAGGCCTGAAGACCTCCGACATCTATAGCGTTGTGTAGGAAAGTACAAACCAGTAACAGAGACTTAGGAAAGGTATGGGGGTATGTTGAGGGGGGAGGGGGAGAATGGGAGCTTGTGATACCAGAGAAGCCAAGGGTAGAGAGATTTTTGAGAAGGGAGTGGGAAGCCGCTGTGTTGAATGCTGCTCTTGGGTCAAGTTAAATAAGATTTTTGAATGTCCATTGTTTTTAGCAATATGAAGGTGATTATCAACTTAGCAAGAGTGGTTTTGATGGGTTCTTCTGTGTGGAAGCCAGATGGCAATGGGTTGAAGAGTGAAGGGAGATAGGGAGGGGGTGTCAGTAATTGTGAAGAGAAGGAGGAAGAAAGGACATTAGCTGGACAGGGATTTGGACTGAGAAAAACAGCTTCTTTAAAGATTGGAGAAACTTGTACCCCATCAAGTATTGACGGAAAGGAGCTAGTCTTGGAGAGATTGAATACACAGGAAACAGGGAGCCCCCTAGGAAGATGGGAGGGAATATGAGATATATGGCAAATTCTGCTAATAGCCCACCCAACAATCATGCTTCTACCATGCCCCCCATTTTTCTTTGCTGGCAGAGTTTCCCCACTAAGAGGGAAACTGCTAGATACCTGTTTTTTTCAACCTTCCCTTAGAGCCAGTAGGACCTCGTGGGAAGTGGGGATTGCAGTGGAGGCAGTTCTGGGAGAAGTTTTCCTTAAAAAAGAGACACATGGAAGAAAGCACAACCCTTCTCCGTGTGCATATTCTGCCTGGTACTGCTATGGCCAGAGGAACGACATTGCCAGCTCTCTGAGAATGGTAGAATGGAATATGGAAAGCGCCTGTGTCTGTGATGACTCAAGTCCTGTCTTGTGGGAGAACAACTGTCCTCATAGGTTAGGCTATTCTGTAAGTTGGATATTGCTTCTTGTAATCACCACCATTCTGAACAAACTGGGATGGGATCCAGAGCACAGGCAGACAGAAGAGATACCCCTTCCATATTAACAGGAAGAAGAGCGGAAAAATAACTGTGGACATAAAGAAGGTTATAAGTTTCAGGACAGTAAGTTGAGGAAGTTTTCATCTGAATGCTGGACCCTATGAAGGAGAGGTCATTTGCTGAGAGTGATGGGGGAGGTAAGGAAATTGGCACCTTGAAGTTCGGAGCAAGGTCTGAAATAATACTGAGGAGTGTTGAAAGGCAAGGGCTGTGGGAAACAGTGTGCCAGGCAGTGCTGAGGGCCCAGTGAGATTGGTGGCCCCGATTTTTCCCAGTTGTGTGATTTTCTTCAGTGATCACTCAGTTCTTGGGGTACAGGCGCTGAGGATGTGGAGACTTGGATTTACAATAGGGCCTAGACAGCACGAGAAAGGACAAAGGAACAAGGGAATTGAGGAGATTAGCAAGAGTGAGCGATGTGATGGACCAGGGAATCTAAGCTGTGTGGGGAGGAAAGTGAATGCAGAAAGGAGACCGTGGATACCAAAAATAAATAAGTCAGGTTGGGGGCAGGCAATGGCCTGGAGGGCAAGGGGTAGGCAAGAGACTGGTCAGCAATATGGGATTTTATTTCGTTTTATTTTAATTTTATTTATTTAATTATGTTTTGGCCACGCCGCGCGGCTTGTGGGATCTTAGATCCCCGACCAGCGTTCCCAGCAATGCAAGCGCGGAGTCCTAACCACTGGACCGCCAGGGAAGTCCCCAGCAATATGGGATTTTAAAATGGTCAATCTTCTGGGTGCAGGGGAAAAGCAAACCTAGTCAGGAATTATAGAAATTCCTGATTTCTTTGCCATTCTTGAGTTTAGAAGTCCAATATTGTCGAATTCAATGAGAAGTATCCCTTACTGAATCAACATGCCCTTCTTTCTTCGTCACATAGAGTGAAAACAGAGTCTCCTCCCTTTACTCTGTGTGCAACCAGCCACAGCAATCTGTCAGTTCCTTTATGTTACCTGAAATCCTTTCCATTTCAGTGTAGTGGATGCTATGGTGCCCCGCCCAGAGCCCCACTTCACAGCCACGGTGCTCGCTCCCCCAGCTGCTGGGATGTCGGCTGCTGAAGGCCCTAAACTGCGTCCTTCTCTGAGAGTTGCGCTCAGCTGAGGGCACAAAGGCCTGGGACGCTTGCCTCATTAGGCTTCTGGCGAGCCTCCAGTCTCCAGCCGTCCCCCTGGGATCACCCTAAGCCTCTGTTACCTCTGCATTTTACCAGTGTTGTTATGGATGTAATTTACTCCCTGATAAACTCCCCGCAAGCAGATCTTCTCTCAGTCACGGAACCCAAATGAGGCAAAACCCCAGTCGCCTGAAAGACTCATACAGCTTTCCTCACTGCTCTTCTGCTTTCTTTCCAGTGCATCCCACACAATGATGTCATAGCCAACTTCCCTGCCCCCCCCCCCAAATTATTTTCAGCATTTTTGTTCAGCTTAAAAATCCTTACTGGCTCTGTAGTACCTCTAAAAATAAAGTACAAATTCTGTAGCTCAACATTCAAAATCCTCTACAACTTGGCTCCAACACTGCTTTTCCAACATTTGTTCTTCTACTTCCCCACCTGACCTCTCTGGGCCAACCAGACTATTCTATCCACTGTCTATCCAGGCCATGTTCCTTGCCATCTCTGCTTTTGTTCATTGGTTCCTCTTGCATGGAATTCTCTCCTTTCTCTCAGTCGACACATATTTGAGTGCCCACATGGGACAGGCTGTAGGCCAGGTGCTTGGAAGAGAAATACTGGTTGATGGAAAGATACTATTTTTGCCCTTAAAAAGCTTACAGTCTAGCCACTGGGAGAAACCGATACGTAAATAGGTGACCATAATACGTCGGTTTGGGTAAAATGAGAGAACCATATATAGGGTATTATAGAGAGGAAGGGAGGGACAGGGATGGCCTTTTGGAGGAAGTGGCATCAGACCTGTTTTTCAAATGGACCTGAGTCACTGATGAAAATTATAGCTCAATTTTACAGTCAGACTTGTTGAGCAGAAGCTTGTTTATTGGTGTGCAGCTGGCAACCTATGAAATGAGTTATGTCCCGTTCTTTCCCCGTTCTTTTCCAAGCCCACCACTCCACCTCGCTCTAGAGATAAAAGACTTCCCATGAGCTGGGTTCCAAGGATTTATGGGCTTCTTCGGTGCAGAAACATGGGCCTCACTGCCATGAGCTCTTCTCTGAGGGACGGTAGACACCAGGTCTGTTCCCAGGTCCAGAGGCAGTGAAGACGAAGACCAGGTTTCGGTTGGTGTGTCTCTGACCATTGGGAGAACCCCAGCCCAACAGCCTAACCCACCTGCTTGGCTCCAGTGTGAGTTCTCAAAGTCCAGCTTCTTGTCATCACAGACAGACAGGTGGTTCACAGTTGTTCTGGGCTGAGATGGGGAACCCTCCCCGTTGGCTGACCATGAATTCTCTGGCTTTCTACTTCTCCAATCTGTCAGTTCTCCTCTGTGACCCATTCCTATGTGCTGCTTCAGGTTTGCCGACGGAGTTCCTGTGGCCCTTTACCCAGCACGGGGGCAAACCACGGTGGCCGCTGTGTCACCAAGCTGCTCAGTGCCAGCTTCCATCTAAGAGACTGGAAGACAGCTGGTCAGGGAAAGTGGCACATCTGGAGTGCAGTTTCTCATGGCCATTCTATCCTGTGAACATTTTATTTTATATATATTTAAATTCCTGGGTTTATGTTTTCTTTCCTCCGAAAGATGAGAAGCAGCAGCTCTACTTAGTTTTCTTTCCCCCACAATGCCTTGTGTCCTTTGCAGATTGAATGAGTTTTTAGTGTCATGAGGTTAAAGATTCCCCACTACAAAGGTTTTATTTCAATTTGCACAGATAAAAACCCATCACAAACTGAATTCTGAACTCTGGCCACTCAAATATATTCCAATATTCATAAGAAGGTGGAAGGTTCAGTGCCAGCCCTTTACCATTGCTTGAAAAAGAAAGCAAACTGTATTTCTTACTGAAGCTTGATATGTAAATCCCACACCATGCTTTAAAAAAAAAAAAGACATTTTTTTGTTCCGTAGAAACTTGCACCTGTTTACCACCAGAGGAGGCTGTATGACTTACATATTGCAAAGCTACTTATATAAAAAATATGTAAAGGAAAAAAATAGTCTCTGTTCTTGCTTTTTCATGAGTGAAAAAGGGAAAGTGTAAAAAAAGTAAGTTGTTTATGGAAAGCATACTCACTCACCTATAGACCAAGAAGAAGATAATTTAGTTACTGTACTAGGCTTATGGATGCACATAAAATTTAAAAAGGAAAGAAGAGGGACTTCCCTGGTGGTCCAGTGGTTAAGAATCCACCTTCCAATGCAGGGGATGCGGGTTTGATCCCTGGTCGGGGAACTAAGATCCCACGTGCCGCGGGGCAACTCAGCCCTCAACTAGAGAGCCCGTGTGCTGCACACTACAGAACCCCACAACTAGAGAGAAGCCTGCGTGCCACAACGAAGAGCCCGTGCGCCTCAGTGAAAGATCCTGTGATCCCGCGTGCTGCAACTAAGACCCGACGCAGCCAAAACTTTAAAAATAAATAAATAAATATAAAAAAAAAAGGGAAGAAGAAATATTTGAATATGTTGTAAGCTTCACTCACAACAATCAAATTTTCATAAGTAAAGACAGGGTGGCACTCCTCTCTGGCTTCTCCTATAGATCCAGGTGAATAAGACAAATAAAAAATGGCAGTCAAGGGACTTCCCTGGTGGTCCAGCACTTAACACTCCGTGCTTCCACTGCGGGGGGGAGTGGGTTCGATCCCTGGTCGGGGAACTAAGATCCCACACGCCACATGGTGCGGCCAAAAAAAAAAAAAAAAATGGCAATCAACACAGACATAGAGAGTAGGCTTGTGGTTTCTAAGGGGGAGGGGGAGGGGTGGACTGGGAGTTTGGGATCAGCAGATGCAAACTATTATATACAGAAAGGATAAACAACAAGGTCCTACTGTATAGCACAGGGAGCCATCCTGTGATAAACCATAATGGAAAAGAATACGAAAAAGAATGTATATATATATATATATATATATATATATATATATATATATATGTGTGTGTGTGTAACTGAATCATTTTGCTGCACAGCAGAAATTAACACACTGTAAATCAACTATACTTCAATAAAATAATTTTTTTTTTAAATGGCAGTCATCACATTGGCAAGGCTTAAGGCGGTAACTTAAGCAGTTAAGCCCATGAACCCTGGAGTCAGCTGCCTGTTTCAGGTATACAGTCAACACTCACTAGCTGTGTGACCCTGGGCAAATTTCCTGACCTCTCTGATACTTCAGTTGCCTCACGGTAAACTGAGATAATCATAGAATTTACCTTTCAGGGCTACTGTGATGATTAAATAGGAACCCTTGTAAGTGTTTAGCAAGTGCTTGGCCCATGATAATTAACTGCTTTACAAATGTTAGCTATTATTTCTCCCTGCCTGCCAAAACTGTGCTTGAGAAAAATATACATGTGCCTTTCAGGATTCAAAGCTTTTGACTCAGCCAGATCATTTCTTCATTTATTCACGGGACAGATATTTACTGAGAAAGGCACTGGTGAGAGCTGGAGATGTATTAGTAAACAAAAGCCATAGATGTTTTTCCTGCCCTGAAGATTACATACTGATGGATAGAAAAATATTAAGGAACTAATTGGCCAATTACTCCTATAATTACCATTGCGATTAATGCTTTGAAGAGAAAGTACAGGATATTATTAGAGTTATTACTGGTGGAAATGACTTAGTCTGGAGGACTGAATTAAGGAGCTCTGGAGGAAGAGCAGGCTATCTGAAGGAAGAAATATTTGAGGTGGGATGTGAGGTGTGAGTACAAATGAACAGAAACTGGAGGGTAGGGGGGGAAGAATAAATGTTCCAGGCAGAGGGTAAATTACATGTGGGAAAAAAACAATCCTCAAATTTCAGTGGCTAAACGCAAGAAAGGTTTATTTCTCATTCACTTCACAGGCGAATGTCAGTTAGAGGCGTAAGGGGGTGGTTGTGTGAGGGGTTTTGCTCCATCCACTCGTTAAGAACTCTTGAACCCTCCCGTTAGTGGCTCTTCCTTTTCCTGGCATCCCGGAGGTCTCCCTGACATCCTATACGTGCAGCCAACAAGCAAATTTCAATGTCTACAGATCACCTGGAGATCAGGTTAAAAACACAAATTCTGATTCAAGCTGGTGTGGGGGTGGATGTGAGATTCTGCATTTGTATCTGATTCTGATTCAAGTTGGTCTGGGGGTGGATATGAGATTCTGCATTTGTATCAAGCTGTCTGGTGATACTGATCCCTGCCTGGTTTCTAGCCCCCCACTCTGATTAGCAAGAGCAGGGAGAATCTCTTAGAAGGTCTAGTTAGGGTCCAAGCACAGAGGGGCATGCATCATTTCTACTTAAATTTCACTGGCCAAAACTCAGACACATGGCGCATCTAGGTGCAGGGGCTGGAAAACCTAGTCTGACAACGTGCCAAGGAAGAGAGACATCCACCTCCTACCACAGTTTGCTGAAACACTAACCAACCTCTGCCACAGATGGGGAGAATCCCAGTGTCTGGCAGAAGATCACCACTTTACAGAACCCAGAGACAAGAGGGCATGGCATGTTCGAGGAACTTAGGGAAGTCCAGTGTGACTAGAACCTAGGAAGGGAGAAGGTAAGTGCCAAGTAAGCCTGGAGACGTAGGTAGGCAAGGGTCAGAGCATGCAAGACCCGGGAAGTGATAAAGATTTTGGACAGTGAAAAGTCATGTGGCTATTGAACATCTGAAATGTGGCTAGTGCAACCGAGGAACTGAATTGCTATTTTATTTAATTTTGATTAATAAATTTAATAATAAATTTACTAGCTACATGTGGCTTGTAGCTACCATTTTGGATAGCACAGCTTCAGGAATTGGAATAAAATGTTTACATGGGAAGATAACCAACAACACTTCACTTGACAGTATAGGATCAAAACCAAGTAAGTCACATAGTACAGTATACACTATGTTATACTGCAGGATAGAAGAGACTGCAGATGAAGACAGTTTATCCTAATGATATTGAGAGTCCCTGCATCCAGCCATACCCGAAGCATCTATCCCTCATCTTTTCAATTACAGTGAGCCAATAAATTCCCTTGGTTACTTGAACCCCTTTGAGTTGGGTTTTTATAACTTTAAGCACTATAAACAGTATAGTGTTTACATGTAAGTGTTCAAGAAGCATCAGATGTTATTTTTATCTCAGTAGACTTGAGTAACCAGGTAAAATCCCAGATGGAGTCCTGACAGGTAGAAGATAATAGTGCAAACAGCAGAATCCACTCCAGCCAGTTTCAACAGAAAAGTAATTAATTCAAGGTTACCTGCTCACAGACCCTCAGGAAGATGAGACTGAGCAGTTTTGAAATCTCCTGGGATTGCACACAGAAACAATCCAACTACGGATACAAAGAGGAATTCTGTGTAGAGCCTGCTTCCTCCCCTGTTCTCTTCCTGATCAGATTCTCCCGGATGTGAGTGTGCCTGGTGGAGCCCCAGATCGCACGTCCGGATCACAGCTTTTCTGAGCAAAAGTGAACTTGAGAATTGAGTCATCCCAGCTGCTCTTTTGGGGTAGAAAGACTTGTAATGTGGGATTTGCCCAAATATAGGAAGGGTATTTAAAAGGTCTAAATTTGACAGATGACCACAAAGGATGATGATGTCTTGGTGAAAGTGGAATGCAGGATGATGTAGACAACAATTGAAGAGGAATAGCTCAAGGATATATTGTATTGATGTGACATTGCAGGGGCCCAAATATGAGTGTTTTGTTGGCTTTTGTCCTTGAGTTATTTGAATAGGCTTTTTCCTTTTTTTCATGTGGGGTTAATAAAGCTAGTGATATGCCACAGATGTATGTATGATTCCCAACTACTTGTGAGTTTTCTCATAACCAAGATTAATAATAACCTCTTTGTCCCAGGAGATCAATGCAAGTCCCAGCTCTAGCCATGTGGTTTGAGTTATTTATCTGAAAATAGGAATGCCTTAGTGCTTTGCTACTTAAAGTGTGGTCAGAGTACCAGCAGCATCTTCGACTTTTGCAATCTCAAGCCCCGCCCCAGACCTACTGAATCAACATCTGCACTTTAACCAGATTTCCCAGGGCACTCATATGCACATTTTATTCCACTTCCTCTTGTGACCAACCAGCCCATCTCTGAAGACCAGCCCCTACCTCGCCCCAGCCCCAGCCATTAAGGAACGAAGCTAAGTGCCAAGATAGCCAGAGCAGGGCACGTGAATCATGCTTCTGTTCCAGTTCCCTCCCATCTCCTGACAGCACTTAGGGGGAGAGGTCCAGACCAGAATAATAACCAGGATTCTCCTGATCCTCTCTCTCAAACAGTCAAAAAATATTTGTTGAACAACTAATGGGTGCTTGGGAATACAGCCACAAGCAAGGTATGAGATCTTTGATCTCATGGAATTCGTATTCTAGTGGTAGAGACAAAATAAACAAACAAAAGATCTGATAGTGATGATAAGCAGAAAACTGAGATACAGTGATTGTGTTTGGGTGGCTACATTAGACTGGGTGGCTCATAAAGGCTTTTCTGCTGAAGTGACATTTATATGAAAGATAAAGGTGCTGGTCAGGAGCAGAGCATTCCAAAAAAGAGGGAAAGAACAAGTACAAATGTCCTGGGGTGACATCAGATCAGAGATGCAGGCAGGGCTAGATTGAGTTTTGTAAACCAAGATATTTTAATAATAGGAAGTCACTGAGGGATTTGGGGCATGGGAAATGACATAAGTTGATTATCTTTTAGATCATTCTGGCTCTGTGAAGATATGGGAACAAGAGTGGAAGCTGCGAGAAGGGTTTTGCAAATGCTCTAGAAGGAGTGAACATCTGCACCAGAGCCTGGTTAACACCTACTGCTCTTGAGTTGCAAAGTAAACCCCTAGTCTGGGCTGGAAGCCAGTCAGGCTCCAGGCAAGTTGCTGATGGCAGATCGCCCCGCCTCCGACCCCTACTTTGGGTTTCTCAGTGGTTTGACTTTGCTGGGCTAACAAATGGTGAAAGCTTTCTATAAAGTATTTGAGCTAAACAGGACAACTGGGTGCTCAAAATACCAGCTAAAAACACAAATTCTTTACCTAACCGAACATAATGTTCTATTTTCATTGTAGATGAAATGTTCTATTTTATTTGTTCCTAATTTCATGTTCTATTTTCTGACTATAAGTTTGTTCATACTCAAAATTGTCTACAATTGACTGGAATTAACTTATGAGAGAACGAAATGACATGAGTCATACCCACAAGAAACACTCCCCCAGAGAAAGTGATGCTTTGTAGAATATTTGTAAAACGAGGCGGTTTAAGTCTGAAATCTTCCTTAAGTCTGAAATTGAAATCTTCAAGACAGGTTAAGTCTTCAACACTGACTCTCATTGAAAAACATGATTTTAATTTACAAAAGACAAAGTGGGTATACATTTGTAAACATTTATTCTCTTGAACTGAAAAAGGCTTGCATCAGCACACATTGTACAGCCTTGCGAATTGAAAAAAAGGTTCCTTGTTCGTAAGTGCAATGAATCTTTGATGTCCAGTGATCCGCTGCCAACAATGAAAACACACTCTAAACCACTTGAAGAAGTTTCCAGCACTCATCAAACGCATTTCCTCAGGTGACAAAAAAATCCACAAGGAAGGGAATGAAAATAAGTGGCATTTAATTTTTGGAGGGAGATGTAGAAAAAAAGTGGACGTATTTTCCTGCCTAGAATGATTCCCATTCCCCTTTGAACCTAAGTGGTTTGATTAAGAGGCATTAAGAACATAATTTACTTTACCCTTAATATTCATACGACCTAAGTGAATAAGGAAAGGACCCTACGAGGGAGTTTTGTATTTTCTGGAAATTGTGTCTGTGTTTATTAGAGATACAGGGGAAGAGTAATTTTCTATTTGTGGGGTCTCCTTAGTCACCCTCCAGCCCCCCAAAGACAGTGCATGGTTGTGACTTGGTTATTACACTCCTGCATTCTTTTTCCCCCAAATTCTATGTTGGGTCACACTGTGCTGGCTGCAAAAAAAGAAATACAGGTTGCAACTGTTTGTAATCATTTTGAAGAATAATTTGCTGTACAATAGAGCTTTGGATCTGATACAAGAATTCAGAAATATAAAACAAAATAACTATAAAAGTTAGGAGGCAGTTGAACAGCACTTCCTCAGAAAAAGCTGCTAACTCTGTATCATTCCGATGTGGATTCCTACAGTCATTTGGGGTGAAATGTGTATCTTCCCCCCTTTGCTGGATCACCGGCCTGTCTTCAGAAGTTGTTAACGCCACGACCACACATCCTAGGAGTCTCTATCATGTTAACAGAAGCTCCAAATACCAAGCCAGTTAAAGATGGGCGAGGACGGGGGAATCACAAAGGCCGTGGGTCCAAGGGGGCTGTTACTGAGAACTTGCCCTTTCCAAAATGTGAAAGTCATAGTGCTTCTTGCTCGTTCTCAGCTTAAACTTGTTAACCGAGTTAATCTGTTTCTTCAGAGCATTCTGCGCGGCGGAGATGGAGGGGAATGTGGCTAAGACAGTGTACGTGGAGGCCAAGTCACTGGGTTTGGAGCGTTCGGGGTTGACAGTGCTGTCCCCGCTGCCACAGCAGAGGGGGTGACGACGCGGCTGGGGCTGGGACGGGGGGTCCCGGAGCCACCGGATCTTGGCGCCAATTTTAAAAAGTTCCCCAAAAAGCTTCTCGGCTTCCACGCGAGTTATTCCATCTGGTAGTTCAGTAATTTCCAAGACCTTCCCAACAACTAGAATGGAAAAGGTGAACAGTTAATAACCCCTGTTACCCACAGGTGGGCAAAAAGTACCGCAGACCCAAATATGACACAGGAAAATGAACACAATTTTCTGAAACCATTCAAATCCACAGAGTTATACTTGTTACGGCCGTCTTCTAAACACTTCCTACCTACTCCTCAGGCGGCCACACTGGCAGCCTCACGTGCAAAACGCAGCCTGTGCAGTGGCGTCTCCAAACTAGGTGTGTGATCCTGGGCACACAGTTTCCTGAACTTTGAATTCCCATTGTAAAACTGCACAGGATCTTGAAAAGAGCACCTGCCCTAACGCCCCCAAGGCTGTTGAAAAGCGAGTTAAGGTACCGACTTGAAAACACCCTGCCATAGAAAGGCAATGTATTTGTTCGTTCAGCCTATCGCCTAAAGGGTGTAAGGACTATTTCCTTTCTCAAAGAACACAGAGGCAACGCGTTTCATTCTACCTGCTCCTCCCTCACATCTCTTTTGAATCCCTTTGGTCCCTTCACCCCTCCTAAACCCACCTGTACCTCAGTACTCTCAAATTCTGAAATGAGACAGAATCAAAAGAACATGTTCAAGAACCCTACATTATAGATGGCATAATTTTCTAAGGCTTTGTTCAGGACTCTAGAAGAGGAAAACCCGTTTCTGTGGGGTGGCAGTTTTACAGACTGTCAGGCCAGCAGTTTGTAGAACCACATCCGGATGCCGCTTGGGGACATACCTGCTTCTCCTGCACCAAGGTCGGTGGATGCAGCTTTTTTAGCTTGTTTCCTTCCTCGGTTTCCATGCCTGTTGCCAGACTGACCCTGAAAATCCACAAACATGAATAATAAGGTTAATGATGCTGCAAAATGTGACTGCAATTGTTAGACTGCTTAACGCATAACCATACTCGGTCTGGGTTTTCTACTTCAGCAGAAAAAAACCCAGTTCCAGGCCCTCTGAATTCTGCCTCGGCGGCAGTGGCACTTTGGCCTGTCACTATCACCAGTCACTTGCCAAACAGTCTTTTGTAAGTGAGAGCGCCCAATGGCCTCCACTGCCCCCCGATATCTGGACTGCGCTCAGGAACCCCCGCTCCGCCAAGCGGCCCACCACCTTCTCCCTCACTCTGCTCTCGGACAGGCCAGGGCAACACCGAGACATCCACTGGCCCAGGCACACGGTTCTCCTTAGTGCGGTGCCAACTCGGGGGCCAGGGCACTCCACACTCCCAGCAACAGAAGCATCATGCTCTGCCAACAAAGCCCAGGAGGTCAGACAGCTGGATCTCACACCTGTTGGGCTGGAATGTGTCCGTGCAGAACAGCAGGAGGGTTGTACTGCAGGGGCTGGCCAAGTAACGGGTATCTGGCATCTCCTGAAAGTTGATAAAAAACGATTTTTACGTCTTCCTCAGGTATGAAGTACTTCTCAGTTTTCTCAACTGTCTCAGGATGAGACGGGGAAACATGTTGAGTAGAATAAAATAGTGTAGGTATTGACATATTTTTGTAAAAGAATTAAAAGCCTCCATCTAGCCTTTAAAGAGCTGGGGTAAACTTCTGAAAGGACTAAGGACTAAAAACAATGGTTATGAAGGAGGTTAAGTGGTAGGAGCTGGGTAGACAGGTTAGCATGGAGAGAACAGCTCTGTAAACCTTAACATTCCATGCGAAATCCACCAAAGTAACTATAATAACTCATTACGCTCACTTGAGATGCTAAAATCCACACTTTTCTCTGATGATTAAAAATTAGCAGAAGTTACATTTCAGGGGATGGAAAAAACCTTGGGAAAACACGAAGCTCTCTATCTCTCCAAATTCATTATTAATTACTATAAACATATGCATTTATACATATACATATCCTCATGCAAACATTTTTCTAGGCTTAATCAATGGGTATATTTACATTCTAGGTCTTGGGTCTGTTCTTAAGCTCTCTTTAAATGAAAGTCTTTAACAATATTTATAATGTAAACTTGCTTAGAAAGACTGGCATAGTTCCTCAGTGTTACTCATGAGCAAGCAACCCCCTCCTAAATCAACAAGTGCGGGAGAGTCAGGATGGAGATACTCCAATTATTTTCTTTCACGCATGAGTGCCTAAAAGTCATCCCATGGAAAGGGCTTCATAAATGCTGACTGCAAAAGCCTTGTCCTGGAGAATAATGTTCTCATTTGTTATATCCTCATTTTATTTTAACCGTAAGTCCCCAAACGTAGCACATTCAGTGTCTGGAGAAGGGTTATGGGTAGCTGCTAGGACAGCATCTTCAGGAAATCATACAGTGCTTCTCCTGACAGTTTCCTAACAGAGAGAAGCAAGGCGTGAACCTCCTGCCACTCTGTGGGGCTCTTTTCTGATGAACACTTTTGGGGTGCTTGGGCAGCTCCCTGGCAGAATACACCCACGACATACTTGCCCTATCCCAAACAATAGCTGAAGGGAAGATATGACATGGAGGTTTAGCACTGAGATTAGAGATGCAATTTTAAGCATGAAGATGTATAAAAAACAGTTGCAAAGAAGTCAGAGTTAAGTTCAGGCCTAGGGAGCAGCATTCTTTGCACATACAGAGATGAGACTGTAGTCAGCAACAGCCAGAGACCCCTCCTGGTAGGCTACATTGCCACATACTGTTTCAATCCACGCACTGTTTCAGTTTATTTTTTTATAACGTGCTTTATTTTTCTAGTTTATTAAAGTTATTGGCTTTGTAAAAAATGTGGAAATAGAGAATTATAAAGGAGAAGTTAGAGACCACCCTGGTAATTCCATTACTTCTAACATTTTGGTGTGTATCTTTTCAGTCTTGGTTTTATGTATGTGTGCTTACACATGTATATATGTGTGCATTTTATAATTCTTTTAAAAACCTGAGATATAATTAACGTAAAATAAAATACACATCTTTAGTGTTGGGTTTGATGAAATCTAACAATTGTAAAAGTTCATGTAACCATGACCCAAAGAGATGAGTATTTCCATCTCCTTGGAAGTTCCCTCAAGCTCCTTTTCAGTCAATTCCATATCTCATTCACACCACAATCTGAGTGCTAACATCGTAGCTTAGTGGCCTACAGTTGGATTTCATAAAATTAGAATCGTGTCTTCTTTTTGTGTCTGGTTTGCTTTTCGCTTAACACGACTTGGAGATGCATCCATGTTGCTGCATGCCAGTGGTTTGCTCTGTTCATTTTTATTGCTGAGTTGTCAGGAATACTACAATTTTTTTATCCAACCTCCTGATGGTGGACATTTGGGTCACTGTCCAGTTTGGGCTGTTGTAAGAAAATAAGGTTGTTATAAACGTACTTGTACAAGTCTGCACAGACATGTTTTCATGTCTCTTGGGCAAATACCTAGGAGTGGAACTGCTGCACTGCAGGGTAAGTGATTAACTTTGTACGGAACTGCCAAATCTTTTTCCAAAGTGGTTATATCATTTGACACTCCCACACCAATGTGTGGAAACTTTGGTTGCTCTGTATCTTCACCAACATTTGGTTTTGTTAGTCTCTTTGATTATAGTCATTCTAGTGGGGGTGAGCGGTATTTCACTGAGATTTTAATGTTCCTTTCCCTAATGAATGATGTTGAGCACCTTTACAAGGGCTTATTAGACATCCGTTTATCTTCTTTTTTGAAATGTCCATGGAACTTGTTCTTTTTTTTTTTTTTTAACATCTTTATCGGAGTACAATTGCTTTACACTGTTGTGTTAGTTTTTGCTGTATAACAAAGTGAATCAGCTATACATATACATATATCCCCATCTCTCCTCCCTCTTGGGTCTCCCTCCCTCCCACCCTCCCTATCCCACCACCCCTCTACGTGGTCACAAAGCACCGAGCTGATCTCTCTGTGCTATGCGGCTGCTTCCCACTAGCTATCTATTTTACATTTGGTAGTGTATATATGCCAATGCCACTCTCTCACTTCATCCCAGCTTACCCTTCCCCCTCCCTGTGTCCTCAAGTCCATTCTCTATGTCTGTGTCTTTATTCCTGTCCTGCCCCTAGGTTCTTTCAGAACCACTTTTTTAGATTCCATATATATGTGTTAGCGTACGGTATTTGTTTTTCTCTTTCTGACTTACTTCACTCTGTCTGACAGACTCTAGGTCCATCCACCTCGCTACAAATAACTCAATTTCGTTTCTTTTCACGGCTGAGTAATATTCCACTGTATATATGTGCCACATCTTCTTTATCCATTCATCTGTCAATGGACACTTAGGTTGCTTCCATGTCCTGGCCATTGTAAATTAACTTGTTCTTTAAAAATCACTCACTGTACTATGACTACTTCCCCTCTTAATGATTCTTTAAGACATTATTTTTAGATTACTGTATAGGATTACTTATATGGAGATATATATATCCATAATCTAATTAATCCTTACTAATGGACATTTAGATTGTTTTTGAACTTTTCTGGCATAGAATAAACTCTTCTGTGCATAAACCATTGTGTACATTATCCTTAGGATAAATTCCAGGAAATAAAATTAATGGTTTCCATGTGATTTTATAATCATCTGCTTGAGTTTCTGTTCCTCCAACTAGACTGAGGGTTGATGACGATGAGGCCTTGGCCTTATTCATCTTTGTACATCTGGGGCACAGTAAGTCCTCAATATTTGTTGAATAAATTTTTGAATAAACTCTTGATATATTAGTCTAATATAGAAATTAGAAATACGAAACAGATATCACATTGCCTATTACTACTACAGAGGAATGGAGCTGAAGAATAAGTCAGTCATTTTAATTCATCATGTAATTATTGTAAGTAATTAATAAATTAGTAATTAATTAATTAATTTGTTGGGGGGGCCACGCTGTGTGGCATGCCAGATCTTATTTCCCTGACCAGGGATTGAACCCGTGCCCCATGCAGTGGAAGCATGGAGTCTTAACCACTGGACTGCCAGGGAAGTCCCAGTAATTAATTATTAATTGTGATGAAACCTTAAGGTTAGGAGAGTGAACGGTAATAAATAAAAATGCCTGAGTGAGGTAAAAATGCAGTCCTGTGGAATAATGAAAGGTAGTGGTACCAAGTAAATCACAAAGTGACTGGGAATGGATGTCCTAAAATTCTCTGTGGCTGTGACTAGCTTTGTGCACACTTACCTTGCCCAGGGACAAAGGGTCTAGAAAACTGGGGTATGATGGAAAGTGGCGGTCCAGAGGGACGGACAGTTTTCAGGGCGGACAGCTGAGCTGGTGCTGGCGACTGAGCTGGTGAAATAATGGGACTACTGAGTTGAGGACTGTGCTGCAATTATATCAAGAAAACAGGTCAGCATTTTAGGCTTTTTGCAAATTTCCTTTTGGACAGAAATTTTTACTCTTTCTGATTACAGGTATGTACTTGTTACACCACTGCAATAGGTACTTTGTTATTAAAAAAATTAAAACAGTATGGAAATTTATAATTTCCAATTCCCAAGGATAAACACCGGTAAACTGTTTCCATGCACATGCATCCATACATCTGTTTTACAAAAATGGAAACAGACTATACATCCAATTTTTGAATCTTGCTTTTGGACCTTTACAATAATATTGTAGATACTTTTCCATCAGAGAATATACACATCTACTTCATTCTTTTTTTCACATTAACTGTTTATTTTAAACTTCATCCTTAAAACAGTTGCAAAAATAATGCAAAAAATTTTCAGATTTCCCAATGTTAATATTTTATTATATTTGCTTTCTCTCTCTATATATAGTTACTTTTTTTCTGAACTACTAGAGAATGAGTTGCTCACAATACCACTCTATTCCAAAATAACTAGTGTCTATTTCCTAAAAACAAGGACATTTTCTTATATAAATAACCACAGTGAATTATCAAAATCAGGTGACTAACGACATAATATCACATAATTTATATAATTTATTCAGATTTTGCCAACTGTCCCACTAAGGTACTTTATAGCAGAAAAAAAAAAGAAAGAAAAACTTCCTCCTTCTAGTACAGAATCCACTGTAGAATCAACTGCTGCATTTAGTTGTCTTGTCTCTTTAACCTTCTTCACCTAGAATAGTCTGTCTTTCTTCTCTCTCATGATTTTGACATTTTGAAGATCAGTTTCTGAAGGTCACTCTGAAGACCAGTTATTCTGTAGAATGGCTCTCAGCTTGGGTTTGCCTACTGTTTCCTCATCAAAAAGCTTATGATATACATTCGGGGAAGGGAATTCCAGAGAAGTGATGTTGTGTCCTTCTCAATGCATCCTGTGAGAAGGTACACGCCATCCATTTGTCACCACAGTACTGGTGATGTTTCTTTTGACTGCTTGGTTAAGATGGTGTCTGCCACGTTTCTCCATTGTCAAGTTACTATTTTTTCCCTTCTAGTTATAAATGTCTTGTGGGGACATCATAATATCTGTGAACAGAGACAATTTTACTTCTTCATTTCCAATTGGGACATATTTTATTTCTTTTTCTTACCTAATTGCATTGCCTAGAACCTCCAGTACAATCTTGGTTGGTGAAGATACTTCGTATGATATTTACCTTTTAAAATCTGTTAAGGCTTGGGGACTTCCCTGGTGGCACAGTGGTTAAGAATCTGCCTGCCAATGTGGGGGACACGGGTTCCAGCCCTGGTCCAGGAAGATCCCACAGGCCACGAAGCAACTAAGCCCGTGCGCCACAACTACGGAGCCTGTGCTCTAGAGCCCACGAGCCATAACTACTGAGCCCGTGTGCCACAGCTACTGAAGCCTGCATGCCTAGAGCCCATGCCCTGCAACAAGAGAAGCCATAGCAATGAGAAGCCTGCATACTGCAATGAAGAGTAGCCACCGCTCGCTGCAACTAGAGAAAGCCCACACACAGCAACAAAGACCCAATGCAGCCATAAATGAATAAATAAATTAATTAAAATAAATAAATAAAATCTGTTAAGGCTTTACATGTGGCCTAACAATAACATCTATCCAAGAGGATGTGCAGTGTGCACCTAAGAGGAATGTGTATGCTGTTGTTGTCAGGTAGTCTGTGTATGTTTGCTAGATCTAGTTGGTTCATTGTGTTTAAGCTAATTTTTTTACTTATCTTGTCTGGTTGTTCCATCCATTATTGAGAGTAGGGTATTACGTCTCCAACTATTAATGTAGAACTGTCTATTTCTCCCTTCAATTGTGTCAGTTTTTGCTTCATATATTTTGATGGTCTGTAATTAGGTGTGTAAGAGTTTAGAATTGTTATATCTTCTTGCTGTATTGAACCTTTTATTAATATATAATGTTCTTTGTATCTTGTAAAGTTTTTGGATCTGATATTATCATAACCACCTCCGCTCTCTTGGTTATGATTTGCATGAAGTATCTTTTTTCATCCTTTCACTTTCAATCTATTTGTTTCTTTGGATCTAAAGTGAGTCTCTTGTAGACAGCATATAGTTAGATCATGTGTTTTTATCCATTCAGCCAATCTGTCTTTTGATTGAAGATTTTAATCCATCTCCATTTAAAGCGATTACCAATCAAAGGGGATTTAATTTTATCATTTTGCTATTTGTTTTCTGTATGTCTTATAGCTTTTCTGTCCCTCATTTCCTGCACTACTGTCTTCTTTTGTGTTTGCTTGATTTTTTTGGTACTGAAATGTTTAAATTCCTTTCTCATTTCCTTTTGTATACATTCCATAGCTTTTTTCCTTCATGGTTACCTTGGGGATTACACCTAACATCCAAAAGTTAAATATAATGCTCAAATTTGAATTTATACTAGCTTGACTTCAATAACATACAAAAACTGTGCTCCTCTGTCTCTACCCCCTTTGGTTGTCACAAAATTACATCTCTATACTCTATGTGCCCCCAAACAAACTTATAATTCATTTTTTTTTTTGGCCGCACCACATGGCACGCAGGATCTTAGTTCTCTGACCAGGGATCGAACCTGTGTCCCTTGAAGTGGAGGCGCAGAGTCTTAACCACTGAACTGCCAGCGAAGTCCCAAACTTATAATTCTTTTAAGTGCATTAGTCTCTTAAATTATGTAGAAAACAAAATGGGGAGTTAGAAATCAAAGTTATAATAACACTGTCTTTGAGATAATAATTGTTTAAAAAATATTAATCTCTTAATTCATGTAGAAAGCAAAAAGTGGAATTATAAACCATTGGAACAATATTACTAGCTTTTATAATTGCCCATGTACTTAACTGAGAGCTTTTTTCCCCATATGGCTTCATGTTACTGTTTAGCATATTTTCATTTCACTCTGCGGGACTCCTTTGAGAACTTCTGGCAGGGCAGGTCTCAAATTTTGTTATCTAGGAATTCTTAATTTCTCCCTCACTTTTCAAGGACAGTTTTTAAAAAAAAAAAAAATTTATTTATTTATTTTTGGCTGCATTGGGTCTTCATTGCTGCACATGGGCTTTCTCTAATGCCGGTGAGTGGGGGCTTCTCTTTGTTGCGGTGCGCAGGGTGCGCGGGCTTCAGTAGTTGTGGCTCGTGGGCTCAGTAGTTGTGGCTCGCAGGCTCAGTAGTTGTGGCGCACGGGCTTAGTTGCTCTGCGGCATGTGGGATCTTCCTGGACCAGGGATTGAACCCGTGTCCTCTGCACTGGCAGGCGGATTCTTAACCACTGTGCCACCAGGGAAGGCCTTGAAGGACAGTTTTGCTAGATATAGTATTCTTGGTTGACGGTTTTTCTTCTTGTAGCACTCTGAAGATATCAGCCTGTTGCCTCCAGTCTCCAAAGTTTCTGATGAGAGATCTGCTGATAATCTTTTTGAAGATCCCTTATATGTGATGAGTTGTTTCTTTCTTGCTGCTTTTAATATTCTCTCTGTCTTTGTCTTTCTAAAAATCGATTACAATATGTCTCAGTGTGCATCTCTGAGTCCACCTTACTTGGAGTTTGTTGAGCTGCTTGATGTTTATATTCATGTCTTTTATCAAATTTGAGAAGTTTTCAGCCATTATTTCTCCAAATATTGTCTCTGCCCCCTTCTCTCTTCTCCTTCTGAGATACCCACAATGTTTATGTTGGTCCACTTGATGGTGTTCCATAGGTTCCTTACGCTCTGTTCACTTTTCTTCATTCTTTTTTGTCTGTTCCTCAGACTCGAATCATTTACATTGTCCTATCTTCAAGTTCTCTGATTCCTTCTTTTGCCTGCTCAAATTTACCAATGAATTCCTTTAGTGTATTTTTTCATTTTAGTCATTGTATTTTCAGCTCTAGAATTTTTCCTAAATGGCACAGAAATTTATTTAATAAGTTACCCACTACTGAATATCAAGACTATTTTCAGATTTTCAGTGCTATGACAGAGAAGAAAGAAATATCCTTGCAAACATATTCTTGTATGTTTGTTCCACAATTTTTACTAGACAAAGTTCTAGAAGTGAATTTGTGAATCAGAGGCCTTCCACATTTTGAAAAATGTCACCAAACTGCACTCCAAAAAGAGTTGCATCAATCAATTTACCAAGAGTCACAAGACAGTTTACAACTGGATATATTTGCCAACACTGCAAATTAATAGTCTTCCTAAATATCCCAATTATACAGATAAAAAACAATTTTTATATTTTTATCTGTTTAATGGCCATTAGCCATTTATAGTTTGTGAGCTAGCCTATAACTGACCTTTGCCTTTTTTATTTTGATATGATTTTGTCATGTGCACTGACAAATTTTTTTAGTTTGTCTTTAAAAAAAAATTAAAAACCTTTCAATGTTGTAAACAAACTTTGAAGTATATAAAAACTTTCAAGTATATAAAAGTATATACTATCATGGATAGATGAGTATAACAAATTTCCATATACTCATCATCCAGCTTTGATTCTGATATCCCCTGCTTTTTCTCTCACTAGACAATTTAAAGGAAATCTCAGATTATCACAGCATTTCACTTGTCAATATTTCAGTATATAAACACTTCTATCTAACAGATAAGAACTATTACAAAAAACCCACCTTTATCATACCAACAAAATTAACGTATTTAACTGTCCACTTTTTGCCCCAAAATGTCTTTTGGCTGTTCAGTATCCAAGGAAGATCCCCATATATTGCATCTGATTGTTACAACTCTTGAGTCTCTTTTAATCTACAACAGATTCATCCTTCATTTAAAAATGCCATTTATTTGTTAAAGAAATAGGCAATTTATCCAATAAAATATTCCACTGTACATATAAATTGCTTTATATTTTCTTCCTTTATTTTCTGTAAATTAATAGCTAGACTTAGAGAGGCCTGATTAGATTCAGGTTCAATTTTTTTTTTTTTTTTTTTCTTTTTTTCCCTGTACTGCACGGCTTATGGGATCTTAGTTCCCCGACCAGGGATCAAACCTGTGCCCCCACCAATGGAGGCTCAGAGTCCTAACCACTAGACTGCCAGGGAATTCCCAGGTTCAATATTTTTGACAAGAGTATATCATAGGTGACGCTTCTAAACCACATTAGGAAGCAAATAATGTTTGGTTGGCCCAATTTAATTGATGCTACAACTGAACAGTTGCTTCAAGTGCTGTCTGCCTAATCTACCCATTTTAAAGTTCCCCATAAATCTCTTCCTAATGTTTTTGGCATTTGCTGATGATGTTTCCCTGTTCATTACTTTAACAGGATTCCAAAATCGTGATTTTTAAATTCTATCATTGCTTTTAAATTTATTAATTGTATTTCTCTTATGATGAAGAGCATTCCCTCATCAACTTCCTGGCTACAGTAAAATACAGTTCATATGGGAAAGGTAGGATAACAGCTTAATTCATTTTCTTTACCAAATTTCAGATCTAGTTTATCTTCTGAATTTTTAAATTAAAAAAATTTAAATTATGCAAATGTTGGGAAACATATTTAAATATTGAAATAAATTGTCTGGATATAGAGAATGTTCAAACTTGTTTACTAATTTGTTTGAGAAGATTTCAAATTCGGCGTCAAGCCTTATAGGTTGGTCAATCTTATGTAACTAAATATTGAAAGTTTTAAAATTATAATAAAAGAAGCATCTTACCTGAACAATACTGTCTATACTGCTAAATTCCACACACTTCTGTCCTCTCTGGTGATCACAGTAATATTTGTTTTGTTTCCACAGTGGGGGTGAATGGGCACGGGACTGTGGATTGTTTGGTACACTGAGTTGCATCATTACCATTCCGCCACCAGCTGGTGGAGGTGGCACAGCTGAAAATCAGAATCAGGACACTGCAATTAGCAAACTTTAGCAAATAGCTGGTATCTTTAAACACCAAGATAATGGCAATAATTTTACATCTCTGAACAAAATTTTACTGCTATTTATGCAAGCCAGATTTAAACTCTAATGCTTATACTACAAGTGCTGTGTTTAAAAAGACATTGAAATTGACTCTGTAGACCTAAACATCTCACTTATCCTAAACATAGTAAGTCAGGAAAGCCCAATTATCTACAACAAGACCTAGTATAGAGTAGGACAATTGCGATATGATCTATAAAAGTGCTTAATTTTTAAAATAAATTCATTTTCAAACGAGCATTATTCTAAATACATAAAGGAACACTCTGGGAAAAATTAGTATCCTACAGAAATTTTGACATACAGAGAAAAGTCGTCTTTTGAGTGAATCAGTTTCATGCGGTGGGAAAAAGTTTGGGATATAGGAATCAGAAAGCACAATTTCAGTGCCCTGAAATGTCCTATAACTCTGGGGAAATTATTTTTCCTCTTTTATTGTATTTTCTCATCTGAAAAAGGCTAGGAAGACCTCCTTGGCTGACTTTAAAGAGTTATAATAATCATATGCATGTACAAACACTGCTAGCTGTACAGTACATGTGGACTACAATATCTACCTTCTTATCTGATTTATTCCTGCCATGGCACTGGTACTGCAGCACTACTAGTATTAGGAATGTAACTCTGCCACTCACCACTTCAGTGTAAGGTAAGGTGCCCTGTGCCCCACCTCCAGGGCCACTGTTTGCATTGCAGTAATCGTAATGGTAGTTTCCAATTCCCCAGAAATAGCACCACCCTGACCTGGCTAGGCACACCACAGAAGGGCTGACTGCTTAGGAACATCTCAGGTTCTCCTTGGCCACAGCAGCCCATGCTGATGCAGTCACTATTAGTCATGTATTTGATAATCATTTATTGTTTCTCTGCTTCTTTGAGATTACATACGTCAGCAGATCATTACAATAAAATATGATAAAGGATTGTTTAAGACACGATGGAAGCAGAGAAAATGAAGCAACAAACTCTGTTTTAAGGACTGAGGAAGCCTTTGCAGAAGAGGTGATTTCTGAGTCAAACTTCAAGGATAAGCAGGATTTTGGAAAACTGGATGGCGGACAGGCATTCCAGGCGGAGGGAAGAACAGGTACAAAAGTATCTTTGGCATGAAAGAGCATGGTATGTTCTACAAATAGAGTTCTGTATGACTTGAGCATGTACGTATAAATAGAAGGCTTAATTGCTAGGGAGTGTAGATGGAGAATCTATGCAAATTTTTAATTCAGAGGAATGACATGAAGAGACATCTGTTTCAGGACAGTGATTCTTGAATTGTGTATATATGTGTGCATGTGTTGGGGGGGAGGAAAGCTGGACGTGGGGGCAACATGAAATAAGCAAAACACATAAGAAATTACTGTGAAGAAGACATGAAAAGAACTGACCAAAAGTAGAGGCAGTGAGGAAGGAAGGAAGGTACCAGCTTTGAGGAAATGGTGAAGGCTGAGTGTGAAAGGGGAGAACGGAAGAGAGTTATAACTTTGCCATCTGTATAGGTCCCTAGATAGAAGGTGAGGAAAGGGAGGCAGAAAGAGGGAGAAATACTAAATCTAGTGCCTCTGACACATCCCTGAGTAGGAATGTCCAGCAGGCAGTTGGCTATGTGGTCTTGTCTTGGCAGAAATAAAATTTGGGAGACACTGGCAAAAAACCGTTGTTGAAACCGAGGAAGTGGTTGGACTTCCGAGGAAGAAGCTGAAGAGTAATGAGAGGAAGTATCCCAGAGAACATCAGTACTTATGAGGCAGGCAGGAAGGAGAGCCTGAGGAGGAGAATCGGAGAGCAGCGGCAGTGGTAGCAGGGGAGAAGGAGGAAGTGGACGGAACCTGTTAGCTCTGATTGCTCATGGCGCCCTGCATACTCTGGGTACATCTCGGCACCTAACAAGTTGAAAACCTTTTTCTAGAAATGTCCAAGGAACTGATTTCTCAAATGGACAAACCATTGCCTTCTTTTTTTCCAATAGCCTATTCATACCTGCACACTGGTGGCCTTGAAGCTGCTGGGAATTGCATGGTGAAGTAGTTCGAGGCAACTGTACTTGTTCTGATCCTGGAGGTTGCAAGTAGCCTACTGAGGAGCTACGGGGAAAAAAAATCAAACAAACACAAAAACACAGCACAATGAGATGGAGATGACTGTAAAGATTCTTTGAATGAACAGTCCTATAAATTTATTTAAATAAAATTATTTTTCAAGTAGGTCAGCTTAGTAAAAGTCAGAACTAACTCTTTTCTAAACTGAGAGTTATAAGTAATTACTTTTTGGATAAAAATCACTTTGTTTTTGACAATAACACAGATTTTTACAAATAACTCCTGATTTCATTGCTCTTATTCTTTTACAACTTACTCTAAATAGGATTTTTGTACTGTTCAAATAATTATTTTGAAAAGAAGAAAAATAACTCACTAATTTTACAAAATAAAAAGGTACTTTATTTGGATCTCACGAAGCTATATGTTAGAAGAGAGACTATGCAGTTAGACAATGATGAGACTCAGAAAAAAATACTTTATTCCCTAAAAAATGTGCTATCTAAGGACATAAGGTACTATTTAAGGAATAAACAATAGAACATGATTCTGACATATTCTAACGGAAATACTGACAAAAATAGAAGGCCGTTATTGTAAAACCATTAAGCTATTACTGTATTTTTCAATGGTTAGTCTTTGAGAATCAAACTAATATGGGATTTGTCATAATATGTCTTTAAAGTTTTCTCCATTTAGCAATTTCTTTCAAGAAAATAGTGAAAATCATAGAGCAATACTGTGAATTCTTTCTGAGAATTCTCAAGGAATCAGGAATCTTAATTTATTATAAAACCCTGTTACCACCCTTTTTTATCATTTAAATCAACTTTCTTTACATGGTATTTTATTTCTTAATCTAGCTTTAACAACTTTTTGCATTTACATCTCACATAACTGCATCAAAAATACTACATTAGATCCAAGTACTGAATTACAGAAAATACAGGGGGACATGTTAAACAACACCATGATGACACAATCAGTCAAATCCAGACTCTGGGACACTCCACAAGACAAATGTGTGAAAACATAAGCAGTATTTGTGAGGTAGCTGGTAATACAAAGGCCAACTGGATATTAGATATAATTAAGAAATTAACTGTTAAATTTTTTAGAATGTGAAATAGTACTATTAAGTTAGGTAGGTTTAAAAAAACCTTTTAGGGATACCTATACTGAAACACTTGTGAATGAAATAATATGATACCTGGGTTTATTTCAAAATAATATGGGAGGAGGATGAAACAGAAGTTTAAATGAAAACAGATTAGTCATTAGTTGATAAATGTAGAAGCTAAGTGATGGGTACACGGGGGTTCAGTACACTTCTGTTTACAATTACGTGTATTTAAAAATGTCTGTAGGGACTTCCCTGGTGGTCCAGTGGTAGAGAATATGCCTTCCAATGTAGGGGATGTAGGTTTGATCCCTGGTCCGGGAACTAAGATCCCACATGCTGTGGGGCAACTTAAGCCTGCGCGCCTCAATGAGAGAGCCCAAGTGCTGCAAACTACAGAACCCATGTGTTCTGGAGCCCTTATGCCACAACTACAGAGCCTACGTGCCCTGGAGTCTGCATGCCACAACTAGAGAGAGAAAACCTGCACACCACAACTGGAGAGAAGCCCACATGCCACAGCTAGAGAGAAGTCCACACGCTGCAAAAATGAGCCTGCACACCGCAACCAAAAAAAAAAAAAAAAAAAAAAAAAAAAGAAAGAGAGAAAAAAAAAGATCTTGCACACCAAAACAAAGACCAGAGGCAGCCAAAAAAAAAAAAATAGGGTCTTCCCTGGTAGCGCAGTGGTGAAGAATCTGCCTGCCAATGCAGGGGACACGGGTTTGATCCCTGGTCCGGGAGGATCCCACATGCCTCAGAGCAACTAAGCCCAAGCGCCACAACTACTGAGCCTACACTCTGGAGCCCGTGAGCCACAACTACTGAGCCCACGTGCCACAACTACTGAAGTCCGCGTGCCTAGACCCCGTGCTCCACAACAAGAGAAGCCACTGCAATGAGAAGCCTGCGCACCGCGACGAAGAGTAGCCTTCTCTCGCTGCAACTAGAGAAAACCCACACACAGCAACGAAGACCCAATGCAGCCAAAAATAAATTTATTAAAAACAAACAAACAAAAACATTAAAAAAAATGTACCAAGGACCTTAAAAACAGTCACATCTTTTGATCTATTAATCCCGCTCTAAAGACCCTATAAAAATGAAGAAATTCAAGTTGCTCACCAGGGTAAATAAATTATTGTATATTCATAAAATCAAACATTAAAAATTATATTTACAAAGAAATTTTTAATGATGTGAAAAACCCTACACCACACGAACAAAAAATATCCAACAGGATCACAACTATGTTAAAACTACATACGAAGACTTCCAGTGGTGCAGTGGTTAAGAATCCGCCTGCCAATGCAGGGAACATGGGTTTGAGCCCTGGTCCGGGAAGATCCCTCATGTCGTGCAGCAACTGAGCCTGCGTGCCACAACTACTGAAGCCCATGTGCCTAGAGTCCGTGCTCTGCAACAACAGAAGCTACTGCAATGAGAAGCCCGTGCACTGCAACAAAGAGTAGACCCGCTCGCCGCAACTAGAGAAAGCCTGTGCGCAGCAACAAAGACCCAACACAGCCAAAAATAAATAAATACATAAATAAATGTATTTTAAAAAACCAAAAAAACTACATACGAAAAGAAGAAAGATTGAGAGAATAATATGAACATGACAGTAGCAGTCAACTTAGGGTTGTGGGTATATTGCTGATTCTTGATACTTTATACTCTTTTTGCATTTTCCAAAAATGCACGTGTGCATTTAATAATTATAATCACTAAAAATAGTCTATGAAAACTGCCTGAAAAGTTCAACTTTTAAATGCTGTATCAGGGATTTAATATCAACTAATAATCTGAATCTCCTTCAGAAGTCTTCAGAAGTCACAGTATGCCCTGTGAACACAATTACACTGATCTTCTGAAATATAAATCACCTTCAATTCATTTGAGGGGTAGACTTCAGTCAGGTTTGCTGTCTCTGGAAGAAAATATTAGCTTTCTGCCTTATAAGCTTTTTGTAATTCAAGGTGACTTCTACCTTATGTATTTTTGTGATGAGGATATCTAGCTAGGACAATATAAACAAACCCTCAACCAATTAGAATTTGACCAAACTATATGCTCAATTAATGAAAATAAATGTCAAATAAAACTTTTATTGTACAATATTTGGAGTTTTCCCTTACATGCAAATGGCCAATTTTTCTAGGCTTTCTGGTTAAATGTTTATATTCCTAGAAGTATTCATTTATAGCTCACTTATTTCCAATGTGAAAGATTTAAAAAAAACTGAGTATACTAAAAAACAAAGAAAACACTTAAAAGCAAAACAGAAATGGTGTAGGGACATTTGGGATAAGATTGTTGTGTTCACTGAGAACCGAATCTACTTTGTGTTTCCTGGCAGCTAAGACAAATTGGTGAACCCAGAGGATTATAAGACTCTGCCAGGATGATAAAGGAAGCAAACATTTAAGCCTCTGGCAGATGCTGGGTTACAGGCACATCATAATTGTATTCTATGATGAATTTAAAGCATGTAGTTAATTATAGAGGAATTTAGTCCTTTGATAGAAGACATGAAACGCAGTTCATAATTTTACCAGGAAACTGAGAAGCTGAGGGGGAAATCTTGCCTGAAGAGAGGATTACTTCCTGTTAAAAAATAGGTAGGATGTAGAATTACTGGCAGTAAGGGCTAACATTTTCCTTAAAATGAACTTTGTATTTTTCAAGCACTTGAATGAGACCCAAGGGTCTGCACTGCACATTTCACATAAAAGATGCCTTTGGCTTGAGAAATATAAGGGTAGCTATTATCAAACACAATCAACCACAAAGATATCTGTGGTGCTCCTGGGAGAATGACTGAGTTTGAGAAGGGCCATATTCTAACCACCCCACTAGTATAAACGGTTATCATCAAGCAGCTCTGTTAGTGCAGAGCTAACGGATATATCACGTCAGTAGCTCACTGAAGTGGTAGAAAACATTCACCAAACAGTAATTTTAGCTTTAGCATAGCTGATCCTAAGGTGCTCTTTTTAACAATAACTTAGCTGCTTATTAAGTCTGTGAGACCATAAAATTGTCACTGGCACTGAGGACAATGCTTGTACGCCTGTGTGATATAGCTGGAGAACAGGAATCCCATTCCTCAAACAGCTTCATAAAATCTTTCAAATTTAATTTCAAAAGACAGGATGCCAGAATAGTATAACTTCTTATTTTTTGAATCAAATTTCACCAATTAGAGACTGACTTCTGGCACGACAGCATGAGTTTACGGATCTGCTCTCCCCACTGAAAGTGGTGAAAGCTATAAAAAAGCAACCACTGAAACCCTATGGAAATGATCCTAAGGATGAAGAGCAAACTAGAAACATCTATTCAAGAACATGTATGAAAACTCAGTAACAAAAGTGAGTTTGGCATTTGAACCAATACTACTCCTTCCTGCCCCTCCCAGTTTAGTGAGGTACAGACTCTACTCCAGACAGCTGTAGCCAAGAACACAGAGCTCCCTCTCCCCACAGCACCAGAGGGAAGGTTTCTTCCTAGGAGGAGTGGCACGTCAGCTTTCTCATCCTGCCCTCAGGTACCTGTTGCTGAAGCTAAATCTGGGGTGAATGAGGGTGAGAGGTGGGAACTCCTTTCTGCCCAACCTCCACTTGTACAACAGAGGATCTACTGTGGGTGTGATATGCAGAGAATACTGGGGCCCTGGCCTGATCACCCTTGCCCCAGCTCCTGAAGTGGTGATTTTTCACACTAGGAGAGGTAAGCCAGTGATCCTAGGCTGTGGTCTCCCCACCCTCTACCAAGTGCTCAGCTCATAGGATAGGGTGTCACTTTTAGAGAAGCTAATCACTGTCCAAATCCCCAGCTTCTGAGCCCTGGCTCAGAGATTTTTCTGGGGAGAAAAGAGGCTATAAAACAGCACCTAATGTATTCTCCAAAGAACTGTCTTTTTTTTTTTTAATAAATTTTATTTATTTATTTAGTTATTATTTTTGGCTGCGTTGGGTCTTCACTGCTGTGCGGGGGCTTTCTCTACTTGCGGTGAGCGGGCGCTACTCTTCGTTGTGGTGCGTGGGCTTCTCATTGAGGTGGCTTCTCTTGTTGCGGAGCACAGGCTCTAGGCGCGCGGGTTTCAGTAGTTGTGGCTTGTGGGCTCTAGAGCGCAGGCTCAGTAGTTGTGGTGCACGGGCTTAGCTGCTCCGCAGCATGTGGGATCTTCCCGGACCAGGGTTAGAACCCGTGTCCCCTGCATTGGCAGGCGGATTCTTAACCACTGCGCCACCAGGGAAGCCCTCCAGCTTTTATTAATTACAAATAATACAGCAGTAAACACCTTTAGCATTATCTTTGCACCTTTGTGCTGGTATTTCAACCAGATAGATTTCTAGAAATAGAACTGCTGGATTAAAGGCAGATTCTTAACCACTGCACCACCACGGAAGCCCCAAAAGAACTGTCTTTATTTGCAGCAGAGTGGGACGAAGTTCAAGCCTACAGGTGCTTTCAGGAACAGTAATGATTGTGGTAAAGACAACTGGGAGGAGATTCAAGATTCAGGCTAAACTGTAGGCTTGCTAGTTTGCAAGAGGGAAACAGGTAAAAAGACAGCAGGAATGAGCCTTCCTTATGTCAGAATAAAAATCAAATATTGACTACAGAAACTTTTTCTTCAAAGGAGACAGATTTTGATTGAATTACTTTGTAGAGCAATTTATGAGTCAGTGCATTACTGAAAACAACAGAGTAATCAGCTAGCAGTTAGTGGATGTTGTCAAGGAAAAAGAGAAACAGAGTCCAACCGAAACCACTGTGATTCCAGGATGACTATGAGAATACCCAAAATAGGTTTCCCTGCTCGAGGAAAAAAATCAGAGGCTGAACATTTGCTGGTGGTGGGAGGTTTAAACAGACTTCATTAAAATAATCCAGTCAGTCACTAAACAAATTAACAAGTGAACAACAATAACCAGACCTGCTACAATACATTATCTAAGATGTCTAATTAAAAAAAAAAAATTACAAGGCATGAAAATAAACAGCAAAGTGTAACCCATACTCTGGATACAAGCAGGGAACAGGAACTGCCTGTGAGAAAGAACAGATTTTTCACATTTATCAGAAAGGCCATAAAGTAGCCATTATAGACATGTTCACAAAACCAAAGGAAACCATGCATAAGGAAGTAAAGAAGCAATGGTGACAAGGTTGCATTAACAAATAGAGAATACTGGGACTTCCCTGGTGGTTAGGAATCCGCCTGCCAATGCAGGGGACACGGGTTTGAGCCCCGGTCCAGGAAGACAGATTAAAAGAGATTATATAAATTAAAGAACAGAGAGAAAAAGGAACACAGAAAAAGGAGCTTCAGAGAAATGTGGGGTGTTGTTAAACAAACCAACACACGTATAATGGGATTATCAGAGAGGAGAGAAAGCAGCAGAAAAGACATTCCAAGAAATAATGGCTGAAAACATCCCAAATTTATTGAAAAACAATAATCTACTCATCCAGAAACCGCAACAAACTCTAAGCAGAATAAATGCAGAGATCCAAAGAGATACCATCGTAAAAATGCTGAAAGTCAAAGACACGCAGCAAGAGAAAAATGACTAGTTACTTATAATGTAACCCCAGTAAGATTAACAGCTAACTTCCCAGCAGACAAGATGAAGGTCAGAAGGCAGTGGGAAAACATATTCAAAATGGTCAAGGGAAAAACCTGTTAACAAAGATTCCTATATCCAGCAAAGCTATTTTTCAAAATGAAGGCAAAACTAAGACTTTCCTTAGTAAATAAAAACTGTGAATTTGTTGACGGCAGACACACTTTACAATAGGCACTAATTAGAACAAACACAAAAAGATAAAGAGTACAGCATTATGGACTGAATGCTTGCATCCCTCCCAAATTCATATGTTGAAACCCTAACCTCAATGTAATGGTATTTGAAGATGGGATCATGAAGAGGTAACTAGGTTAGATGATGTCATGTGGGTGGAGCCCTGGTCCAATGAGATTAGTGCTCTTCTAAGAAAAGACATCAGAGAACTTGCTCTCCCTCTGCTTGCACAGGCTGAAGAAAGGCCAAATGAGCCCACAATGAGAAGGTGGCCATCTGCAAACCAAGGGGAGAGCCCTCACCAGATACCAACCCTGCTGGTACCTTGATCTTGGATTTCCAGTCTCCAGAACAGTGAGAAAATAAATTTCTGTTGTTTATGCCACCCAGTCTATGACATTTGGTTATGGCAGCCTGAGCAGACTAATACAACCAAGAACGGTAATTATGTAATTGGAAAGACTGTAGAAATGCATATTTTCCCTCCTTTCTTCTGATTTTAGAGGCAAGTGTATAAAATAATATGTATATAATGTAATGTTGGGCCTATAACATATAGAAATGTAACATATTTGCCAATAATAGCACGAAGGATGTGGGTGGGAACAAAGCTGTATGGGCTAAGGAAATGCCTACTGATGGTAAGGTAATAGTTATAACAATGTATTGTGTTTGTAATATTAATATAATATGTATAACAAGAATACCAGAAAAAGGGGGGAAAGAGAATAGAGCTACGTAGGAGTAACTTTTCTTTATATCACTAGAATTAAGCTAGTGTAAATCAGAAGCTGACTTGGATAAGTTAAGATATATATGGTAAATCCTAGAAAAACCACTAATAAAAAACCCTCTAGAAAAGTAAAAAAGAAAGAAAGAAATTAAAATGCTACATTAGGAAATATTCATTTAATGCAAGAGAAAGCAGGAAAAGGAAGAATAAAAAAACAAACACAGGAGATAGAAAACAAAAAGCAAAATGGCAGACATAAGCCAAGTACATTAATAATAACATTAAATGTGAATGGATTAAATGATTCCATCAAAAGACAGAGACTGTCAGGATAAAAATTGATCCAACTATATGCTGTCTACAGGAGACACAAAGGCTGAAAATAACAGGATGGTAAAAGATATATCACACAAACAGTAACCACAAGAAAGCTGGTATGTCTATATTAATATCCGACAAAACAGATTTTAAAACAAAAACTGTATGAGATAAAGAAAGCATTTCATAATGAAAAAGGGTCAGGGAAATATAATAGTTGTAAACATATCAGCTCCTAGTAAAGGAGCACCAAAATACACGAAACACACACTGAAAAGAATGTAAGGAGAAATATACAATTCAATGATAGTAGTTGGAGATTTCAACACTCCACTTTCTTTTTTTTGGCCGCACCGTGTGGCTCGTGGGATCTTAGTTCCCAGACCAGGGATTGAACCCAGGCCCACAGCAGTGAAAGCAGGGAGTCCTAACCACTGGACGGCCAGGGAATTCCCAACACTCCACTTTCAATAATGAATAGAACAACAATACAGCAGATCAACAAGGAACAGAAAACCTGGACAACACTATAAACTAATTAGACCTAAGAGACATCTACAGAACACTCCATCCAACGATAACAGAATATACAATCTTTTCAAGTGTACGTGGAATATTCTCCCGGATAGACCATATGCTGGGCCATAAAATGAAACTCAGTAAATTTAAAAGGATAGAAATAATACAAAGTATGTTCTCCAACGACAATGGAATTAGAAATAAACAGCAGGAAAAAACTTGGGACACACACAAGTAGGTAGAAATTAAACAACACAATACTATGTTACCAATAGGTCAAAGAAGAAATCAAAATAGAAACCAGGAAATACTTTGGGATGAACGAAAATGAAGATACAACATGCCAAATCTTATGGAATGCCACTAAAGCAGTGCTTAGAGGGAAACTTATAGATGTAAATGCCAGTATTAAAAAAGAAGAAAGATCTCAGATCAATAACCTACACTTCCATCTTATTAAGACATTGGGTGGAGGGCTGGGGGACAGATCACCAAGCCAAAAGCAAGCCAAAGGAAGTAAATAAGAAAGATTACAATGGGAATAAACAAAATAGAGAACAGAAAAACAAGAGGAAAATCAATAAAAACCAAAAGCTGGTTCACTGAAAAGATCAACAAAATTGACAACTTTTTGTTAAATTGACCAAGAAAAAAAGAGAGAAAACTTAAATTACCAGAATCAGAAATGAAGAGGGGAGATTACTAGACTACAGAAATAAAAAGGATAATAAAATAGTATGAAAAACTGTATACCAAGAAAATAGGTCAAATTCCCAGAAATATACCAACTGCCGAAACAAACTCAAGTAGAAACAGATAATCAGGATGGATCTATAACAAATGAAGAGATTGAAGAAGTAATCATAAAACAACTTACACACACACACGCCCCTGCATAGAAGGTTTCATCACTGAATTCTATTGAACATTTAAAGAACTAACAGTAATTCTTCATAAACTCTTCCAAAACAGAAAAGAACACTTCCCAACTCATTCTATATTACGCTAATACTAACACCAGACAAAGGCACCACAAGACAACAACAGACCAGTATCTCTTATGAATATAAATGCTAAAATCTGACCAAGTGTGATTTATCCCAGGAATGCCAGGGTCATTTAAAATCTGAAAACCAATTAATGTAATACATTATCTTTTTTCAACATGATACAGAGTACCTATGAAAAACCCACAACTAACATCTTTATTAAGGTGGAAGACTGAATGCTGTCCAGTCATGAAGAAGACAAGGATGTCAGCTCTCACTACTTGTATGGAACAGTGTACTAAGGGTTCTAGCCAGGGCAATGAGGCAAGAAAATGAAATAAAAGGTACCTAAATTGAAAAGGAAGAAATAAAACAATTTCTTCACAGATGACAAGATCATGTATATGGAAAATCCCAAGAAATGTATTTAAAAAGTATTATAACTAGTAAATGAGTTCAACAAAGTGGTAGGATACAGGATCAATACACAAAAAATAATCTGCATTTCTATACACTTCCAATGAACAATCAAAATGAAATTAAAATAATTCCATTCATAGTATCATCATAAAGAAGAAAACACTTAGGAATAAGTTTAATAAAACAAGTGAAAAGTTAACTCTAAAAACTACAGAAACATTGTTGAAAGAAATTAAAGATCTAAATAATTGAAAAACATCCCATGTTCATGGAATGGAAGAATTAACGTAGTCAAGATGCCAATTCTCCAAATTAATCTACAGATTCGACACAATCTCCATCAGAATCCCAGCTGACTTCTTTGCAGAAATGGATAAACTGATTACAAAATTCATATGGAACTGCAATGGACCCAGAATAGCCAAAACAATCTTGATAAGAGAACCAAACTGGAGGACTCGCACATCCTGATTTCAAAACTTCATCAATACAGTGTGGCACTGGCAAAGGATAAACAGATTAGTAGAAGAGCACTGACAGTCCAGAAATAAACCCAGACATCTATGATCATCTGATTTTCAATAAGGGTGCCAAGACCATTCAATGGGGAAAGAACAGTCTTTTCAACAAATAGCACTGGAAAAACTAAATAGTTACGTGCAAAACAGTGAAGTTGGATGCTTGTCTCATACCATATAAAAAATTAACTAAAAATGGATCAAAGATTTAAATGTCAGACCTAAAACTATAACATTCTTAGAAGATATAGACATAAATCTTTGTGATCACAGACCTGGTAATAAATTCTTTGATATGATACCAAAAGCATGAGCAACAAAAGAAAAAAAGATAAAATGGACTTCATCAAAGTGAAAAACTTTTGTACTTGAAAGGACTGCATCAAGAAAGTGAAAAGACAACCCACAGAAAGAGAGAAAATATTTACACATTATATATCTGTTAAGGGACCTGTACCAGAATATATGAAGAACTCTTACAATTCAACAATAAAAAGACACACAACCCAATTAAATTGAGCAAAGGATCTGAATATACATTTCTCCAAGGAAAATATACAAATGGCTTAATAAGCACATGAAAAGATATTCAGTATTATTAGTCATCAGGAAAATCAAAATCAAAATCACAAGATATTACTTCACACCTACTAGAACGGTTATAATAAAAAAGTCAGATAATTAACAAGTATTAAA
The DNA here is from genome assembly GCF_028021215.1 of Eschrichtius robustus. Classification (NCBI taxonomy): domain Eukaryota; kingdom Metazoa; phylum Chordata; class Mammalia; order Artiodactyla; family Eschrichtiidae; genus Eschrichtius; species Eschrichtius robustus. Next base: position 122,464,058 of record NC_090828.1, read on the forward strand.
GGATGTGGAGAGGACTTCCCTGGTGGCGCAGTGGTTAAGAATCCACCTGCCAATGCAGGGGACACGGGTTTGATCCCTGGCCCGGGAAGATCCCACATTCCGCGGAGCAACTAAGCCCACGCACCACAACTACTGAGCCTGCGCTTTAGAACCTGAGCGCCACAACTACTGAGCCTGCACACCACAACTACTGGAGCCCGCACACCACAACTACCGAAGCCGGCACACCTAGAGCCCGTGCTCTGCAACAAGAGAAGCCACTGCAATGAGAAGCACGTGCACCGCGACGAAGAGTAGCCCTCGCTTGCCGCAACTAGAGAAAGCCCGCGTGCAGCAACAAAGACCCAACGCAGCCAAAAATAAACAAAATAAATAATTTATAAAAAAAAAAGAAGCATGTGGAGAAATTAGATCACTCATGCATTGCTTATGGAAATGTAAAACGTTGCAGTTGCTTTGGAAAACAGTGTGGCAGTTCCTCAAATGATTAAACATAGTTACCACATGACCCAGTGATTCCACTCCTAGGTATATACCTAAGAGAAATGAAAACAGATGTCTACACAAAAATGTACAAACTAACATTTACAGCAGTACTATTCATAGTAGTCAAAGGTGGAAACAACCCAAATGTCCATCAACCAACAAATGGATAAACACAATGTGATATATCCCTACCACAGAGTATTATTCAGCTATAAAAAGGAATAACCTACTGGTAATATGATACAACATGGATGAACCTTAAAAACATTATGCTGAGTGAAAGCAGCCAGTCACAAAAGACTACACATAATTCCATTGATATGAAATGTCCGTAACAGGGAACACTACAGAGACAGAAAGTATATTAGTGGCTAGGAGATGATGGTGGTGGTGGAGGGGTTGAAGGGTGATAGCTAAAGAGTACGGAGTTTCCTTTTTTTTTCCCTGCATCAGTATATTCACATTAAAATTTTTTTTTTTTTTAAATTTTTTATTTATTTAATTTATTTATTTTTGGCTGTGTTGGGTCTTCGTTGCTGTGCGCGGGCTTTCTCTAGTTGTGGCGAGTGGGGGCTACTGTTCATTGTGGTGCGCAGGCTTCTCATTGCGGTGGCTTCTCTTGTTGCGGAGCACGGGCTCTAGACACGCGGGCTTTAGTAGTTGTGGCGCACGGGCTTAGTTGCTCCGTGGCATGTGGGATCTTCCCGGACCAGGGCTCGAACCCGTGTTCCCTGCATTGGCAGGCGGATTCTTAACCACTGTGCCACCAGGGAAGCCCCATCACATTAAAATTTTAAAAACTGTGATGAAGTACACATAGCATACAATTTGCCAACTTAATTGTTTTAAGCATATAGCTCACTGCCATTAAACACATTCACATTGTTTGACAATCATTACCACCATCCATCTCCAGAACTCTTCATCTTGCATAACTGAAGGTGTACCCGTTAAATGGCAACTCCCCATTCCTCCTTTCCTCAGCCCCTGGCAACCACCATTCTACTTTCTGATTCTATTCATTTGATGACTCTAGGTAACTCAAATTAAGTAGAATTACACAGTATTGGTCCTTTTCTGACTGGCTTACTTCACACAACATAATGTCTTCAAGATTCATCCACGTTGTAGCATGTGACAGAATTTCCTTCCTTTTAAAGACTGGATAATATTCCACTGTATGTGTACACCACATTTAATTTATCCATTTATCTGCTGATGGACACTTGGTTTGCTTCTACTTCAGGGTTTTTGTTTGTTTTTCTGGAGAGAAAAATGTTCTAAAATTGACTGTGGTGATGGTCGCTGCACATCTGTGAATATACGAAAAACTATTAAGCAGTACACTTAAGTGGGTGAATTGTATGGTATATGAATTTTATCTCAATAATGCTGTTTACAAAGAAGATAAATAAGGAAATAGTAGAACGGATGAAAATGGTGCATATATAAAAGGTACACACAAAGAAGTCATATTATATGAAGTCACCCACAAAAAGGTTGACGATTTAGGAAAAGTAATGGTATTCAAAACCCTACATAAAAATGTCATTGCTATCATTCACCTCTTCTCTTTATGGTTTTGCAAATATTATGACTGTTATTTAAAATTATTTTTTTGATGGGAGAATAGGACCCAGTGTATTCTTCTTAAGCAATAATTAGTTCACTTGAAAAGCAAGTCTCACACGTGCTACAGTTTTTAGTGACTACTAAAGATGATGTCATTGAAAATTTATGAATATTTGGCAAGGTGTGCTTTGGTTTTCTGCCTTTTTCAACCATCTGACATCTTACTGCCAGTGATAGTCAAACAAACTTCCTGAACTTAATAACATTACTTAGTAGACATGTGCTGTGTTCCCTGAAGATGCTGTAAGTAATCGATATAATCCATTTGGGGACTACAGTAGTCTGGGTATCACACATTTAATTCTTTAATAATGAATTAAAGAGACTGAAGCAGGTAACAAAAAACAAGCACTCTGAATCTCATTAGTCCCAATGACTGATTCACCATCTGTGACAACCTGAGCAAGTTTCACTAGAATTTAAACCAAATTTAATCAGCCTAGCAGAAAAAAAAAAAAATTAAAAATGAAAGTAAACTATTCAAAGGTTTACTCCATATTTCTCTTGGATCATTTTTGTTGGATTTTCCTATGAATAACAACATTTTTTACAACTTGTTTTTGGAACAATTTTAATTTTGGGGGTGGATTATATTTGTGGTAAACCTTTTAGAGGTAGAATTACAGAATAAAAAAGTACAGCAGTTTCATGTTTTGTTAAATATCATCAGACTGATTTATAGAATCAGTTTTCATATGCCTAGCACCCAGCAATGTTTGTCTCTCTGCTTAGTGTTAACTGTTTTGTCCTCCTTTTTTGGTTAAGGTTGCCTTAATTCTCATTTCTTAAGATTGTTGGGGAGAGTGAATGTTTTCTCATGTGATAATTTATTATTAGTTCTTGTCAAGTGGGTAAACTACTTATTTCCATGAATTATTTGTAGAGTTCATTCTAGAACTCTACAAATAATTATCATTAATATTATCATTCTAGAACATACAGAAGTGATAAAAATGTTTACAAGCTTCTACCAGACATCTGTCACATTTCCCCACATCTTGATGCTTTTTTTTTTTTTGCTTTGCTTTCTTTTTGAAATCTGTCTTAATGTAACTGTGCTGAATCTTTTTATCAAAACAAACTTTAAAACATTCATCTACTCTTTGATAATGCATTTCATATCTTGAATCCTAAATCAGTGAGAAAAATAAAGCAATCAGAAAAGTATATTTGGGGCTTCCCTGGTGGCACAGTGGTTGAGAATCTGCCTGCCAATGCAGGGGACACGGGTTCGAGCCCTGGTCTGGGAAGATCCCACATACTGCAGAGCAACTAGGCCCGTGAGCCACAATTACTGAGCCTGCGCGTCTGGAGCCTGTGCTCCGCAACAAGAGAGGCCGCGACAGTGAGAGGCCCGCGCACCGCGATGAAGAGTGGCCCCCGCTCGCCGCAACTAGAGAAAGCCCTCGCACAGAAACGAAGACCCAACAACAGCCAAAAATAAATAAATAAATAAAGTGTAAAATTAAAAAAAAAAAAGTATATTCATAAACGCTTCACCACACCTATCTACATACTAATATCTGAGCCCATGCACACTGCTTTTCCTCCGTTTACCATACGCGAATCCTCTGAATCTTACTTATGGCTAACCGACTTCCATTTGAGTGTTTACTCTCATCCTCCCTGAGGACCTTACAACTCTACCCCCTCTCTCCTATAGCAACACACCTCTTTCTGCTGTCTTCCATTTCAGCATACAAACACTTCTTTTTTCAATTAAGAGCAGGACACACTCTCTCTTAACCTCACTTTCCCCTCCCATATACTACTGAAATTCAATGCTCCCCTTTAGGGATGCAATTCTCAAAAGTTGTCTCTATTTAGTGTCTCCAGTTCCTCTCCTCCCATTCTCTTGCCCCTTACCTCTTAAAATCTTCCCCCATAGTTAACGATTTTATTACCTATTTAGGGGTTTGAAATATATATACAACAAGAGTACCCAGAAATATTTTATACATTTTAAAGAATTATAAGATGAAGAACTATGTAACCTCCATCTGGATTAAGAAAAGAACATCACTAAGTTTCCACACCTTTCCTCACCATGTACCTCTAACTGTTGTATAGCAGTGCTCCACCCGTAGGTTTAACTTTTTAAACAAATTGTTTCTGAAGGTGTTTTTTTTTTTTATTAATTACTGAGGTTTGAGAATTCTTCATATCCTCTCTACATAAGTACTTTTTCAGATATTTGATTTCCCAGTCAGTATATTGTTTGACTTTTCATTTTTATTCTGTTGTGTAGCCAGTTTCCATCTGGTATAATTTTCTTACTCTCTGAAAGACTTCCTTTAACATTTCTTGCAGTGCAGGTAAGCTAGTGATTAATTGTTTCAGTTTTTGCATGTTTGAAATAGTCTTTATTTCATATTTGTTTCTGAAAAATATTTCTACTGGTATAGAATTCTGTTTTTTCTTTCATAACTCCAAATAGAGATGTTGTGCCACTGTCTTCTGGCTTGTATTGTTTCTAACAAGAAGTCTATCGAATTCTTATCTTTGTTTCTCTATATGTAACGTGTCTTTTTTTCTCTGGCTACTTTTACAATTTTCCCTTTATAACGTTTTGAAAAGTTTCCTCCATATTTCTTTTGCCTGAGTTTGTTGAACTTTTTGGATCTGCAGGTCTATAATTTTCATAAATTTTGAAACATTTCAGCCATTACTATTCAAATATTTTTTTGTCCACCCTTTTCCTCTCTTTGGAGGATGCCAATTGCACATGCATTAGGCCCCCTGAAAAGCACTGATGCTCTGTTCAGTATTTCCTAGTCCTTTTTCCTCTGTCCGAATTTTATACTGGCATTGTTTCAGTCAGTTTCAATTGACTGATTTTTCCTCATTATTGGCCTTATTAGTTTCTCACTTCCTTGCATACTTGATAATTTTTGATTGGATGCCAGGCATTATGAATTTAACCTTGTTGACTGTTGGATATCCTTGGTTTTTTTTTTTGGTTTTTTTTTTGGCTGTGTTGGGTCTTCATTGCTGCGTGCAGGCTTTCTCTAGTTGCGGTGAGCGGGGACTACTCTTTGTTGCGGTGCACGGGCTTCTCATTGCGGTGGCTTCTCTTGTTGCAGAGCACAAGCTCTAGGTGCGCAGGCTTCAGTAGTCGTGGTGTGCGGGCTCAGTAGTTGTGGCTCACGGGCTCTAGAGCACAGGCTCAGTAGTTGTGGCGCACGGGCTTAGTTGTTCTGTGGCATGTGGGCTCCTCCGGGACCAGGGATTGGACCTGTGTTCCCTGCATTGGCAGGCGGGTTCTTAACCACTGTGCCAGCAGGGAAGTCCCCCTTGTATTTTTTAATAATATTTCTGAGCTTTGTTCTGAGCCACAGTTATCTGGAGACAATTTAATCCTTTTGGGTCCTGCTTGTTTAAGGCAGGACCAGAGCAGCTTTTAATCTAAGGCTAATTGTCCTCCACTACTGAGACAGTATTCTTTTAAGTCCTCTACTCAATGCCTCATGTGTTATGAGGTTTTGACATACTGGCTGGTAGGAATTTAAACTTTTCCTGTCCTTGTGTGAGCTCCAGGGATTGTTCTGCCTGTTCCTTTTGAGTGGTTCTTTTCCTGGCCTTGGGGAGTTTTTGCACATAAATGCACCAGTCAGCAATCAACTAAGACTCAAAAGGGTCCCACTTAGATCTCCAGAGCAACCTCTTTGTAACCGTCTTCTCTTCAGTATTCTGCCCTGCAAACTCTAAGCCACCTTGGCTTCCTTGGACTCCTAATTCCATCTCCTTAACTTAGACAGAGGGTCTTGCTTGGGTTCCTCCTCCCTGAGATGTGGCTAGGAAACTCTCCCCAGGTAGGAAGCTGGGGCAATCGTAAGACTCACTTGTTTGTTTTCCCTCTCTCAGGGTTTACTGTCCCTCACTGCCTAATGAAAACTGTTGTTTCATGTATTTGTCTCTAGTTTTAAAGTTAAGGTAGGAAGATAAATTTGGTTTCTATTACTCTGTCATGGCTGGAAATGGAAATCAAGAGGATGTAGGTTTTTAAGATCCTTTCATCAACATGTCTGATATTGTCCCCAACACTGATAAGTAAAACACAGGAGTTGTCTTACACAGCAGTGTAAAACACACTCTCAAGGAACAGAAATTATTCACAAAATAAAATAAATAGAATATGCCAGAGGGGCACTTCCAACACAAACCTTTTCTGCTTCCTAAACTTGGAGTATCTCAGGGGATCGCTTGTTATCTAGGTTACCTATGGCCTGAAGAAATAACAAATAAAATGGCAAGCCACTCAAATTCCTGGGCTGTGAAGAAAGTCAGGATGGATTTTGAGAAACAATTTGGAAAAGCTTAAAATTTAACTTGAGGAAGAAAGCTGTAAAAATCTAATGAATAATTCAAAAGTGGGTGGGAAGATTAAGAGATGTACTCCTTTTTCCTTATGTTAAAAAAAAACTAACTGAATTTCTCCTTACATAAGTTCTTTCCCTTCTGTCTTTCAAAAAAGTACTACCTATTTTTGAATAAATACTCTTCTTGACCTTTTATCTGTAAGACTTCATGAACTGCAAAACTTGTAATTTCCTTCTTAGAGTTCTTTATTTGTTATTTTGGCCACATTGTGGGGCTGGCTTATTTATTTATTCATTACAAATTATTTATTTATTTATTTTTGGCTGCGTTGGGTCTTCGCTGCTGCGCGTGGGCTTTCTCTAGTTGTGGTGAGCGGGCACTACACTTTTTTGCGGTGCATGGGCTTCTCATTGCGGTGGCTTCTCTTGTTGCGGAACATGGGCTCTAGGCACGCGGGCTTCAGTAGTTGTGGCGCACGGGCTCAGATGCTCCGCAGCATGTGGGATCTTCCCAGACCAGGGCTTGAACCCGTGTCCCCTGCCTTGGCAGGTGGATTCTTAACCACTGCGCCACCAGGGAAGTCCCTGGTTTAACTTTTAAACCAGAGCTTATGAACAATGTAATTAAAAATATAGAAATATAATGTTTAGAATATATGATTCCTAACAAAGTTCACATATTATGTGTACACTGAAAAATGACTTGAATGAAGACACCAAAATTTAACAGTGATTATCTCTGAGTGGTGAGGTTGTAGCTGATTTGCTTTTTCACCCTTTTTTACATTTTGGAATTTTTTATATTTTCAAATTTTCTACAATGACTATGTATTGTATGTATAATCAGGAAGACCCAAACAAGTTAAATAGAGAAAACACTCTTTTAACGGACAAAATGTGGATGTAGGAGAGTTATTTTTCCCAACAGAAACTCACTGAGAGAGACTGAAAAATGAAAAGATTTTTGCATGAAATATCACCTCTCCTCCTTATTCTTTAAAGGTGATCTACTTAAAAATTATTAGCCTAAAATAGAGACTTCCCGGGTGGTGCAGTGGTTAAGAATCCGCCTGCCAATGCAGGGGACACGGGTTCGAGCCCTCATCTGGGAAGATCTCACATGCTGTGGAGCAACTAAGCCCGTGTGCCACAACTACTGAGCCCGCATGCCACAACTACTGAAGCCCGTGCACCTAGAGCCCGTGCTCTGCAACAAGAGAAGCCACCGCAATGAGAAGCTCGCGCACCTCCACAAAGAGTAGCCCCTGCTCACTGCAACTGGAGAAAGCCCACGCGCAGCAAGAAAGACCCAATGCAGCCAAAAAAAATAATAATAATTTTATATTAAAAAAATTACTAGCATCACTCATTTTTGGTTGAGTTAAGAAATGTAATAGCTATAAGCATCCTCTTCCCTTCCTATTTAACATTATTTTTGTCCATATAACTTAATTTACTAATTAATTTTGCTGATAAATAAAAGCTGTTATAGCCAATGAAGAGAAAATAAACATTCTGAAAAGGCAATGTTTTAGCACCAGAAGTAACTTTATTACATTTTATTTCTCTAGGCTAAGTGTTAACAACTCCCCTTTTAATAACAACAGAAGTAAAATTTCACTAAAAGATGTGGTTCAGATTGAGACTTTGTCATTGACAATTATTTCAAAGGATGGCTGAGGCAAACAAAAAACCAAAATGCAAAACTAGAAGTTTAGGAGAAATTAAATGAATCCAAGACAGTTCCAGAAGTAGGACAAAGGGGACACTAGAGGAATACTAGTTTACAAAATGAGGAAAAACCGACTACGCAGATGGAAAAGGGAAAAAGACTTAAAAGTAGGTTTTCTTTTTCATTATTTCATAAAGATACTGTGAAGCCTTTTTTTTGGAGTTCTGAAAAATAAAGGTTACAGTCTCTTCAAGTTCCCCTCTCTGCATGCTAGCCCTTTGAGATTGTACATCAAAGACAAAAGTATATTCTCCTTTTGAGTTTCAAGATAAAAATGGGAAAATAAATGGTAATACAGGAGGAAAAAAAACCCCAAATGGGAGCATTTTGAAAGTATTATCCAAGTAGCCTGCCCATTTTTGCAGACTGTAGGAATGAAATTAGTTTTTTCTCCACATCATAGACTGACAGAAATACCATGATTTGTTGTAAAACTAGTTTCTCTGACTGGTACATGGCTTGCTGAAAGTGACAAGACACATGATTTGTATCAGGCTATGCTAAATCCTCATAGTACACATAACAACACAATCCAATCCAAACACAGAACTGCCTCAGTGATAACTGATTGGTTGAGCTGAAAGTAAAGATAATTCAAATTCCACTTTTCTGCATAAGGAGCCGCCACAAGAAAATGGATTGCTAAGCAACTCAAGCTAAGGAAGACATTTTTCAGAACAAAGGCTCACTTAGTGTTCTTATAGAAATCTTATAATCTGGTAATGTTTTAGTAAAATCATGAGTGTTTGGATCAGGACCCTATAGCTTAGAGTTTAAGATATACTTTCCTCCTTTGAACAAACTGAGATTTATTATACTTGTTGGTATGGAGTAATCGACACAGTTTTACCTTAGGACACTGGGTCTTGGATGAAATTTTACAATGACAGATATTATGACTTTCTTGCAAATGCGTAAAATATTACTGGGTTATGGTGACTTGTGCATAGCTGAAGTGTACAGATGAAAAAAAGGGCTAGTTAGCATAGGTCAGTGAGTCTCAACTCTTATTGCCAGAAGAATTACCTGGAAGGCTTTAAAAAATAATGGGAAATTTTAACACAGTATAAATTTCTATTTTCAGGACTTCCCTAGCAGTCCAGTGGTTAAGACTCCGTGCTTCCATTGCAGGGGACGCAGGTTCAATCCCTGGTCAGGAAACTAAGATCCTGCATGCTGCGCAGTGAGGCCAAAAAAATTTTTTTTTTAATTTTCACTGTGCAGCAGCTCTACCACAAAAGAGCTGTGGCTCATCATTGTATAAAACTCCAAAGTTGCCTGTGAGATTTCAACCAACTTGTTTAAAAAGCCTGGGCCTTTTCAATTTGTGGCATCCACAGAGAGGAGGAAATATGTGAGTTCCTCAAGTGTGTATGTATGTGTGTTTATGACAACAAATAAAATGAGAGTCAAGTCCCCATTTTCCCAAGCAGATTCAATGAAGCAAGAACTGCAATCCCTTCTTCACCCCTAAATACCATCTGTAACCATAACCGGGTGACAACCTCTTATCAGCAATTCTACCCTCAGACCCCTTATTAAAAAGAGCACCAAGGCTACTCTGGCAACCTTACAGAAATGTCATGAGAATAAATGAAAGACTGTAATCCACTCTGAACAGCAGACTAAAAGTACCCAACTCAAAGGAAGACTATTTTTTTTTTTTTTAAACACATTAGGCTTATCAGAGAAGTTTCTGTTCTTTCAAGTTAAGTAGCTAATGGAATACTTCACGACTTGCTTTAATATAGATCTACTATCATTTGCTTCTCATATGCCTCTCTCCTCTTAACTGATGAAAAAGGAGCTCCCCAGAGCCTGAAAGATTCCAGCAAGATATTTTGCTCTTGAAGTTATATACAGGAAATACATTCTCCCCAGACTCTTACAAAAACCTTAAATATTAACACATAAATGCTCTTAACTCTAAGATCTATGGCCAACTATTGATTCCACTTGGGTGAGTAAAAGGAGACTGGCCTACTACTTTCAGGCACATGAGAGAAAACTTGATTCTCCATTGGTTTACATATGGAATGCCCTGCTTATACTGATTTTGTTAAAAGATATACTAGATAAATAGATTGTATCGTAGTTTTTCTATTCTAGATTAGAGAATGATCTCAGGTAATGCCCCTTAGACTACTTTAAAATTAGCAACAGACCACAATCCTGATAAACAATGAAGAGCTATAAGATTAGGCTTTTTATTTATACTCACCTTAAATTATTTTGTTGGCCAGGTGGAATGATGCTATAGTAAACTGGCATTCCTGCTGTAGGCATAGATCCTTGATTAGACTGATTAGGGAACATAACAGGCTGTTGATAAGTCTGATGGGCAATTCCTTGAGAACCTTGAGGCAGTGAAACCTAAAATTTGAAAGGCAATTTAAAGGCAAAAACGTTCTTTAAAACCTTGCAAATGTTAATGTCTCGAGCCTCCGTAAACTTTCAAGTGTGAGCAGTTAGGAATAAGCTAAAACTGCCAATAGGCTGTCCTCATAAGTTAGTTACAGCATTACCACTTTATTTCAATGTTCTTTTTAGCTGGTTATTGTTTTTGGCTAGCATTTATCAATAGTACAGCAGGCTAGGAGTTATGACTCATATCCCAAAGTAGAAGTTATTTTATTATTTTTATTTTAAATATTTATTTATTTATTTATTTAATTTTTGGCTGCGTTGGGTCTTTGTTGCTGCACGCGGGCTTTCTCTAGTTGCAGCGAGCCCGGGCTACTCTTCGTTGTGGTGTGCGGGCTTCAGTAGTTGTGGCAGGCAGGTTCAGTAGTTGTGGCTCGCGGGCTCTAGAACACAGGCTCAGCAGTTGTGGTGCATGGGCTTAGCTGCTCCACGGCATGTGGGATCTTCCCGGACCAGGGATCGAACCCATGTCCCCTGCATTGGCAGGCGGATTCTGAACCACTGCGCCACCAGGGAAGTCCCAGAAGTTATTTTAAAAAAGAAACAGTTTCCAAATGAGGATGACCCTTTCACGTGGAAAGAGTAATGCAATTTACCTCAGGTAGAGCTAAGTAAAACTCAGACAGGGTACTAGTGAGATACACTGGATCAGAAAGTGTGAGCTCTGAAGCTTAAGATATCTAGATGTGATACCGACTCCGTCAACTTTACTATATATGTGACACCCGGCAAACGACTTAACTCAGATTCTGAGGCCCCAGAGTTCATTATCTGCAAAAACGGGATGCCACCTCCACCTCAGGAGGGGTATTATCTCCATTATAATCTCCATTTACAGGATCTAGCACAGCAGGCATCTGATCACCAGTGGATCTTTCAATTCTCTGTTTTCCACATTCATCTACACAGAAACCACATGAACATAATCGGGACTTCCCTGGTGGCGCAGTGGTTAAGAATCCGCCTGCCAATGCAGGGGACACGGGTTCGATCCCTGGTCTGGGAAGACCCCACATGCTGTGGAGCAACTAAGCCCGCGAGCCACAACTACTGAGCCCTCACGCCACAACTACTGAAGCCCACACGCCTCGAGCCCATGCTCCGCAACAATAGAAGACACCACAGTGAGAAGCCCGTGCACCACAACAAAGAGTAGCCCCTGCTCACCACAACTAGAGAAAGCCTGCACGCAGCAATGAAGACCCAACGTGGCCAAAAATAAATAAATAAAAACAAAACAAAACACATGAACATAATGGATTCATTTCTCTAGTTTCTACAGTTTCTAAAATAGAAACCGCAACGTCATAATGGTTTTGTAATTTACAAGTGCACCACATCAGTTGCATTACAATGATTTTGGTAAATAAAGCCTGTGTAAAAGCTTCTGATGATGTCAGCAACAGTAGTAGCAATGACAGTAACAGTAGTAACAGTGATGACAAGCAAAGTTAACATTACCGAGTACTTACTACCATGTTCAGGTTCTGTTCCAAGAACTTTATGTATATTATTACATCAAGTCTTCCTAACAACCCTAAGAAGTTACTTTTATCATCCTTGTTTTATAGAAGGGGTTAAAAATTGAGGTTAATAACTTGCCCAAGGTTGTATAGCTAGTGAGGAGAAAAGTCGGGGTTTGAACACATGCCCACTGGCTCCAGGGCCTTAGTTCTTTAACCACTTCATGATTCTCTATACCTGGGCTCTATGATTTATAAGCTGATGATTAACTTCTAAGTCTTGCCTATATAACATGTTTCTAAAATGTAACTAGTCCTTTCAAAATACACAGTAATCTCTTAAACTACTTTCAATATGGCTCAGCTGCAAAGATAAAGTTGTTGGTTTGATTTATCCAGTTTTTTATGACAAAATATATTTCAGTCTTTTTGTCTACTGAGGCAGTGTAACATCCTAATATTATTTCTGATTGTATCTAAGTTAGTGTATATAGAAGGCAGATCTAGGAAAAATGACAACTCAATCTAGATGATTTAAGCTGCAGAATAAATTTGTAACTAGTGGTAAAGAAAAAAACTGAAGTACCAAAAGAGAGGAAACTGTACTTGAGAATGTACAGCCGCAGAATATACTCTACTGAGTAGACGACTTTTCAGGCTTATTATTTATTTGTTAATTTAAAATTTTATTTTTATTTTTATTTTTTCAGCCGTGATGCATGACTTGTGGGATCTTAGTTCTCCGACCAGGGGTTGAACCCAGGCCCTCGGCAGTGAAAGCGACGAGTCCTAACCACTGGACTGCCAGGGAATTCCCTCGGGCTTATTTTTTAGATGACAGTTTATTACCACCTAGCTTATCCAGCCAAATGTAGTAGGAAGCATGAGGCAGCCTGTCATTCATTGCTTATCAGAGCAATACTTCTCACAATCATTCACCCAGTGGAAGGATTACATGAAATACCATGAGAAAATAATTTATAACTTGTAAAAAAGTATGCTATAGAAATGATAATAACTGTCTTAGCTCTGAAACATTTTCAGTACCTAGCTCCATTTTTAAAAACTACACTAACAAGGATGTAATTTATTTTAAACTTATATTTCTTTTTTTTTATAGTTAATCCACCAGTTAATTTTCCAGTGTTAAACTAATCTTTCTTTTATTTGTTTGTTTGTTTATTTATTTATTTAGTCTGCGCCCGGTCTTAGTTTCGGCACGCAGGATCTTTAGTTGCGGCATGCAGACTCTTAGTTGCAGCATGCATGCGGGATCTAGTTCCCCAACCACGGATTGAACCTGGGCCCCCTGCATTGGGTGCACAGAGTCTTACTCACTGGACCACCAGGGAAGTCCCTAAACTTATATTTCAAGGGAGATCTTATTTACACAGTGCCTGGGCATCTAATAGATGCTCAACAGACTAGATTAGGTAGCGTGACCAGGGTCCTTGAGAAGGGAGAGTTCCTGGCTTGGTAGTGATCCTGTCTAATGTCTAGCTACAGAGGAAGTAGGGGATGGGCAGTCTCATGGGCCTCGGCTTAAGCAGGGTGGACCGGAGTAAAAAGCGTGGAGGATTTGAGAGAAAAGAAAAGATATAAAATCTAGTTTCATGATGTATCTTCTTTTTTCCTTAGTTGCTTTCTATTATCAAGGGGCTTCAAAAGTAGACATATTCCTAGTGCTCAAAAGTCCTCAACAATTCCACATTTTACATTTTAATTACAATTTTCATTTTCTGGAATTACAAGAATATGCTACCTCCTTTGCTCACATCCTTCCCCATCCTCAGGATGCCTTAACTAATTTATGCCCATAATTTTCTTTTAAGAGCTAATTAAAGGTTTATACCTTTCTAGAAGACTTCTGTATTAAGTCCCTAACCTATTCATGGCCATATTTCATAATTCCTTCAGTTAGTGGTCTGTATATTATCACCAATTTGTTGACCTGTGTTTAGATGTACATTTATCTTCCCAACTCGATTATTTTTACCTTGTTGAGATGAATGACAATGGCCTTTGGATTTCTCAACATTCGAGTCAGCTATGGGAAATCATGAGGCTAATAAAACAAACTCACTTGCAGGTTATTCCAGAAAGGTAAAGGAAGGTAAAATAAATTTCTGGAAATGTGCCATAGATGGGCTAAAGAAATCTGACTTATTCATGAAACAGTAGGTATTTCTACTTTAGAACTATAAATTAAAATCCATGACATTTTCAATACATGACATACTATTCCTTTTTTGGATTTAGTGAGGGGGAAAAAGCTCAGTTCCAGCATGGGAAATTGCACATCCTTCTCTATTCTATAAACACTGACTTATAATCTGTACTCTATTTCATATACCTACCTCCACCTTTACTTTTCCCTCCCATTCCATTCTCCTCAAGAGATTTTCTAAGGAGCTGAAGAATAGAATAAGACACTTGCTCATATATTGATACTTACGTATTGAACAGTTGGAAACACAGACAATGCCTGAAAAATTTACTTCTCAAAATAAATAGGGTTCAGATATTTTTTTTTCTAAAAGTTAATGAAGTGAATGAATAATGCAATAAGTGAGGACAGAACAAAGCTGCAATGACTAATAAAACTCTTAAGACTATAAAGTTATGTATTACAGAAGCATTTTCTCCATATTAAAAGGAGAAGAATGTAGCTACACATTTTAGTTATTCAAAATCCCCTCTACCCAATGCAGGTAAGAGCGACCACGTACCTGATATGATGGCACTGAAGGATAGGGGATGACCACTCCTTGAATCTGATTTCCAATGCTGTTGGGCTGACCACCAACTAGGCTCTGACTCTGGGGCTGCTGAACTCCAACTATCCCCTGGTAGTTTTGCTGCTGGTTGGGCATAACTTGATAACCTGTAATGGCACAGTGAGTTAAATCCTGCTTTGAATTTAATTTATTTCACTAGCAGTATGTTTTTGTATTTTAAGCAAGTACTTTGTGTTCTAAGATGACAGAGTTTTGTTTAAACAGCAAGTCTCAAAAATCTTCTGTTATCAGAGCTAACATTTAAAAGGTTTACTATGTAGGTAACCCAAGTCAGCTACACTCCCCACCATCCCAAAATAACACTCAAATAAAATTTGGGTACAAAGATTTCCTTTGCAGTTGAGGAAATTTATAGGGCCACAGACTTGGTTTATATACACAATTACTAGTTAGTGTGTAGTACAGTCTGTTATTAAAAATAGTTTCTGTGGACCAGGACTGGCTACATAATTTGTGGGACCCAGTGCAAAAGCAAAATGCAGGGCCTCTTGTTAAAAAATGGAGAGTTTTGAGTTGGTAGTGATAGAACTAGTCCTTCTGGAGACTGAAAACAATGGAAGGGGGAAACCACTTTTATAGAATAGTTGTTATGTTTGAAAAACCACACTAAGATACGAATCCTTATATTAGGAATGTGTCAAGGGCACAAGGAAAAATTGAGTTACCTAGCAATTTTTAAGGTTATTTCCTTATTATATTATTAAGGTCACTTAACAGAGAAACCGATCATTAGAGGGGTTAAGCAATCTGCCCAAAGTTCACAAATCAAAAACCTAAGGGACAGTTCTTCCTAAACTGAAGGCACTGTTGGTAATTTAACTAGTAAGTTAAGAGTATAAACATATTTTTATTAAGTGAATTTATCAGTTATTTAATAAGAATCCACAATGATAAGCTTTGAGTAGTGAATATGAATTGTACAATATGTGTCTCCTGACCCTAAGAGGATTCCTTTAAGTAAACCAGTTAGCTCAAGACTTATGTAAATTACTAAAAACTACCACAAATCCTTTTTTTGTTTTTTTTTTAAAAAGAAACCAGATAAAAAAATAACTGACCTTCTAATCAGGGTATCTAAAAAGCTTCTACAAAGATAAACCAAACTACGGCACTGCCTATACAAACTTCCACAACTAAAGGTCAGCGAAATGATTTCTCTGATAGCACCATAAATCTATTTTGCTATCTTATAAATATCAGTTTTCATTTCCATCCTTATTAATCCCTAAAGCAACAGGAATGGCAAAGATCCCATCTCAGGTATTGATTATAGACAAGGGTATCACTGCAGTTGCCTGGAAGCCTCAATGATTCCACTCAATGGCTAAATAACTGAATAAATTCTAGCGTCAACCTTTTCTAAAGATATGAATACAAAACACATCCGGTAACTAAGCAACATATTAACAACAAAGTAAAAATCAAGTACAAATCCAGTTATAGTGAATACTTTAATAGTGAAGGGTTTTATAAAATGATGCTATTTCTATGGCAACAGTGCTTTATTGCCATGTTTCAAATAACTTCTCACCAATCTAGCTTTCCCAGAAAATGGATATTATGGTCCTTATATGTAATAAAGTGATTGTTAATATGCTGTTTCTGAAACATTTCTCCCTGTGAAATTCCCATAGTCCTTAAATCTGGTGGTAAAGAAGCTTCTTCCTTGCTCCTTAGCCTAATAATTAACAACCAACCCTATTTTCAGTTTACCAAATAACAAGTATTTCAAATTCATACTCTAAAGTCCAAGTATCATCAAAACATACACTGACACAATTCCACCCCTAGGAAAAGAAAGGGCAGGAATGGAAATGGGATGTGAAGACCCTTTTTTGTGTTGGAAACACCACCTCTGAACACCCGCACGCCCACACATACATCTATTGCAGGGTCAGAATTGGGGCTCAGCTCTTTATAGACTGGGAAAGTAACTTCTTACAATGGACTTGTCAGAATTACAGTCCACTAAAATTAAAAAGAAAAATGCGACCACCCAGCAGAATTCACTGTAACATAATGTGACTTAAATACCTTGACTTAAATAGTCAGGTCCCCCTAAGAAACTCAAGTGTTTTTCATACTATTTTTGTATTTTATTCATTGCCAGTATTTGGAGGTTCACCTTGTTTGCCTCCTGCCTGCAACTCCCTCTTATGAAAGAAAATCTGACACAGAAAGCTTCAATAAATAGCTATAGATCTCATGACACAGTGGTCTAATGTAGCATCACCTGGACACTACATCATGGAATTTGCACCGATAAATTTCCAATGGTATTTTAGATTCTTTAATGCAACCTTAACTCCACTAATATCCATTCCTACTAATGTATATGTATATCTCCACACAAACATCACATTTTGAAAATGTGCAACATAATATAAAATCTAAAACGTCTGATTCTAGCACCTCATTTGTTATAGATGGTTATGTAAAGATGCTGTGAGCTCAAGATGTGCCTGGAGGGTGATAAAAGGTGAGTGAAACACGGTCCCTATCTTTGAAGTTAGGCATTCTTAGCCATGACACCATAACAGAATAGCAGAATAAATAGGGCATTATGAAATTAAGAGGGAGAAGTTAATCCTGGCTGATATTCACAGAGGAAGTAACATATGAGCCTGGACTTAAAGGTCTGGAAAAAGTAAAAAATGAGTAACACGTCTGAGGAACAGGGAAGAAAAGTGGAAGATGAAGGTAGAATATTGGTGGAGAACCAGAGATTTTACAAGTAGAAGAGCAGTGAGAACTACTAAGAGGTCCCAGATTTTAAAGACTGTGAAAGTAGAAAAAATAACTAATATTAGTACTTCATTCAGAAGTAGCACAAATAAACTGGGAACATGTTTTTAAATAACAGTGGAGCCAATAAAAATAAGAATGTCAAACACTTTAAAGGAAAATATCTTCCTAAGAAGCTCTCTTATTAATCTTCTCATAATTTTGTTCATTGCCTTACTCCATGTTTCTTAAAACTCGACAGGTAATATAAAATAGTTCTTGTTAACTGTTCTCTCATGGCTTGTGTACACGTTTAAAAAACCCAAAAAATAGAAATGGTGTGCTTTTTAAGGGCAGGGTTAGAAGCTTTTAACACCCTACCCACCCCGTTAAAGGAAAAAAAACCCCAAAATACCCATATCAGATATCAAGCAAATAAGCCAAAAAAGTGGGCACTTAATATTTATACTTACTAAATAAACAGCGAGGAAGAACATATTCTTAACAGAATGGAATCAAAATACTACATGCTTCTACACAAAACCAGGCTGACTGAGAATGGATGGCCCGTTTCTCACTGTCCACGTTTAGTGAATGGCTTTTGATAGCAAAAGCAGTAGTTTTAAGATAACATGTTTATATAATAAGGTTAAACATATTTGCCTTTTCATTAAGATGAAACTTAATCCCATGAATACAAATCACCTCAGTCTAGAATCATGGATCGCTCATTATGCCTCTCCTTAAAAAATGCATAGCAGCTGAATCACAGATTTCATGTAATTAACCTCAAAGTGTTTACTTGATAAGGAAGAACAGAACTGTTTTAGTTTCTATCTAATATGTACAGCTTGAAATGAAGGTTTAATTTGAACACTGCTGGGGAAAAAGGGACATTAAAAACACCTTTGAAAAAGCTTTATTTGATTATAAAATAGGTTTTCGTGGAAGAAAATTTGGAAAATACAAAAATGGGAAAAAGTCAGGGTGGAAAAAACCATTTTTGCATAACAGTCACTTGTAGATAATCACTATTTACATGTTGTATATATGGTTAGCCTTATTTTCCCTGCATAGATAGCAACATACATACCCACTTACATTGTTTATAGAAATGGACCATATGACACATTCTGTTTCAAAACCTTTCTCCATGCAATGTTTCCATAGCTAATCAATAGGGATTTTACAAAGCTATGGGAAGGAAGCATTTAAGTAAATTTTCTTAGAACATATTTAGACCTCAAGTTAACAATCAAAGGATGAGAAAAAAACTCAGCTGATCTGAACTCTCTACTGCCTTTTAGGAAGAAGGCATGTGTCAAGAAGATTACAAGACAAAAAGACTAAGCATTTTAGGACAAATTATGTCAGCTTCTGGTTTCCATTCTGCAACCCAGCCCAAACACAAATTTAGCCCAAATCCCTAAGCATTTTCATTTAGAATACTACATGATTATCATTTCTTTGATAGCACAAGGCAATAATAGTAGCTAACATTTACATGACATTCACTAGGTTTTGGGTACTGTTCTAAGCACTTTCATATGCTAACTCTTTTAGTGCTCCCAATCTTATGAAGTCTTACTATCTCCATTTTTCAGATGAAAAAAACCAAAAGCACAGAGAGGTTCACATTTTGTCCAAGGTTACCAGCTGTTAAGTGTTGTAGCTGGGATTTGCACATAGTAGTCTGATTCTAAACCTTACTTTTCTCAGGGACAAATGCTGAAGTAGAAAGAGTACTACAGTAATACTGCTCAAATAAGCAGAACACTTAAACACCTGACCCTCCTTCCATTTTCTGAGAATTTTGGTTAATGAAGACTTTTACTGTAGTTTAACAGAAGCAAAGTTAAACAGAGTCTAAGTCTTAACAGAAATTTAATTATAGGAAAACAAAGAATTATTGTAAATAGTCAATCAACCAGGAAAGTTTTTTTTTTCATTTGAAGATTATTTGTGAGTATTAAGTGTTGTTACCCAAAAGAGAATCAGAGTGAAAGGTTGTTGAGCAGTTAGTCCAGACCGTAGCTATACAAACTTCCGGGCTGAAAACAAGACCAGGTGTCACAGAGTTTCCACTACTCCCAAGATGCATGGTTTGTAACCTCTTCATTTCAAGGTTACATCTCTTTGTCTCATTATAATAAGATTTCACATGTATATAAAACAACTGGGAAGGGGAAGAAGAGGCTCAAATGGTGACATATTTCAGGTTCCATGTTCCCTGGTCTGGGTCTCTCACTCAGCCTGAGCATTTCCATGTCAATCTCCAATGTTCCTCTTTGGGTTTTAGCTTTGCTATTTTGCCTCAAAGGCTGCCTTTACTCAAAACGTATACTCTCCTGCCATATTCCAGATGAGTATACAGAAGATTTCTCCAGCAGAATTTTCATAAATGTGGCTCTCCTCTCCATAAAGTTGAATTGCTTTGCCAAGAAGTGAGCTTTTACCAATGGGGCAATGCCAGCTTTAACCTGGACACTGTGTATATAAAGGGGCATGTCCTGTAACAGGGGTGAACCCTTCAAGTTCTTGTGAAGCAATGGCTCTTTTCTACATACTGAATAAGCTTTACATTCATTTTTACATTCCAGGCAGGAAAACCCACCAGGTTTGAGGTTTGAACCACACTGAACAGGAAGCTGTCAGGGGCTGAGGAATCTTTCTAACTTAAAAAAAAAAAAAAAAAGCATCATTTAACATTTGATACATTGTATGGCTGGTATCCCAGGAAGGAAATTCTACTGGCATTAGGACAGGTACCTGAACTGTTTTTCAAGAAGTCATGATGTTTGATCATTCATCCAATACTTAAAACAAACAACAGTCCAGTAACTAGTTACAAAGTACATAATTTTAGAGCATACTCTCTAAAGAACATGATATTAAATGCTGCAAAAAGATTATTGGAATTTTTTTGAATGACATAAGACCATGGGATCTATGTTGGTTATTAAAGTTACTATAATCACAAGAAAAACTAGAAATATTCACTTGGAAAGCACTAAAAAAGATAAGAAATGCACAAGATCATTCTACTAATCCAACTAAAGATAAGCCCCTTACTATTGTTTATGCAAGACAAAATCATTAATAGTTTATTAGCAACTTAAAGGACCATGTAATTACAGACATGCCTCACTTTATGCACACTTGCTTAATAAAATTTACATCTTAAAGAACTGTTCAAGTTGCTTTAAACCTGTGTTTAAACATTCAGGCTGCAGAGCATCAACTGTTAACAGTGGCACTTATTAGAGAAGTGGCACTGTGCTTCAGGTTCATTATCTAAGTATTCAGACCAAAGGAAGGGAGGGACATAGCTCTGATAGTTTCAAAAGTATAGTTTGAAGACTGCCAAGTATGAGAAAAAAATCCAATGATCTGGAAAAGAGGGAGAAGGTTGAAGATTAGGAAGGCTAAAGTAGATTTCTAGAGAATGAAAAGTACCACTCTGTTTTGAAAAATGCTACAAAAAGAGTATTTCCAGTATTCTGACACCCAATACACCCCCAACTTGGTTACTATCTAAATTATATTCTTTCCTCAATAAAGTGTGTTTCAGTACATCGTAATTAAAAAAAAAAAAAATCCTTCCTGTGATATATCTGGATTTAACCTGGGTGTAAGAGGAAAACAGAATATCTTTTACAGAAATTTGTGAGTATTGTGGGAGAGCATCTATTTTGTAAAGCAAGCAATGCCTATATTAAGTGATACCAAACAACAGAATAAACACCCAGATCTCAATATAAGGTATTATTTAACACCGACATTCTCCTTTGTTAAAGGACTGCACTGTTGCAATATTATCCCGTTTCTTCCAGCACTTTCAGAGGAAACCACAATCAATTCTGCAAGCTGAGAGAACTAGGACAATATAAATTGATGGCTCAGGCTCTTCCCCGGAGGGCTCCAAAGAATATTCTATTTTTAACTCTCTTTCACTTCAACAGAGAAGAGAGCAAGAAGGAAACACAGTGCTCAGCAGAAAAGGACTGCACCGGCTTTAACAGGCTAGTTTTATTTTATACAGGTGATCTGAAACAGCATTTGTGTTAAAGGAAAGCATTCTTAATAATACGGATTAGACATAATCAGAAAGATAATAAAAGAAACTGAAGAAGTGCTTAGTCAGAACAGCCATTTAATAAATCTAAGGTTATTTCATTTAACAGTATTATTAAATTTTTTCAGGACTGAATTTGTACAGCAGAAGCACTGTCAGGGCAGATTTTTTCTTTTTTGGATGAGCCATTTTGCCAACTTTAAATTTAATTGTGACTAGGTATCTACAAGACAGTTTGTGAGGACTGTTTCCAAATCACCAAAATCTCAAGTTTGTAATCTGGTTTGTCTTATGTTTGCGGCACTATTCTAGTGAGCAGGCAAGTTCAACTAAGGATAGTCTGTTAGGTGAATTTGGAAGAACACACAGCTGCCAGCACATCTTTGCTATTCTTCTCCTCTATCACCCTCTGCTCTCCTACTTCTGTGCCTGAAATAAACATAAATACAAACATAAAAAACAAATCTAATAAAAACGGCCACACAGAGGTTATAGCTCACAGCTATTTAAATGACAGTCCTGTGGAAGAGGGCATACGACTCAAGGAAACCTATGGGTACTTACCAGATACATTTGGCTCCAGTGGCGGCAGGTTAATGGAGAAGGGAAAAGGGAAATAGGTGGATTTGTAGGTAATATACAATGTTTAAGTCTGCGCTGGTCAGGCAATGCTAAGAAATGTTTACAGAATCAATGAAAAAACAAGGATAGTCAGGGCTACCACCCGGCAATATAAATACAAAATTCCTATTACTCAAGTCAGAAGTTGTCAGTAAAGAAATTGACTGTGTAGATAGAGTCCCTAGTTGACATAAGTAAAATCTCTTATCAATATCACCCCTCCTCCACTTATCCAATAGGGCCCTTTCTTCCTTGCTTGCCTTTTACACCCTGGTTACTTTTAAATTTGTGCCCTGCAATGCTGCCAGTATTCTGTGCACCTTACAGACTGTTTAACCTGAAATGTTCCTCCTGTGGTTGTGGTTCATCAGGACCCTACTGTAGTCTGCTGGTTAAAGGTATAAATGCATTGATAATCTTTGAATTTAACAGAGGTTGCAAAACTAAAATGATATTTAGTTCTATGGAGTCACTTTGCTTCCCACATGCATACAATATCACAGTTTGGAAAAAACTTAAATTATATCCCTTCAAATAGCTTCAAATGCGTTTACATGTCTTAGGTCCATTTAATGGCATGCATAATAATATTCCTAAAAAGTTATTTAGCAACAGGGAAAGAGATGTATTTGACTTTTGCTAATGAGTCTGGCATGCTTAAGACATTAAACTTTTAAGAAAAGCTCCAATCAAAATTAATCTGCCATTCAAATCTGCTTTGGAAAAGAAATTAAAGCAATAGCTTTCATGAATTTTTAAAAGGTAAATTATATTAAGCCAAGGTTGTCATTTAAATTCAAATCCCTATTTCTGAGTCTGATGCATGATTAAAAGGCATTACAATTAATGGAAAATATAAGCAAATGTTAATACTTTAATACAGCATTAAAAAGGAAAAAAAAAAAAAAAAAAAAAAAAGGGCAGTGGAAACCTGAGTAAAAAGAAGCCAGGAAGCAGCTGAAAAAGAGACCGGTTCACTGTGAGAAATGTAAACCTCTCAGACAGTGCTACGGCCCCGAATCCAACAGCTCAGGAACAAGGCCAATTATTGCAAAATATTCAACATATATGGTGAAGCTGCAAACTTTTCAAAAGAGTCATAAGAATGAAAGCAGCTGCATAGAAAACAGCCAGGCCTCATAAACCTAAAATCTTTGCTACAATTACTACCTGCAGGAAGAGTTTCTTTATAGTATACCAAGCTTCTTATATGTAGTATACTTCATAGTATTCAAGCTGTAAATTTTATGATAAAGGGTTAAGATAACAAATCCATATTACTGCAGCTGGCAAGTAACCAGATCTTTTGAAATCTTTGCTTGTATGGCTCCAGTTTTGACAGTAGGTCACTAAGCTACTGCAAACCAATTCTCCAATGTTCCACCTTTCTAAACTAGAAATGACTCACATAAGACAGACACACAGAATCATGGAATTTTAGAGTACACAGAGGCTTCAATAGATGATACAGTAAAACTCCCTTACTTTGCAAGTGAGTAAATGGAAACCTGGAGGCTTTAAGTGATACACCTAATACCACTTAAATACAAATAAGGGTTGTCAGGATTTGACTCCTATTTTGTTTTCTTTCATGTTATATAATACATTGTCCAAAAGGCCTTAAGTAGCCAGAATTTCTTCTGCTTCTGTTGACAGGGGCTGACTCAATCTTGTTTTAATGACCTAGTAGTTTCACATTCATAACAAAGGATTTGTACATTCATTCCCCAGCAGTAATGTTAGTACTGATTTCAATTCAGTCCCCATAATAGGTGGGTTTATTGTCAAGGAGATCAATAACTACTGCAGTTCTCTGGTACACACTTGCATGGAAGACCAAAGGCATTTTATCCTTGAGGTATTTCCCCAACCTCCTTCCTGCCCCCAAAAGGGAAAATAACAGAAAATCTTCTATTTCTACTGCCCATACCCAACCTGATCTAAGAATATTTGATTCAATTGGGTTTGTTAATTTAGGGCGAAATTTCTTTGGATTCATATGCAAACATTTAAAAATTATTTTTTTGTATGTAACTCAGTGAAAAAAAATTGTTCCAAGTCTATCAATGCTTTCATCATTTGGCTGAATTATTAGTTTCACCCTTTTATGTAACAAAACAATATGCTTCTTGACTAAATGTTATTTGACAAGAAAAAGACAAGTAAGGGATGTAACAAATTATTTCTAATTTTAATCAGATGGGGATGGTAGAATGTAGAGAAATATTACAAGGAAAAAAAATAAAAAATGAAATCCAAAAGTATGATGTTTGCATATAAAAATGTAAATTACTGAGAAAGAAATTGCTATAAATCTGTACAGAAAATCAGAACAAAAAGTTCCTGTGTCCACTTCCCAGTGCATTTTACTTTTCTGTTAGGAGACACACAAACATAAATGCACATTTTTTTGATACAGTTTGACATAAAAAATAACCATTGGCTAACAATAAAAAAGTCTTTAGATTATATAATCATCCAACTCCTACTAATTCTACAAAAAGGTTCAGTATAATTACCAACACAGTACGTGGCACTGGCACAACTGAACTTTTCTTTAAAGGGAAATTTTCTCTTCTACTTATTAGCATAACAGCATTTCTTTTGCTTTCATATAAGGGTGCTTTGAGGATTTATTTCTCTTCTCTTCTTCAAACTGAACGACATGAAACCAACTCTAGTTATAAAGTGTTATATTATCACTGACTCTTAAGAGTCAAACACAACGTCAAAAGTCATTCAGACACACGCACTTTTCTGTGCCTGTACTGTCTAGATGCAATCTGACTTATTGTTGCCTTCCTTCTCACCATAACCAGCATTAGGAAAAACCCCACAACTGAAACATCACTGATGATAAACACATGCCATCTGTCGTGTAGATATTTTGGGCCTGAATTAGGAGGCGTGGCATTTACAGTTGTCCATTTTTGGCAGAGAGGAATATATTTGGCAGAGGCATTTGCATGAGCACACTGGTCCTACCTGTGATTAAGGCAGTCCTACCTGTGATTGTAGGCAGTTTGACAATGGAGAGGAATAAAAATTTTGCCATGAAAAAGAACAGAACTAAGAAGCTCACACAAATACAGAACAAAGTTTCTTTGCCTGCCTCGTTAATAGAGCGTACTAATGAACTAATAAGTTAATTAGTCACACGCAAGGTATTTGAATGGGGAAAGTTAAGACAAATTTTTTTTTTAATTATCATAACATTAGCTGTAATCTGTATTGTAATTTTGGAAGAAAAAAATCATGACAATTATGATATGAAAAGTCAGTCACGGAGGCCCAGGAAAACTTAGGAAATAATTTCTATTAGAATAAAACAACTATGTATTTAAAGTTAGTGAGCAGTGTCATCACCAATGTGTCCAGGTATAAAGGACAGCTTCTGATGCCTTTCAAAATTAGAGAATATACTAGTTTAGGTTATTTGAAGTGGAATGTATTATTAAAGTTCAGGAACAGAGGACAAGTTCTAAGTTGGCCAAAATGACCATTGTATATACTCAACATCCTTCGGAAGAACATTTGTCACACGTACAATACAAGGCCAGTAACATGAAAAAGGGAAAAACCTACACATGAAGTACAAGACAACTCCTGAGAGCAAGACTGAGGACGTGGAGGTTCCCCTGCTGGGGAGATAAGTAAGAGTAACATCTGGTAAAGGAAGCTGATGAGTCACAACGACGAGTGCAGACTGCACAAGTGAGGAGAGGCAAGAACACTTCTCATCAGACCGCCCAGTGCAGATGTCTTTCTCCTGAAACTGTGGAACCCCTCAAGAGTTCCACACATTATCAAGAGCAAGAAACTGCGTAAGTAGAGGTGGAGGGTTATGTGGCCTCAGCTAATCATGCTGACATAGTCTGAGCACATTCAAACGGCGACAAGCAGCTAAAAAGGCTTCAAAGAAACCAATAAAAATTCTCCTTGAATACCTAGAGTTATAAAAGGCTGAAAAGAATACCTTATTAAACATCTGGGGCAGAAGTACACATGTAGGTGGGGAAGCACAGAGAGAAATGAGTTCAGTCAAATTAGTAAGGTAGCTTTTATACTGAGATCACAGTTGTTTCCATTGAATGCTTAAAGAAAATTTGAAAGGGGCAAAAGAAAAACTATCTTTTCAGTTTTAATATGTTTGATATGCTTAGGATTAGACCATGTTTGGTTTAAAAATACCTTTCACTATACAACCACAAAACCAAAACACTAAAAAGATGTGTAAGAACTTCATTCCTTTTAAGGCACTCCTGTGGAGACTAAGACATCAAAATATCTTCACTAGGCTAGAGTTCTCAACCAAAGTTAGGTCATTTTGGTCCTTGTTTTTGGTTAGCTGTTCAGCAGACATCTTAACTTGCCTTGTCTGCCTTTTGCTGTTTACCACAGGTGGATTACCAGGCTGTACAGGAGGCTTCCGCTACAATGGCAGGGAGTACCTGGAAGCTGCTCACCTGCTACAATCTTCTCATTACGGCTCCCAACTCTGTAGTATAGAAACCTGACACTGTGGCATTCCCTGGAGGGGGCTAAGATCCGCCCACTCTTTTCATCTCACTGGTTTGCATATTCATAGGTATGCACCTATCTGAAACCTTTGACAGACTGAGTGTGGCAGTATCTTAACAGTAAGACTGAAATAAAGCAGGATGAAAAAACAGCAATAGCGAAAGCTGAGAATTCCTAACCTCACATACTCACCTGCCTGCTGTGCAGGCTGCGGCAGTGGTTGGTTCAGATGTGAACTGTAATGGACAGAAGGGATGGGGCGATACTGAGGTTGACTGGAGTGGTAGTGGCCTGGAGCACAGTAACAGGCTGGCATCTAGGATAAGCATTAAGGAAAAAAGAAAAAATCAATTTTACTTGCAGCAGAATTTTTTTTTTTTCCTGCCAGGAACATTGGAGTGTAATGAGTAATAATTCTCCCAAATAGTAATCATCTGAAAACTGATTTTCTTAGCTTTAAATTTACCTGAAAAAAATTTTTTTAGATTTCAAACATATAGTATACATAACAAAACAAACCTACCAATTTGCCCACCGATCAGATTTAGTAGATTTAAATTTTTGGGCACTATTTGTTTCAGATTTTTCTCTCTTTTACCAAGTACTACTGAAATAGCTAAAGGCTCACGCCAACATTCCTTTGCTCTATATTCCATAGAAAAACCATTATCCTGAAGTTGGTATATATCATTCCCATAAATGTTTTTAAGCTTCTAGTGTGTGTGTAATCTGTTATCCATACATACAATTGCTGAGAATTTTAAAAATGTACCTTTATGGTACTCTATATAACTTCATGCAACTTATTTTGCAATTAACATTGTTTTTGAGACTCATTTTGGTTGAAGCACAAATCGCTAGCTCATTCAATTTAACTGCTGAACAGCAATCACCACATTAATAAGCCAGTTTATCCATCCCTACACTAATGCACACTTGCACTGGTTCCATTCTTTAATTTTTCTCATATTTCTAATGCAAATTAAAATGTCAATACAAATTTTATTTGTCATTTATACTTAATAAAGCTGGAAAAAATGCCAATAAGACTATCTTGATTTAGTTTTGCCTCCAGAGCTATCTGTATCAGCTGTGAATTTCTCTAAAAGTAATCTGATCTGGTTTGGGGTGAAGAATAAACAATTAATCCAGTGGTATGGAAGTATGTGTTAAATTAACTTTATTAGGTTCACGGGTTCTCTTAGGTTCTGCTTATCTGACTGGGTTACTTCTAAAAGACCAGAGATCTGTGGAAATCTTTAAGAGGGCCCATTTCATCTGGAGACCAGCCAAGCACAGAATTCCTGGATCAGTTATAAGCCAAGAGTTGCCTAAATTTTCTGTAATATTCTTCTGTTTTTGAAACATTAGACCCAATATACATGTGATCCCTTAATTTTTCCTGGAGGTATCAGCAAGCGATATATCCTGATTTCAGATCTAATCCATTATTATACTTTTCAGTATGTGTGATGTGTATAAATAATACATTCTTCCTTTTCTCCTAATTAAAAAAAACAAAAAAGATACTACTAAGGCAACAATTGTAACATCAAATTTTTCTTTATAATGTATATACATGCAATATATATGACAACAATAGCACAAACAATGGAGAGAGGGTAAATGGAATCATACTTTTAACATGACTAGTACATTTTTCTTGGAGTTTTGTATGAACTCCAAGTAGATTTTGATAAGCTAAAGATACCTATCATAGTCCCTAAGGAAACCACATAAGCACAAGATTCAAAGGGCTGTAGACAAAAAGGCAAAAGAGGAAATAAAACAGAACCCTGAAAGAATTCAAATAATGTAAAGGAAGGAAAGCAAGAAGGCAGGAATAAAATATAGATACGACAAATGGAAAACAAATAGCAACGTGGCATACCTACATCTAACCATGTCAGTTGATATATTAAAGATAAAAGGACTGAACACTCCAATCAGACTGAATAAATCAGCAAATACCAACTATATACTGTATGTGAACAACATACTTTAAAGGCTGCAAATAAGAGGATGGAAAAAGACATATCATTTAAGTGCTAACCAAAAGAAGGCTGAAGCCACTAATATTAAAGTCAGATAAAACAGGTTTCAAGGACTTCAACACAGAAGTTGGAGGACTCACACTTTCTGATTTTAGACCTTACTAGAAAGGTACAGTAATAAAACAGTGTAGTACTGGCTAAAGATAGAAATAGTGTAAAAATGAGTTGAGAAATAAACTCTTACATTTATGGTCAACTGATATTCGACAAGGGTACCAAGATTATTCAGTGGGAAAAGAAAAGTATCTTCAACAAAGGATGCTGAAATAAGTAGATATACACATGCAAAAGAATGAAGTTGGACCCTTACCTCATACCATATATAAAAATGAACTCAAAAGAGATAAATGCCCCAAATATAGGAGCTAAAACCATAAAACTCTTAGCAGAAAACAGGGATACATTCTTATGACCTTGGGTTTGGAAATGGATTCTTACATATGACACCAAAAGCATGAGCAACAAAATGAAAAGATGGATAAAGTGAACTTCACCAAATAAAAAAAAAACTTTTATACATTAAAGACATTATCAAAAAAGTGAAAAGACAACCTACAGAATGGGTGAACATATTTGTAAAACACACATCTGATAAGGGTCTAGAATCCAGAATATACAAGGAATTTCTGACAGCTCAACAACTAAATGACAATCTGATTTAAAGACAGGCAAAGGACTTACACATTTCTCCCAAGAAGATCGACAATGGCCAACAAGCACATGAAAAGATGATCAACATCACTAATCATTACGGACATGCAAGTCAAAACCATGAGATAACCACTTCACGCCCACAGGACGGCAATAATAATAATAATAATAATAATGGTAAATAACAAATGTTGGCAAGGATGTGGAGAAACTGGAACCTTTATACACTGCAGGTAGGAATATAAAATGGTTCAGACACCACTGAAAACAACCTGGCAGTTCCTCAAAAAGTTAAACATAGAATTACCATATCATCCAGTAATTTTTTCCTAGGTATATACCCAAAGAATTGAAAACAGATACTCGAACAAATCCATGCACCTACATGCTCATAGAGCACTATTTACAATAGGCAAAAGGTGGAAACATCCCAAATCCAATAATGGTTGAAGATGGACAAATTGTGGTATATATATAAAATGGCATATTATTCAGCCATAAAAAGGAATGAAGTACTCATACATGCTACAACATGGATTAACCCTGAAACATTATGTTAAGTTAAAGAAGCCAGACACAGAATATAACATATTGCATGACTCCATTAATATGAAGTATCCAGAATGGTAACTCCATAGAGAATAAAGACTGATGGTTGCCAGGGGCTGGGGGGATGGAGGGTGAGGGGAATGGGTATGAACTTCTCTTTTGGGGTGATAAAAATGTTTTGGAACTAGATATAGGTGATGGTTGCAAAGCACTGTGAATGTACTAAATGCCACTGAATTGTTCACTTTAAACTGGTTAATTTTACGTTATGTGAACTTGATCTAAAAAAACAAAAAAACAAAACCACAAAACACTGAAATGACAGAGTACAAATTCTTTTCAAGTACAGACAAATCATTCGCTGAGAGACTACATGCTGGGACATGAAATAAGACTCACCAGGTTCCAAAACACTGAAATCTTAGAGTATATTCCCTGACCACATGCGACTAAAATAGAAATCAATAACCATAAGCCCCAAACGTTTGGAAATTAACATGCTTCTAACGGTAAATCATGGGTCAAAAAAGTAATACAGGGACTTCCTTGGTGGCGCAGTGGTTAAGAATCCACCTGCCAGTGCAGGGGACACGGGTTTCAGCCCTGGTCCAAGAAGATCCCACATGCCGCAGAGCAACTAAGCCCGTGCGCCACAACTACTGAGCCTGCACTCTACAGCCCGCGAGCCACAACAACTGAAGCCCGTGCACCTAGAGCCCATGCTCCGCAACAAGAGAAGCCACCGCAATGAGAAGCCCACACACCGCAACAAAGAGCAGCCCCTGCTCGCCGCAACTAAAGAAAGCCCGTGCGCAGCAACGAAGACCCAACGCAGCCAAAAATAAATAAATAAATAAATACATAAATAAATTTATAAAAAAAAAAAACAAAAAAACCTTGTATTAGTAATAGTTCAAATAGAAAATGAATAAACAACACTAATGAAACCCTAAGTTGTTTTTCTTTTAACATCATCAAGAGAACTGATAAACCTCTAGTTAAACTAATAAAGGAAAAAGAAAAAAGAAGACTGAAAATACTAATATCTTTAGATCCTGAAGATACTAAAAGTGTAATAAGGGGATATCACATATGAGCAACTTTATGCCAAAAAGTTTGACAACATAAATGAAATTGATACAAACTACCAAATCTGATCCAAAATGAAAAGGAAATTGTAACAGCCCTATATCTATTTATTACTAAAAAATAAGAATTCATAATTTAAAAACCTTCCCTGCAAAAGAAATCCAGGTCCAGATGGATTCATTAGTGCAATTCTAGCAAACATTCAAGAAGAAATAACACCAATTCTACATAAACTCCTTTAGAAAATAAAGGAGGGAACACTATCCAACTCATTTTGAGGTCAGTACCACCCTGGGTACTACAACCTGAAAAAGACATTACAAGCAAACTACAGACCGATATCCTTCATGAACATACATGCAAAAATCCATAAATACTGGCAAATTGAATGCAGTGATATATAAAAAAGAAAACTATATCATGATATATATATCACTATATATCGTGAGGTATATTCCAGAAACAAAAGGTTAGTTTAACATTCAAAAGTCAAAGTAATTTACTGTATTACTAGACTAAAGGGGAAAAAACCCCACATGATCACCTCAATAGATGCCAAAAAATTTTTTTTATAAGATTAATGTCCATTCATGGTAAAGACTCTTAGCAAACTAGGAATATTAGAAAATTATACAAAAACCCCACATACAGTATCACAGTTAATGATGAAAGACTGAACGCCTACCCTTACGGCTGGAAACAAGGAAAGCATATGTACTTTCAAAACTTATATTTAAGTTAATACATGGATTCTAGAGATTTTTACTTCCCTCTGTTGTGTTGAAAGTATTCAACATTAGGGCTCCTAGCTAATGTAATAAGGCAAGAAAAAGAAACAAAAGATATATAGATTGGAAAGGATAATATATGTAGACTAATCAAATTTAGAAAGTCCACAGGGTAAAAGATCAGTACATAAAAAACAATTATATTTCTACATACTAGCGATGAACAAATAGAAAATAAAATTTAAAAATAATCTCCTTTAGAATATCACCTTAAAACATTGCATATTTAGGGATATATTAAAAAAATACGTGTAACACTTGTGTGATGAAAACTACAAAATACTGTTGACAAAAAATTAAGGAAGATCTAAATAAATGGAGAGAGATAACATGTTCGTGCACTGGATGATTCAACGGTGTTAAGATGTTAATTCTCTCCAAAGTGATCTACCTCTTCTTAAAATGTATCATTTTATTTTTATAGTGCATTTACTTTACTGTGTTTCTCTTAAGCTAATCAGAACAAAAGAAACCTCTCAGAGTCAGAAGGAAACTCAAAGATCACATAGTGTAACCCTCCAACTGAAGTGTCTACAGGTCATGTGGTTGTCTAGCATGCACTTGAAAATCTCCAAAAGGGAAGGTGACTACAAGCTTTGCTTACACGTTCTCACAAATTCTATCCATGCGAAATTAAAAATGAGCTCTCTAAAGTTAAAACTGATCTTAAATGAGAGGCTTCCACAGGAGAGAAAAGATGAAAAAAGCAACGTACCTGTGGAGAGGGCTGTTGAATATATCCTTGCTGCTGGAGCACAGGCTGGCTGACAGGATGACCAGAGGCAGAGTAGGCAGCAGTAGGGACTGGCTGCCCAGGTGGTAGGGGAGGAGGAGGAGGAGGAGGAGGCGGCGGTGGTGGTGGAGGGGCTGCTGTCATGATATAACCAGACTGCTGTGGGGACTGAAGAACAACAGTGGACTGGAACATGGTGGCATGAGGGTCAGAGCCATCTGCAGATGGCTGGCGGGCAAGACTCATGTGGCTAAACTGAGACCCAAGGTTGTCCTGCTGAAAAAGGGAGAAGTCAGAAATCAGTAAGCTTTCCATACATAGACCAAACTTATCAAAGAAAAATACTTCATATATTTTAAGAAGAGTTGCAGTAGTATATCTTACGGAAATCATGTATCTACCACAGACATGACTTAATAGAAGAACAGCGTCAAGAAAATTAGAACTCTAAGGCAGCAAGGTAGGACTATTACAATGCTATCATTGCAAATTACTCGCAAAATATATCTAACGGAAATGTATAGCATGCAGAAAAGAGTAGGGTATAACATTACACAATCAAAAAATGAAAAGACACTAAATGAGGACTAAAGGCACACTTTTATAGAATACAATTAACATTTTCTGAAAGGACTTCGAAGACCAGGAGTCTAGCAACGTATGGTGCTAATTACTCTTTACTTTAAATCGTTGCCCTTCTTCCCAGAAGGCAAGATTCAGGTTCTATGCATTTCTGTATCTCCTCCCATACCTAATAATCAAATATACTAGCAGAAATGAAATAAAATATATAAAATCTACCCTCCCTGATGTACACTCTAATCTCTCAACAATAATTTGGTCATAAGCTCTTCCATAGTGTTTACCCTTAAGTCAGATGTTAGACAAATATAATCCAAATGACAGTGTCCTACTGCTTTTGCTACTTAAGAGAGCCGGCAATGGTGCCCAGCCAAGAAAGGGTTACGATTTATATGCCATCTGACAGATGTTTCTCTGACTCAACAGCATAAGGATCAGTTCTGACTAGTCTACATAATATCACTGATATGACGATAATGGGGTTAAAAAGGCATTCCCTTGCTCCCAAGGAGCCACAGATCGGCGACAATATGTACCATATTTTGTTAAGAGGAAAAATTTGAAAAAAAGTTACTTAAAATATTGTGGTAATTGAGTTGTCAGATCAAAGTTGTTGACATGTCTGCAATTTCTATAATCTGCTGGTTTTTGCAAAGTAAATTAAGGCTATGGAGATGATAAAGGGACTGAAAAAAAAGGGAACCTGACTTAGTGACTGAAAATCTATGGCTTTACTCTTCCCAAGTGGTTGTTCTGACAGAGTCTAGCACTATTCATATAATTCAATGAATAGTTTCAGAAGAGGAAAATATACTTAAAAATACCTACTAGCTATAATTACAATGTAATATGGCCAAATATTTAAAAAAGAGATACCATAACTATATACCACCATCAGAGTCATCTTGGTAAAAAAAGTCATTTTCTTAATCCAATGATTTGCCATTTTTCCAAAACATTTTTGAGGCTTTTATGGTATTTCCAAAAATGTTGTCAACCTTCTCAATGCTGGCAAAATTTCATTTTTTCAGACTGAAAGTGATTTTTGAAAATCATTCAGAGCCAAGGCTGGTAAATAAGGTTGCCTCAAGCTCAAAACAAAAACACCCCCAACAAAACAAAACATTTCTAAAAAGCGGCAAGTGATTTTAAGATATAGCTTATAATTTAACCTGGATGCGATTTCAAAATGTGATGGCCATATAGTCTGAAAAATAAGAGCATCACTGGGAAAAGTATATCGGTGGTGAGGCAGATTCATTTAAAGGGAAGGAAATTAACACTTATTGAATATCTATTACATGTTAGGCACTATGCAGGAGGTACTTTATATGGTGGCCTCATATGCTCAGTAACTAGAGAAGGTCACACAGAGAACACATGGCAACGGTGTATCTGAGTTCTTACTGAGACGTATAACTTGGGGCATACTTTGGATTAAGTGAAGTACCATTACTTTATAGTCACAGATTAAATATCTAGAGATCTTCTTTGGAAATATACTAAGGAGGATGTCTTATGTAATTGGAAGCTCCAATTCACCCTAATGACTGATACTAAGTCTACTGGACCTGGGGCACTGGGGAAAGAACAGAAAGCCTAAACCCAGATGAAAGCTGCCACCCCAGGACCGCACAGACCTGCACTGGCCTCAATGAGAAAAATAGCTAAAACATCTTAGGACTTGAAAATTATTTCATTACGAAAAGGGAGGAAAAGATTAGGCTTTATTTATACAATCACTGTGATAAGCCAATATAACAAATATTTTATGGAAGAGCATAAATTATTTCTAATACAGGTTAGAAATGCTTTTTCAAAACGTATGTAACCCTGAGTTTAGAAAATCACAAAAGAACATATCACATTAATCACATTCACAAGGATTCATCACACATCCACCCACAGAAACAACGCAGGAGGTGAATAGAGATATAGTACCACGGAGTATTGCTGGGTGGGTGAGACTGGCAGGAACGGGGATGGGTAAGGGGCTGTAGAGTACTGAACAGGCTGTGAAGAGGGCTGCAGAGGACGAATAGGCTAAGGAATAACAGGTTGGCAAACAATGTTAATGTCAGAATAAAATGTCAGAAGGATTGCATAAAATGGAAAGTTACACTTTTTTTGGCAATAACTTAAAACTACAAAGTCACCTAAAATACAACATTATAGGAAACAACAAAAACAATACTAGGTGAAGAAACTCTACATAGAAAAATTTTGAGAACATACATTTAAATTTAAAACATAATTAGAAAGATAATTTTTTTCATAAAAGTATTTATTAGATTCACTGCAACAGGTAATTTAGACATTTCAAATCCTATTATCTAACAAGACCCCTGGGTTAAGTCAGTAAAAGCAAAACCATTTATCCTTACTTCCTGGTTTGATGACGGGCTGCTCTACTTAGCTATATAACACTAAGTAATAGAAGAAAAACTTCACTCACTCTTATTATCAGACAGTATATCTTACATAATACCTATGCCAAGTATCCTCTCTATTTGATAAGGCATGATTAGATAACTCTTTTGGGACCAAACTGCCTAAATTTTAGCAATTTTTAAACAAAAATGTACTGCGAGTACCATTAATAGCCTAAAGAAAACACACACATACATATAAGCGCATGCACACACACACAAACAGATCTCTTTTACATAAGGAAGAGAGACACAGTTTTCTTCTAACTAAAAATTTTTATTGAGAGAATATTAGGAGCTGAGAAACTACACTTGGTCTTTGAACAACTCAGGGATCAGGGGCACTGACCTTCTGCATGGTCAAAAATCTGTGTATAACTTATGGTCGGCCCTGTACCTGTAGATTCTACTCCACGGATTCAACCAATCACAGATCATGTATACTGTAGTTATGTACTTAGTGAAAAAAATCTACATATAAGTGGACCCTCGCAGTTCAAACCCATGTGGTTTGACGATCCACTGTAATTATTTGAAATTCTTTTTACTAATGAAATACTCCTGCATTTCAGGGAAAAAAAATTTTAAGTTTTATGTTTCCCAAGGGCACTCATAACACAGGTGTTTTAAAACATGAAAGAGGTTTCAATCCTTTCTAAATTTTAGGGAATACAGCTGGCCAGCTATAGGCTAATAATGGCATTTAGTTTCCCAGCCTTACATTTATACAGTTTATTATAAAGGACAATATATATATTGGTTTAATGACTATCATAATCTACCATACAGGTGGCAATCAGGTTAAGGGAAATTAAGTGACCTGTATACAACCATTTAAGCAAGAAGTGGAGGAACCCAAGTCATTTTATCTAATGAAAACTCTTAGTTTTGGTTAAAATATACATACATGAATCTCCCTGGACAATATCTCCAAAGAGTATACTTTAGAAATGCAAAATTAACTAAATAAGATTACTCAGGGAATAATCTAGATAAGGAGAAATTCATATGACTAAGACGTATAATGATGAGTTTGCCCTTCCACCACAAAATCAACACAACAGCTTCTGGAAAAAATGAAAGGCTTAGATTAGTTTAGAATTCCACAAAAAATTCTAGAGCTAACATACTAAAAAAAGTATAAGCTGAAAATCTACAGAGTGGCCACTGGTTCCTCACTAACCTCTTGACTAGAAATTAGCAAGCTTCCTAATGGATGACAGCACGTATCACACTAAATGAGGTGTTGTGGCTTTAAAACTACCAAGTACAAGCTATTTAATGTGTTATTAAGTCAGACAACCATTAAGACACAACTTTCTTCCAGAAAACATGACCTACTAGGTCAGTGTCAGATGAAACAAAAGCCTTAGTCTGCTGGGGAGTAAAAGAAAGAAGAGTACTGTGACCACCAAGGGTAGGAATTAATGTCTGCCAGAGTGTCAAGTGGTAATGAGAAAAATGTGGGCTAGAAGACTGGCTGATCAAAGTGAAAATCTTACACTACGTAGAAAAGAAAAAGCGTTAGCACTTCCTTTTTCCTACTTAAATTGCAACTGGCTGTAAAACAACATCCACTTAAAGTGACTGGTTTCAAGAACGCAGCCCATTTGAAGGCTTTGGAAATCAGCATTACGGTGTTTGGTTATTTGAAATTTCATGGATGGATTATCTCAGTGTGCAAGAGATCGTTACTGAGTATCATTTGTTCATCAATTCTCTAATCTTGTATTTGACGAAGAATTACCAGAAACACCTGAAGCAATGCCTGGAAAAACAGCCATGGAGTTTGAGGCATACCCCAATATTTCAAGTTATAGTCTATTAAGACGTCATTTCTAAACTAAGCTGCCTACATCTTCACTTAGGACTGTCTTTTAAAACTAAATCAGGCAAAGCTATTTCTAAGAGATAATAATCTGAAACATATAACCACAGATAAACCCGTAGGATTTTTTGAAGGTGCCAGATTAACATTATTTCCATTGAATTAAATCAAATGAAAATCAGCCCTATAAAGCTCCCGGTGAAATTCACAGCACTGCAAAGATGACCACACAATAGCAAATGAAAGGGAAACACTTCAAGACCAAGTTGAATGAAACCAAGGCAGAGAAGGCCAGGGAGGGAGTTTTATGTAGTTTAATATGTACCTGAGTGTATGTAATCAAACGGGGTTGGGAAGTAGGTATGGGAGTCTTTGGAAATAGTTTTAGACAGTTTCCTCTACATATATGAATTCATTTGTATGGTCTTGGAAGTGCATCAAACACCTTGAAGTCCTACTGCAGAGAAATTGCCTTGCCCAGTATTACGAGTCTTAATTGCCAGAGCAATAATTATTTTCATTAGTTTAAAAATATTTGATAACTTTATCAAACTGCTCATACATTTTTCACCCCTGCAATACAAATATAACTTGTGAATAAAACTAATGAAATTTCTCCAGTTCAAGTTTATCACTATACTTCTTTCACAAAACATTACTCTGCATGTTCTCACCAGTGGAATATTTAGATCATCTTCCAGGGAAAAAGAGGTGCAAATAACTGTACAAACTGCCTTTGATATGCTACACAACCTTTAAAAGATAGAATTAAAGTAAGAGTTTACACTAGTATAATCAAGTTCAGCAAGAATGAGTAACACATCTACAGGGGAAAAGCCTGAATGTGAAAATGTATGTGTAAACTCTAAACATTTATACAAATTCAAGATATTATTAAGAGTACTTCTGAGAATTCTAAATCAATGTTTCTGTCTTTATCTTTCATAGAGTAGGTGGGGTGGAGAGTACCTTGTAGCGAGGCGAGTCAACTCAGTTTCTTCTAAGTGCTTGATCTGTTGAATCTTAGAACAACTCACTTTGCTCACTGGGGTAATGAACTATCTTAGCTTTGCTTTTTATTCCTCTGGTCCCTTGCTTGCTGTTGTAAAATGCAAGGTATAAAATACTCACCATACAGGCTCATGAGATAAAAATTTCCCTTCCTTCCAATATATATTCTGTTTTCATTAGCAGAAAAGCCCTTGAAGTTAACCTCTCTTCCTACGAGCGGTGAGTAGGACATCACTGGTGGAGAATACTAAAGTTCTAAGAGACACTTACTTGGGCTCTCTCGATTATAATTAGTGACTTTAGTCCTACATATGCAAAGGCAGGTGAACTTAGCATTGTGTAATCGTGGACATGTGCACCTGTGAGAAGATGTGATGGGCTGCTTGCTGTTGAGGTGGCAGTGCTGGCAGAGGCGGCTGTGGAGGTCCAGGCACTTGGGCTCTAACTGGCTGTTGAGTCACAGGAGGGCTACAGACAACTGGACTCCCATCTGGGTTTAGGAAGGGCTGACCTGAAAATTTTAAAAAGGAAGAACAAAAAATCATTTACGATGGAGACCGAATATAGGTCGCTCTATAGACAACTTACAGCACATGTCTGCAGTCCTGATTCACAATTCCAAAAGCGTCAAGCTTCTGGAAACCAAAAGCTTTTCTTACCTTGGAAAGCAAAGCCTGACCTTACACGAGCCTTATAATAGTCTTTATATTTCCCACTTAGGGTAAATATTCAAAATTTTTGCTGCAGTGTTTTACTATGGGGGTGCCACGCCAGAATCCACTTGAGTTGTTTCATACCACACAGTATTTTCCAAGAAACTCAATTCTGAAACACATCTTGCTCAAGGGATTGAGTTACAGGATTGTGTAACATTTCAGTTTCAAGGGAAAAAAAAAAAATACTTGACTTTGGGATATTGGAAATTTATTAATTAGCCTGTTAGATGGTAAGAAATATCTAATTTACAGGTCACATTGCATATATTTAACTAGTAAGATTAAAAGCTGATGAAAATTAAAATGGTTGATAACTTCAGATTTCAAATTGTGGAGTTGATGGCAGTGTCCTTAGTTTATAAGTTCTAACTTGCTAAAAGTAGAAAATAATTTAAAAATTCTAAATAATTTTCTAAAAAAATTTCCTTTCACTTCCAATGAGCTTTACTCATAGGTAAGAAATAAAACGAGAGAGAACTTTAGTACTGATTTTGAGGCTTACTCTTATTGGTTACCAATTACGGGAGGAATACTTTAAGTAACTCTCTACACATACATTCTAAACAACTTTTTCTTATTATACAAAGTAATATTCTTACTGTGGGAAAATAACCAACAAATACAGATCAAAAAGTAAATAAATTCCCCATAATCTTATCATCAACAACTTGGATACCTTCTTCCAGACTTTTTTTTTCAATGTACACATAAACAGATTCAAAGAGTAGTATTTTTCCTTACTATACACTGAATGATTTAAAAAAACACACTGGATTATTAAAAAAGAAAGAAAGAAAAATGAAAGGACTATGTGAAATAAAGAGATCATTGACTACATACCCTTTTAGGATGGGAAGAATACCTATGTGTCTTAAACTGTCTTCAAAACATCCTCTCTTTTTTTAAAATAAACTTGTGACATATAATAAAATAATATTTGGGAAAGCAGAATACACTGTTCCATTGCTATCAAGTGGGAAAAGTTCTCCAAAGTCAAATTATTTTCATCAGTTAATCTCCTGATAATTTATGTGATGGTTATAGACAACTAAAAGCAAGCCATGCTGGATATTTGTTGATTGTTATAAATAATTTTGGGGAAAAAAATGGTAGAGAAGACTTGAGTGAAAGCATGTTTAAAAGTAACTTAAGGATTGTCTGAAAAAAGCTGGATGTGTTGTAATGCTGTTCTCAAAAACAAAGAGATCACTTTTGGGCTAATTTAAAATTAAGTATACAATTTAATTTCAGGTTGCTTAGTTTCTCATCATCTCCTACTCAAATGAAGCTTCCACGTTACCAAAACCATGTTAACAAATATTCTGAATGAAAAATAATAGAAAATAGTAAAATATTAAATCATCTTATATTCTGCCCCAGGAAAACAGGAAGTTTAGTAATATAATAGACTTGAAGGATCAGAAGATAACTGTTATAAAGCAAAAACTGAGTTTCTGAAGAGTCAGTTATTTACACTAATTCCATTCTTACAACAGAAACAAAAGTTTGAATACTTTATCTTAAAAAAGAGATGCAAATGAAATCTGAAGGTAACAAGTTCCGAGCCATGGTTTTTTCTACAACAAACAAAAGGCAAGTTTCGCAACACTCAGAGACTCTGACACTCTCGCCTGTATCTACCTTGCCCAGCTACTACCATGCTGATGTGACCACATCAGCTGAATCTGAGAGTCTTTAAGGAAGGTTATTGAATGACTTAAGATTATTTTCATTATCTTACCATATGATTGGGCTATGTTATTTTGATTAGAAACCAAAACTTGTCATTTAAAAAAAAATTTTTTTCTCAATATAAGTCATTTTTGCCAATATACATAATGAAATGTATTATGACTGCAGTTTCTTAATCTCTCTGAAGTTCAGTTTCCTTATCTGTAAATGTAGATTTCACCTACCTAACAGGGTTGCTATAAATAATGTATTTAAAGCACATAACACAGTACATGACACATGATAAACACTCAATAAATACAAAGTACTATCTAATTGCAAAGAATGTGTTGTCAATATTAATTCATAACGACTATCTATTTTCTTTCACTACTAATAAGATGTTCTTTAGCTTTTCCTAAGTAGAAAACAGTTACAGTATTCAGAAGAGCAATTACTTATGGGTTTCTTTCCACCGCATTACGTAAGAAGTCAGAGCTGCTGCTAACGTCCTCCTTCTTCATGAAATGCATACTATTTTCCCCACGATAAAACTGTTCTATCAAATAAAGTTCTTTCAAAGGTGGTTGTCCCATTTCTAGGAAATGAATTGTTTCTTAATTATTTGGCCTAAAAGATGATGTCATGGATGTGACAAGGAGAAAAATACTTTCTGATATAAATGTCTTTTAACATTCTCTAGCATAAAGTGTTTTTATTAAAGTTCTAGGGAAAATGCTAATCACACATGAAAAATAAAAAGCTGACAATGCATATACAGATAATACATTTAATACATATTCTTTAGTTTTCAGATAACTCCTGATATCTCAACTGAAATAAACCTTTTTCTGGATACCAACCTGTTTGTGGGTTGATCAGAATACTGCCAGGTGGTATGCCTGTCGCTTCCAAGGGAAGCAAAAAGAAGCTAGTGCTAGGAGATGCGACTTGCCCACTTAGGCCACCATCAAAGGAAAGAGAACTATGAGTGCTGACAGTTGGATAGACGACAGGTGCGCCATGAGAAGACTGGCTGAGAGCTGTACCTGGAAGAGGCTGCTGGATGTGAGAGAGAGAGCCCGTAGATGACCCTACACTACCAGAAGACTCAGAACCTAGGGGAGGAGTAATGAAAAAGAGGGAATTTTTTAAACCTTATATAAAAACGCAGGTTTTAAATATGTAACAATAAAATTCACATTGCATAACATGCAGTTACCACATAAAAGCATGAACTATTTTTGACTTACTGTACAATTTTGCTTCCCCTCCCCACCAAGAACAAGTCTAATACAGCAAAACTGATCACATACGTTGTCAGAGAAGTCATAGCCAAAGCATGCAACTAAAGCAAGTCTATAATACTGGGTTGGCCAAAAGATTCGTTCGGTTTTTTCCGTAAGATGGCTCTAGTAGCACTTAGTTGTCTTTAACTTCATTCGAAACAAGTTTGTTAAGACTGTATGTGACAGCTGCAGTTAAAAAAAAGACTCACCAAAATTGGTGAATTTTTGTATAGCCATTTTAATATTGAAGATGGAAGGAAATAGCAACATTTTCGGCATATTATGCTTTATTATTTCAAGAAAGGTAAAAACGCAACTGAAACGCAAAAAGAGATCTGTGCCGTGTATGGAGAAGGTGCTGAGACTGATTAAACGTGTCAAAAGTGGTTTGCGAAGTTTCGTGCTGGAGATTTCTCGCTGGACGATGCTCCACGGTCGGGAAGACCAGTTGAAGTTGACAGCGATCAAATCGAGACGTTAACTGAGAACAATCAACGTTATACTACACGGGAGATAGGTGACATACTCAAAACATCCAAATCGAGCACTGAAAATCATTTGCACCAGCTTGGTTATGTGAATCGCTTTGATGTTTGGGTTCCACGTAAGTTAAGTGAAAAAAACCTTCTCGACTGTATTTCTACATGAAATTCTCTACTGAAACGTAATGAAATCGTTCCGTTTTTAAAACACATTGTGACGGGCAATGAAAAGTGGATACTGTAAGGTAATGTGGAATGGAAGAGATCACGGGGCAAGCGAAATGAACCACCAATCACACCAAAGGCCGCTCTTCATCCAAAGAAGGTGATGTTGTGTAAATGGTGGGATTGGAAGGGGGTCCTCTATTATGAGCTCCTTCCGGAAAACCAAACGATTCACTCCAAGAAGTACTGCTCCCAGTTAGACCAACTGAAAGCAGCACTCGACGAAAAGCGTCTGGAATTAGTCAACAGAAAACACATAATCTTCCATCAAGGTAACGCAAGATGGCATGTTTCTTTGATGACCAGGCAAAAACTGTTACAACTTGGCTGGGAAGTTCTGATTCATCCGCCGTATTCACCAGACATTGCACCTTTGGATTTCCACTTATTTCGGTCTTTACAAAATTCTCCTAGTGGAAGAAAATTTCAATTCTCTGGAAGACTGTAAAAGGCACCTGGAACAGTTCTTTGCTCAGAAAGAAAAAGTTTTGGGAAGATGGAATTATGAAGTTGCCTGAAAAATGGCAGAAGGCAATGGAACAAAACGGTGAATATGTTGTTCAATAGCGTTCTTGGTGAAAATGAAAAATGTGTCTTTTATTTTTACTTAAAAACCGAAGGCACTATTTGGCCAACCCAATAACATCAGCCACAGACAGCCACAAAAAAACGCATTACCCACATTCCCCAAAGGACAAAGTTATGTACATTTTTACCTTTTAGATTAACACCTAGGAATATACAGATTATAATTTTTCCCCCAGGACAAAGAACTTAGCACAGCCAAATGCCCAAAACCTCTTATATCAGAAACCCCTTATCTATAAGAACACAGAAAGATTAAGAGTAGTGTAGGAAATAACAAAAATGATAATTCTCTATCAAGAGAAACAACTGTCAGGTTTCACTGCAGACTTTCATTTTCAGCTCATAATCATAGCATCTTCCTGTAACGTAAAGTCAACTTTCAATTTTTTATCAGAGCAAGGGACAAAGGTAGAATAAAAATATTCCAAGTACTTATATTAGCATCAGCTTAAAATTTATTTCTCACTGTACTTAATAAGCTAATTTGATAATTTATTTTTAACTGCTTTCACGCATCCAATCTACTTAATTTTCTATTATACAGAGACTGAAGAAGTCACTGACTTTCAGTATAATGGCGTAAGGTAGACAATGAGACAATGAAAGAAAGGAAAAGATTTTGATGATGTAAATAGTTAATTAGGTTTTGAATAACAGAATTGACTCTGGGACGGAGAATTAATTTTAATGAATGACGTAAACAAATATGATACACTATAGAGATTGCCTCAGAAGGATAACTTCTATTTTAAGTTGTGCCAAAAATGACTATCTCCAAGAACTATATGAAAAAAAATTTTTTCCTAATAAAAGAATTAAGTATTTATTTTCATCTCTGAAGATAATATAGATTATAAATAGTACATGTTCTAAAAATGTTTTAGGGACTTCCCTGGTGGTCTAGTGGTTGAGAATATGTCTTGCAATGCAGGGTCACTGGTTTGATCCCTAGTCAGGGAACTAAGATCCCACATGTCGCTGGGCAACTGGGCCC
Organism: Eschrichtius robustus; assembly: GCF_028021215.1. Classification (NCBI taxonomy): domain Eukaryota; kingdom Metazoa; phylum Chordata; class Mammalia; order Artiodactyla; family Eschrichtiidae; genus Eschrichtius; species Eschrichtius robustus. The sequence continues at coordinate 122,508,532 of NC_090828.1, forward strand.
GTGTGCTGCAACTACTGAGCCTGCGCACTCTGGAGCCTGAGCACCGCAACGAAAGATCCCACGTGTCATAACTAAGACTCCATGCAGCAAAGAAATATAAATACAAAAAAAAAAAAAAAAAAAGTTTTAATTTGGCTGTGTGTCTAAATGACTTTCTCACGACACGAGTAGTTTTTTTTTTCCTGTTATGATGACATGATGACTAAGTGACCGTTTATCAAATAAATGCATATTTGGTACATATGCATATTTCTTATATTCATAAAATTTACCTATCTTTAGCAAGAGTCTATCATATACACTAAGACATTTTAAATATCCACATTATAAGTTAAAAAGATGACAAGTGCAATTCACAAACCTTAAGAATTTAAAGTACTGAATTATAGTCAGAGATGAGAAAAATTTACTCTGTCACCTTCAAATTTACACCTCTTCCTTCAATTGTTATCTGTGTAAAACCATATATCTAGGCTTTACCTAAAAGGATAAAGAGAGAGAGCCATTTCTGCTGATTTTCATGCTTATTTTGGGATACAAATAAAGATCCGTGAGGATCCTAAAAGAGACGTGAACTTTAGTATCAAAGCCAGTGAAAGTGAAAAGAGAAAAATGCTAGGAGCCTAAAAGTTATGTAATCTAAAAGCAAAGAAGCTAGTAGAATGAGAATGCTATTGAAATTTCTACTTATCCATAATAATTACATTGTATTATATTTCTTTAGTTTTAAAAATTCCTCAAAAATTTCTCAGCAATTTTATACTTTTTTTGGAATGGCAAATGAACTTTATCATGAAATGTACTCAATAATATGATAGTATTAGCTGAATTTCAGCTAATGATAGTATTAGCTGAAAATGCAATCAATGTCGACTAATCCTAGGTAAGGAAAGGTGCCTTCTGTAAATCTCTCTCACACAGAGAATAAATCCTAATGTCAATAAACATGTTACCTCTTAAGTACTTTGGAGGTGCTCAATGTACTGCTGGTAGGAATCCTATATTTTAGGATAATTACAGAAGCCACATGATGAATAAAGAGAGCTAAGACAACATTAGGGAAACTAATGTTTTGACTGCACAGTTCTAGACAGATATGTATACCTGTTTTTGAAAGCCTGCCTATGCTTTTGCTGCTTCCAGAACTATCACCTCTTGTCAGAACTGAAATTCCACTGAAGCTGCTGGCTTTGGTTACAGCAGGCTTGAAGTTTCGGAGAGAGCTGTCTGAATCTGTGCTGCTCCAGGGTCGTGGTTCAGAGTACTTCAACTCGTTCTCAGTGCTGCTTTGATGGCTATTTGTTGATCTCCCTGAAGAATCTTTATTAACTCTGTAATTTAGAAATAAAACTTTGAAAAGCTAATAGAGACAAAAAGGAAAATTATAAAAAAAATGCTTTAAATATTCAATACTGTGTACTGCACGAAAACATGTTTCCAATACCTAAATATCTGGCGCCTCTGCTGGGTGCTACTAGCATCCTCGTCTTGGATTCTGTTGGCATTTTCATAAAACATTTTTATTTTTATTAGCATCAGTGAGACACTTAGCAAAACAAATGTTAAAAAGCCCCTCACCTTTTGTCAATAATATAATTCTCTTGGGAACACAGGGACTAGAAAGAAAGAACAGATATAAAAAGTTGAGCATTTGTCAGATAATGCCATCTGGAAACTAATGATGACAACAAAAATCGTGTAATAATTTAAAAAAAGTAGCTACCCTCACCCCTCAAATCAAACATGGTGATAAGTTACAAAAATAAATGACAATAAAAAATTATTTTGGCTTGGCGATACTATGCTTATTTTTAACAGATATACATTTTTGAAGCCATTCATTTTTGTTGTACAAAGTAACTTGAAATTCAAATATCTCTCTAACAAGTGAACCCATTTTCACTATTACATATTCGAAGTATACACCTGTCTGTAGATTCCACCTCCTTCACTCAACAAATATTTTGATCACCTGTGCTTTGGCAGTAGCTGTAGCAGTGAACAAGCAGCTACGCCTCAATGTAGCTTACAGCCAAAATCCTCCAGTGCTATTAACCTAACTCAGGCAACCATCTGTTTTGCATCTTGTATTATTACAACAGTCTTCTAGTTTTCCAGCTACCAGTTTTGCTCTTTTCATCCAATTTAAACAGCAGAAGCCATAGCTATCTCTCTAAAATATCAATCTGATCACGCCTGTTCCCTCCTTAATAGCCCCCTTCGTTCTAGCACAGGGGTCCGCAAACTATACAGTCAGCTACCTGCTTTTGTAAATACAGATTCATTGGAACACAGCCATGTCCATTCATTCGTGTATTGTCTATGGATGCTTTCATATTAAAATGGCAGATTTGAGTTGTTGCAATAAAGACTATATAGCTTGAAAAGCCTAAAATACTCATTATCTGTCCCATTATAGAAAAAGTTTGCTGACCCCTGCTCTAGCTAAAAGCCCCAACCTCCTTAACTAGCTTTCAGGAGCAAGTCACCTGCTTCCTGCTTATTTCTCCAATTGAAACGTCCCTCAATTCTTGTCACCTAGGCTACAATCCAGGTACTCTGAATCTCTCAATTCCTCATGTGTCAAGTTCTCCTTTATCTCTGGCTCCCTGCAGATGTTGACCCTGGACACGGAATACTTCACTCCTTCAGTTCTTCTCTTGGAAGCTAACTCTCCCTCTCACTCCTCAATTCTGGTTTGTGGTGCTTCTCTGCTGTGTTCCCTATTTTACCTTCACGTTTCTATACAAATCACACACCATATTGTCATTATCTGAATACTCATCATGGGTAAAGACCTCATCCATCTTACAAACTAGAGAGAGAAATAGATCTAGGTTAGGCTCTGAGTTCAGAAGACATGGGCTGAAATCCCAACTCTGTCATTTTCTAGCTGGATGATCCTTGTCTATTTTACTTAGTTTCCTGGAGTCTCAGTTTACTTATCTATAAAATAAAAACAGTGACAGTATCTACCATATATAGGGTTGTTTGGGAGATAAATTATTGTAAATGTCCATGGATATGTTCTCCAGTGCCCAGCACAGCACCTACTATACATGATCAATAAGATTTGTTGACTATTATAAACTTTTAACTGACAGTCTAGATTTTAATGTCATTTACTTTTTTTTTTTTTTTATACAGAGCTAACTTCTATCTCTGGCGGTATTAACACGAATTACATATATTCTTATATCCTTGACTAGTACCCAGTACTGCACAGAGCAGGTGCTTAACAGATATTGGTAAAACCAAACTGATTCTCCCTTGAATATATGCATAAAATAATCAGCCACTTAAAAGATCTCTTCCAGGACTTCCCTGGTGGTCCAATGGTTAAGACTCTAAGCTCCCAAAGCAGGGGGTGTGGGTTGGATCCTGGGTCAGGGAACTAAGATCCCACACGCCACATGGAGCAGCCAAAAAACAACAACAACAACAACAAAAAAGATCTCTTCCATATAATCACTTATAAAGTGGAAAACAAGTATTAATCTGAAAAATCAATTAGCTGTATTTTAAAAGAAGAAACAAGTTATTTATCAAGAAAAGTCCACTAACAAGTAGGATTTAGAGTACATGATTTTGTAGATAGTGACCAATGTTCTAAAAATCTCAACTCTGTGAGAAGTCTGGAAGAAAAAAATATTACATAAACTATATACTCAGTCTAATATACTACTCCTTAGTCGATCTGCTTTCAACTTTTGAAAAGTTTATACAACTGGTGCAAAGCAGTATTTTATAAACTACTAAATCATTAACATGAACAAAACAGACTGCAGTATTTCTAAAGGGGTGACTTTATATGTAACAAACGTAGTTAGAAGTATATGTGATCAATAGATTGAGGGAGGAGTGAACCCCTATAATGCAATTAGCATATATTTACACATGAAGACCTAAATATAAGTTAGAACATACATCTTGGGAAAATATTCGGTCTCTAGCTCTCTGGTACTCTTCTTCTCTTTCTTCTATAGATTTGCTTCTTCTGTCATCTTTCAAACGTATTCTCATCTGAAGAAAAGAGAACAATTAATCTTGGGAAAATGGTCTGCTGGTATAAGTCCAGCACCCATAAAAATGCTCTAATCATGCCAGGTTACCTGGTTATCATCTTTGTCAAAGCTAGAGTTATCTCTCTTGAGGATATATCGTTTCTGAAAGTCTTCACCTTTATCATCCTTAATATGTTCATTAAATTTCTGATCAGGTCTAAAAAAAAAAAAAAGCAAAAACCAAGGGAACAAAAAAGATAATACAAAATATTTACAGAAAAGTTAAATGTAACATTTTATGGAAGGTGATAAATGTAAGTTACCACTCACTAGTACCATTAATAGATACTTTGTTATCTCAATTACTCCTCCAAACAATCTTATGAGAAAATATTAACTACCCCATGTCATAACTGAAAGGCTGTATGAAATACATTGTGGGCTCTGGAATTTGACTGCTAAGGTTCAAATACTCAGCTTTAACACTTAGTTGCTTTAGGACTTACACAAGTTAATTATTAACCTTTATTTCCCCTAGTTTCCTCATTTGTAAATAGGAATTACAGTGTACCTACTTCATAGGGCTGTTGTGAAGATGAAATGAATTAATAGATGACCATCACTTAAAACAGTAAACACTCAGTAGAAGTTTGTTATTATATAAATATTACTGAGAAAACTGAGGTTCAAATGGCTAAAGCAAGGGTCCAAGGTCAAAGGGCAAGTACATGACTGAGCCATACTTGGAGCCCTGGTATGTAAGACTCAAAGCCTGTATATCGTCTTTGCACTGCCTCCTCTAAATCTAAGAAATAATTCTGGACAAAGAAAAAAAGTATAGCACAGTATTTTATGTTACATTCCTATAGTACCTGGTTTGGTGTTAATCAAATATTTTGTGGCTGAATTTAATAAAGCTTAAGAGACTACTTCAAAATGCAACCAAGTTACCAAGAATTCATAATTACAGCAGGGTACATCTTTGTTTTTTATTAATAGAAATAGGTTAAAAAGAGAAGTTCTTTTTTGAAGGTTAATGTTACGACCTAAAGTAATGATTATGAACTCTTAACAACATATTTTATGGCTGATTGGCCGGTCTTTCCTCTATGGAAATGTTGCAGGTTCTGCTGAGATCCAGAAGACAGACATAAGGTTGTTGCCCTTGGAAAATTACAATTATATAAAACTTCACTTTCTGAAATGTATTCTCAGCTTCAACAAATTAATCCATTCAACACTCTTGAGACGTAATACTATAAAACTGAAATATGTGATATATAAAAAATATATTTAGAGGAAATAAAGGCTAATTGAACCCCTAAGCAATTTTTTTACATATACTTTAAATATATATTATGTAGTCACATATTATGAATGCCCTAAATAAATTTCTAAACCAAATAAACCTGAGTAATGACATTTTCAGCAAACTTGACCAGATATTTCATTATATGTAGTAATCAAGTAACACTTCTGAATATGTGTTTTAACCTAGTGAATTTTTAATAAAGTACTGTATCTACCTCCTGTCAAATGATGAAAAAGATTTTTTTTTAAATAAATTTATTTATTTTGTTTATTTATTTTTGGCTGCATTGGGTCTTCGTTGCTGCGTGTGGGCTTTCTCTAGTTGCGGCAAATGGGGCCTACTCTTAGTTGTGGTGCGGTGGCTTCTCGTTGCGGAGCACGGGCTCTAGGCGCACGGGCTTCAGTAGTTGCGGCTCGCGGGCTCTAGAGCGCAGGTTCACTAGTTGTGGCGCACGGACTTAGTTGCTCCGCAGCATGTGGGATCTTCCCGGACCAGGCCTCGAACCCGTGTCCCCTGCATTGGCAGGTGGATTCTTAACCACCGCGTCACCAGGGAAGCCCGATGCAAAAGATTTTAAAATGAGAATTATCTAAGTAAGCTGAAGAGATCTCTATTCTAAAATATACTTAGATAAGTGAAACAGAGCACATCTCCACATAAAGCGATACAGAGAACTAAAGAGAAAAATAAAAAGAGTAAGAAGATTTCATGACCAAACTGATAAGAAAAAGATTGCTTTCTTTAGGAATTTGAAGGATTATCTATTTAGTTCTGACAATGGCAGTATGTTGTTATTTATTTGTCCATGATTGCCCCATTTACTTATATCAACTATTTCTGTAGCTGTTCAAAATCACATTTTCTTATTCAAGGAATTTGTACTTGGGTGAAAAAAGAGATGGTTATACCAATATGAACTATAAGATTTAACCAAGAGCCTGGCAACTTTTCTAAGAGCAGCTGGATCCCCACACCAAACAGCATTAGCAGGCATTTCAGCTAACCTTAAGACTGTCTTACCTCTGTCTTTTATAGATGCCTGAATTTACTGCCCTGCAATCGCCAACTTCCCGCTCCAATGAGACACCCCAGTGGACACCGGGTTGTTGACTTCCACAACACCACTGGTTCAAGGCTGGAGCGGGTAATCTGCCTATGAGGAAAAGGCAAGTTTGTTTTTATTCATTGTGGAGCAGATCTCTAAGGTTTTCTGATTTACATCCTTCTTCATATTCCAGAAGAAATAAAATAAGAATACAGTGTAACTTCAATGATCTGAAATGTCTAGTAATAATTACGCTATTGATCCATTCTTCTTTAAGTACATCATAAACATCTGCGTTTAGCTAAACTTTTCATTATCTGGATAAAGAGAACCTTGACATCACTTGCAGCATTCAAATAACTGAGGTTACACTGTACTGAAAACCTTAGAGAGTCACCAGTCGAAATGTTAGTCAAAATGCCTGCTAATGTACACATGCTTGGGCATCCAGCAGCTCTGAGTAATGTTGAAAGGTACTGGTTAAATGAAGTAGAGTTCTGTTCGCCTTAAGTCCAGCTCACATCTTATGGTTACTATCCCACTTGAGCCATGATATAAGTAACTAGGAAAAAGCTAAAAGATGAGGATATTTTCAAAAGACTGAAAGACAGACATAGGAAAATTAACTCAGATTCCCATTTGCAGGTAAAATTTAATCCCCCCGAAAATATGGGATCCTTTTCAAAGACATATGTCTTCATTAACTTAATTTTAGTTGTAGTAACAATCATTTAAAAATACTAGCTTCCACCAATATGTCTATTTAGTTGACAAAATACTATTTGAAATGGAAGAAAACCAACTTAGTCAAGCAAACAATATGACAGCTACAAAGGTAAAGGCCATTATAACAAAAAGGAAATAAATGAATTTACTTATTCATTTATTTATAAACCGTGCAAACTGAAGGGTTCATAATAGACAGAACCCTGAGAAGTCTAGCTTCAAGGAAGGAAGAAAAACAATGAACTGAAAAGCTTTATGGCATCTGAAGCTGTCTGCTGCTCATTATCACAGATCCACTGCCGCCACACATGAAATTAATATAGAAAATTCTTTTGATAGGAAACCACCGCAAAGTATAATGTTAGCTGAACTCAACTGCATTAGCTTCACAAATAGGCAAAAGAGGTACTGTGAACATATTATAATTTTAGGTGCCTCTGCATTGGGCCTTTTGCTCCCAAATATCAGCACTGATTATCTATTTCACCATACTATACAGGTATCACTTTTTAAAGCAAATGATTCCTCTTAACTCCTTAAAATTTCTTCCTCAGTCAATTACACATAGCCCAGAAGGGTACAAAACATTATGGATGATACTGGATTAACCAGTAAGTCTCACCATCCTGAGATTTGTGGAAGAAAAGGAGCAAAAACAAAGGTGGAAAAGACAGTAAACTGATAGAAAATTAATTAAATATAAGGGTGTTAAAGTTTGCTCTCTTTTTTTTTTTTCTTTTAAATTTGCCTGAGGTTGGCCACAGGTATCTAAATTATATTAATTTAAAAATCGATAAGAGAATGGTTATTAAACATTACTGATATTATGACCTTTGAGGGTTTTTTTAAACCCATCCTCATTCATCTGTCTTATTTCAGTCCAGACTGGTGCATTTTACATCTTGTGAGTTAAATCTACTTTTTGGTCCTGTCACATAAGGTTGTCACGAAGCTGAATTAGGCTGCTAAAACATGTGGAAAACCTGAGATAAAAGGTGCTGCAGAAAGATAAAGTAGTATCACACACATAGATAATATATAACTACATTTCTTGATACTTACATTCTTGTATTGCTAGTTTTGTTTACTATGACAGACTTCCCACTCTGATCAACATTGTGGTCTAATCCAAAGTAAGCAGCGACTCTGTGTAATAGCATCCTATGGTAAGATGTCATTGGGGGGAATTTTTTACGTGGAGACCTAAAAGTAGAAGAAAAACTAACTTAGTAAATCTTGAAGAACTGTGATGACAATTTATTTTCTTGTTAAAGGTTAGGACTTACTCATTATTACCAATGAAATCTAAAATTTCTTGTTCCAATTTCAACAGCATCATTCTGTCCCTGAAACAAAATATGAAAACTCTTATATGTAAAATTTAACACTGACCTAATCATATCATAAATGTTGAAATTACAGGGCTACTTTTTTTTGGGGGGGGGGGGGTAAAACCTGTATATTGAAGAACATCACAAGCTTGATGCTAGAATGTTTACATGCTTTCCAAAAAAAAGTAATATTTTAAAAGAAAGATGACTTTAAAATTTTATGGAAAATTTCACACATACACAAATGTAGAGAGAATATCATCCAATTTCAACAATTATCATCATGTGGCCATTCTTAAAACAGATATATCTTGATCTGCTAAATATTATTATAGTAGATTCTGTTCTGCAAATGTATGGATTATAACAGCATGTTAGTCCTTCCTTACTCAATAAAGCTAAGAGGTAGCAGGAAAACAGACATCTTTAGTTAGGCTCATGACTTTGTTATCATCCTGAACTCCATAGAAACAGTACTCTAAAGAACATGCAATGCCAGTTAACAACAGGAATACTCCTATGGGAATCCAATGCTAGTCTATAAATGGAACTAGAGCAGAGAAGTATGAACTATATTACTAACTCTAATTCAGAAGGAGAGGACTTTTCAAATCATTCTGAAAATCACTATTATATATTTTTAAGACTGGGAATTGTTCCCACAAAAAATCAAAATGAACCAAAGACCTCCAACATGTAAAATAAATAAGGACGCTAGGGAACACCTGCATGTGCTCCTTTAGACCACTAGGGTCCTATTTAGCACACTTACAAAATAAGTTACTGGTACCACTCCCCAAAGGACCCCCTTGCTCACACACCAAGAACATGGCTCAAGAGAGTATTCCTGTGCTCACTGTAAATGTCATGCACATGTGGGAAAAACAAAACAAAACAGAAACAAAAAAAAAACCCTCAAAGAACCTTAAAGCTAGAAGTAGCTTTACAGATCATTCAGTTCTGTTCCTAAAATTTTATAGATCAAGAAAACTAGGCCAAGAGGTTAATGTTTCCCTCCCAAATAAACACTATATAGTAGGATCCCTCTCAAATTTTAAAAGGAAACAGTGTCCCCTGCTTAAGTTGCCCGAAAGTCTATACATCAGCTCTGAGTTTGATCTTCTCTCTATATTGTGGAAGAAGTCTTATACAACTGAGTAATATTAACCATACATATTTTTATATCAGTTGAAAAAAATCAAGAGAATAACATGCCTATGTGGTGATTTCAAACCCAAAGCTGAAAACAGGATTACATTTTAACTCAAATTCTAGCAACATTCAATTTTGCCCCTAAACCTGTTTCTCCTTTAGTATTCTGCATTATCAGCAAGTGGCACTACCTTTCACTTGGCATATTGTACCAGAAGCATTTTTGGCCCATTACTGTGCTTTTTAAAATCCTCCTATGCAGTTAATTACTATTGCAAAATTTATCTATCTTCAATCTATTTTTCTTCTATTTCTACTGCCACTACCCTGGATCCAAGCAATCAAGATCTCTGACTTGACTACTGTAATAGTAGTGTATTATCTCTGTATCTTCCCTTGTTCCCTCCTAATCTGTTATACCTGGAGCATCCATAACAATCTTTTAGAAATACACATGTGAGCGAGCACATGTCATGGCCTTGGTTAAATATTTATCACAGGTTTCTCACTGCTCATAGGTTATAATTGAACACCCGTAATGTGGCCTACAAGGTGGGCATGATCTGGTCTTCACCTACCTCTTTAGCTTCTTTTCCTGCCCCTTACTCACAAAACTCTTATCATTTTGGCTTATCCCTGTAATTGCCAAGCTGGTTCCTTGAACAGGCTGTTTCCTTTGCCTAGGACAGCTTCTTATATTCTTTCTTAGAACCTGTTTCTTTCATACCTTTAATAGCGTTTATCACAATTACCATTATATAGTTATTTGGACTATAGAGAGGAGCTCAACAAACGTATTTGCGTGGAATAAATTAATCAGGTTATTTCATCCATGTCTTTTAATATTTTTCTCCTTAAAATTTTGGGGGAGGATGGGAAATTTTTACTTCATAACGTTTTCCCCAAAAAAGGACTTATTTACTTAACTATAAGACCCTCTTTCCTTCTAATTTTTTTGGGGTCAATTTGTCTTGAGATGATATAATTTTCAGTAACTTTCCTAATGTATCTTATATACTGGTTGCAGGGGAAAAAAAGGAATCTGAGGCAGGCAACTTATTCAGCATTCATGAAACAGTGCATTTAAATTCGTTTCCTCTGTTTGAGCACAACAGCAGGCCTAAGATATGTGAAATGTTCTTCAGTGAATGAACTGGCATTGAAAACAAATTTCCGTTGTCTCCATGAAAGTAAACAAAATCTAACGATTTTACTAGCTATTGATACAAATTCAGGTTTTTATTTTTTTTTCCTTTCGCATGTAGATCTATGGATTGCAGAGGATTTTCTATTATTACCTGGGCCACTTATTTAAATAAGTTTCCGTGCTTAGTTTACGAAATTTTCAGTTAGTAAAAAGTAGAACTTGTTAGGAAAATAGTTTTCCTAAGTTCTCAAGATTTACACTTCCTGCCTGTATCATATAGCTATGTATGTATATGATACATGTATGTATGTATACGATACTATGTATGTATATGTATATGATATATCTATAGCTCGGTCCAAGTTTCCAAATTTTCAAATCTGTAATCAAGGTTAGATATTTTGGTAATGGCCATAAGTTAAAAATTAATAATCCTTTATAGAAGCATTACATACATCAAACTAACAGATCCACAAATTCCTTTTCTTAAGGCATAAGGTTTATTAGCGCATGAACCTAAAAGTAGGCACACATTGAACTTATCATATAACCTTTAAAAATAGACCAATAAATGCTGTCTATTTATTAAAGAAATAATAAAAACAAAGATCTCAATCAAATTGACCAATAAACTACTACCTAAAGTGAAAATGAAGGGGCAAGAATCTTTTAGTTACCAGTGTTCTAGTCAATATACCAGAACTGACTTCAGAGAAAGTGTGTGCAGCTGGTATACAAGTGGCAAATAAAAAAGAAGGAAACAACAATGCTTCCATCTGACCAGCCCCTTCCCAATGTTCCACATGACCTGGGTCAAATATCTGCAACAGGCAAGAAATAAGATGATTTAAACATTACCTCCAGTAAAAGTAATTTTAGAAAATATTTCAAACACAGAACAATTGTATGATATTCCCCAGAACAATACAGTTTACTTTTACAATATCCATTCTCAGGATTTATCCATGGGGCTGCTCCCCTCCATTAGCGATGTAATATAGTTGCCTATATTGTCCATGTTTCTTTAGTACACTGTGGAATTTACACAAAATGGGTATAAAATCAATACAAAAACAGGTATAAAAACCATGTGAGTGAGTGTAATCTCTATCTTGGACAACTTCAGGTTCCCGGGTTCTAATCTAGTAATGACTAGTTATTATAGTTTCCGATAATATTTCTTGAAACAGGAATTCCAGATAAACTGTTAAATTTAACACCTGAGGTTAAGTTTATTCATTGGGATGAGAACAAGATAAAAGATTAATGATCTGAAGAAAAAATTTGAAATAAAACGTTAGCTAAATTTTAGTATCACTAAAAGTAAATCTGCTTAACATTTAGAAGAAATCTCTGAGCAACATTCCATCTTGAAAGCGCTAATGGAAATTTGTCACTTATTACTAATTTTGTGCCACGTATATCTGGCAATTAATTGTGTGTTTCATTGAGAGAACACTGAGCCATCAATTAGGCAAATTTTGTTTCTCACAAAATTTAACATTACCTACAACTTTCTAATCCACACTGACATTAGTAATAACTTATTCATTAGCCATTACATGAATGATTCACCTATATATTTATTCAAATAAAAATGCATACACAGAAGGATTAAAGTTGTAATACATGCTACACAACATGGATGAACCTTGAAAATATTATGCTAAGTGAATGAAGCCAATCACAAAAGACCACCATACATATGATTTCATTCACATGAGATATCCAAAACAAGGAAATCTGTAGAGACAAACTAGATTAGGGTTCAGGGCATAGAGAGGTGATAGTAAAAGGGTTCAGGGTTTCCTTCTGGGGTGATGAAAAAGTTCTAAAATTGATTGTTGTGATGGTTGTACGTATCTGTGAATATACTAAAAACCATTAAATTGTACACTTTAAAAACACATATGCAGATAACTTTAAAACTTTTTCATTTGTAGAGGAAAACAAGAGAATTGCACAAAAGAAAAATATTTTGGAATGTATTAATATAGATTTCTATATTTGTCCTTATCGATGCCTCTCCTACAGGTTCAGAAGAAAGAAAAATTCTGCCTGTTTAAGATCCCATCTTGTTTTACACAAACTAGCTATGTATTTTCTACGTTACTCCTATTCCTTAATCTATTGAGTTCTAGTTTCCACCATCCTACCGCAAATGAAATGGCTTGTTAAAACAGCCAACAACTTCCTAGTTCCTCAATCTAATGGATTGTTTCGTTTTACCTTTCATGATACTGTTGCCGATTGGCTGACTTCTAAGACAAGCGTTCTCATGATTCTTTTGCCATCTTTAACACCCATGGTCTCTTCCTTCACATCCACCCTTAACACGTTGTCTTTCCACAGAATTTCGTCCTTGTCATTTATTGCATCTCCCCGGGCAAACTCATACAAAGCCAGAGTCACCTCTACTGAAGACTGACGGCTGCTGGTAAGAGCAGCCAGCCTCATCTACCTGAAAACCAGAGCCTTTTAACTGCCGACACACTTCATCTCACTGTGGCTTTCCATCAGGCACCTCAAACTATACTCATTTATAACAGAACATGCCTTACTCCATTCAGGCTTGCCCTTATTTACTTCCCCTGTTAATGGGACTAGCTGTCAGTCCAGCCAGAAATCTAGCAGCTGTTCTGTTCTCCTCCAACATGCCACTACTCTTCCATATCCAAATAATTACCAAGTCCTGCCACGGTATTTCTTTGATGTCTTTCGAATGTGTCCTTTCCTCTCTATTCTTCTCTGTGTTCGCCAACCCACAGTCCTTGCTTATGAACTTGGCCCCTCACTGACAAAGTAATCTTTCTAAAACACAAATCTCATTATAGCATCACCCTTTTGAAAATTCTGTCATGACTCCTCCACGAAGCATGCCATACTCAGTATTTCTCAAATGATGAACTACTGGCATCTCAAGTAAGACTATTTTTCGTCGATCACTGCATCCCTAGCTTACCAGTAGCACTCCTTACTCACTCACCACCCCAGTGTGTTGGTACTATCCTAGGTTGAGGACAACTGCATAATCTGCCTTCATTCCTCAACAACGCCCTCCGCCTCATTTCCTAGAATCACTTGCCACATGCCTCCCTGCTAGAGCCAGAGTGTACAATCTCGTCTTTGCTTGGATATGCCACCTCTCTCTCGTACGACCGTGCCCTGGCGATGCTCTTGTCTCCCTTGTGCTGCTCATTTTCCAGTTTAAAGCACTCTGAATTCAAGACTCAGCTCAGGCATTATCTTTTCAGTGAAGCCTTACCATATCCTTTCAGAGGCTGGGATCCCCTCCCTGTGTTTTTAAAGCACCCTGACAAACTTCTTTTACAACATCTACTCTATTTTAATTACATATCGTGGGTTTTTTTCCTAGCACACAGACAGTGAATATTTTAGGGTCAGAGATTATATTTTGTTCATCTTTATACCTACAATGTTTAGCACAATGCTTAGCACATGATATATACCCAACAAATGCCTGTTCAATGGACTAATGAATTCATCTTTCAGTTGGGACCACTGAGGAATAAGTTTGCAGAGTTGACTGACTTCTTCCTCACCTCACACTTACACACCTTCAGCCCATACTACAAGGAGACCACTTTTCATTTTGGTGGGTCTCCTTTTGGGGTTTATGTTAAACGTAAAATAGGAAATCAAGATGGTACTGAAACAATAAATCCTGAATGAAATTAAAGGTGTATCTTGAAGCAGGACATGAGATAAGGCTCAGTGATACTAAAGAGAGTTGTTTGTTTTCTTTCATGTGCACCTACCCAATGAACTGAAGATTTCACAAATTTTTACCACTCTGGGAAGCTAACATCTGGAGGAGGGGTTCTTAACCTTCAAGTCTTCTACCCCATGAACATGTTGGTCAGATATGTTGTGGATAAACCTGTCTGCGGGGAGACTGCCTCACTGGGGTCAATGACCTGCCAAAAAGCTAAATCTATTTATCTAGTACCTTGGCAAAACAAAAGATTTTGCCAACAAAAGATTTCACAATTAGTTAAAGTTGTGACTCAAATAAGCACCTTAAAAATCTTTGGGTTGGAGGTTTATAAACTAAGCAAGAAGAAACAAAAATTCTGCATTCAATTAAGTCCAAAAACTTGTCATAAGTGAATAGACTAAGTTACCTGGTTGAGTGCTTTATCATGAGGTATATTTCTCTCTCTCTTATTTCATGATTAATGATAACTCTTCATCTCAATTAAGAGTCAAAATAGCTTGGTGATTCTGTATTTCCCCAAATTCCTACAGAGTATGAATTATCTTTATATCATGGTGATATACATAATGCAAAAAGATATTTATACATGTGCATATAGAGGCCAACAACATCTTAGCCCTAAGAAACTAAAATGTTTCTGGTGTACTTTAAATATTTTAATCTTATTCTAACTCAGTAATGAAAACATATATAACAAAATTATGGTACTCTAGAAGCAATGTAAACCTTATAAATTTAATTTTTACCTGGGATTGTTTTTTAATGTATTTACTAAAAATTCATGTAGATCTATGCCAGTTGAATCAGTGTATTCTTGACTGGAATCTAAAAAACAACAACACAAAAACCCAGTATAAAGTTGTTTGAAACAAATCCCTTTCCCTTTACACATGATGTATATTAAAATAAAATGAGATGCCCCACATTGAAAAAAAACTGACAAAGTAGGAAAATGGAATTTATGATGAATTCAGATGACCACAATTTTGCTACTCCCATATAACGAGCGTGACATGGATTTACGTAACTGTATGTCTATGTACATTCTTAAAAAAATTTATCTCTCAAATGTGCCAGTTTAATTTGTTCTGAATTCTTAAAGATCCTTTTATATACTCACCACAATCCTCATATTCAAAAATGTCTCAAGCAAAAAATCAGAATGATTTAGACAATTAACTACATTTGAAGCAAATTGAGTCTGCTTAGTTCAGTTACAAATATAAGTGCAGGCAATAATTTGCAGATAGGCAGGAACTGTAGCTCTGAAAGACTATTCAATTAGATTTGATCGGGTCTATCACAAAAAGCTCGCTTTCAAAATGTTTCTTTACAAACATTCATGTTTATTTCTTCGCCTTAAATGTAATATCCCTATGCTGTTTATAAAACTGGTCAACATAACTGGGTCTATAAATTAAAAAAGCATTTTTATAGACTTGTAATGATATATGATGAAGTCCCTTAAAATTTATTATAAAAGATAAACATTCTGGGTTTCCAAGAATATTCTTACTGGATACTGAACATTTTGGCATCAGCTCTCTGTATCATAAGGAATTAAAAAAAAAAAAATTTTTAGTGGAATCAGTATTCAAGTTATAGTGATTCCATTATTTCAATACAAGAGACAGACCAATAAGTGATCATGACAGTTACCTTCCTTGGTGACGTCTGCATGTGTTGCAGTTTTTGGGCTAAAGCATCTTACTGATGTTCAGAACTGTCTTATGCCATTTTGCCCAGAACACTATCATCCCTTCGGTCTGTTTGAGATCATTTTTAATAGAAATACACTATGTAAAATTATTCAAGGGGTAAAGGATGGAATTATTGACAGTAAAACTCAAATTTCGTCTAAAAAACACAGAAATAAATTGCAAACCTCTTGATAACATTTTTCTGGGCAACTTATCACTGGCTTTTTCTTTTTCTGCTTCATCTTTTGAGGGCTTCTCCTCTTTTTCAAATGATTGTGTTAACTGGATCTGAATTTTCTCCTGTTGGAAGGTAAAAGCAGTTATTAAGTGAAAATATAAAGTGATTCAGTTAATACTTCACATTTGTATTTTTTTGAGTAATACAAACTTGTATGGAGAAAAAGATTTTTATTTTATCCAATTAGATTCTTCAAACTAGAATGCAACTTAAAATATTTTTACCGTTTTAATCAACTCTTGATAAAAAATGTTAAAATTAAGGCTTTGAGTTGAATTTATCAATTGAAACATATCCTGAAAGTTATCTTAGAGAAAATAAATGTTTTTTTAAGAATAGTTTAAATGAATCTACTTGTAAAACCCTTGGAGGATCAGAACAAAGGTCTTTTTAACCTATTTTGTTTTGCAATGGAGATGCCACGGTCAAGCAAAAGTATGATAATTATCATCAATCATGACAATAGGAACATATGAGAGTCAGGTCAACACTTATCAAAAAATACTTTGAGTGTCCATTATAAATTCATATTTCTTCATTTTCTTTTCATATAAAACTGTAAATAAAAACTTTCCAAAACCAAATCCCCGACTTCGGTTATTTCCTATTTGAGCCTAGTATCACTGTTCCTCCGTCAATCACCACAAAGTTGTTTCAGAAAGATTTCAAACAAAAATTGTTTTCCTTAGTGATATATAATATTTACTTGTAAAGTAACCATATTCTCTAAGACTGAAAAGGAGAACTATGTCTACATTTTATTTTTGAAACAATGTCATTATATGCAATTTCAGAGCCCAAAGGAATTACTGGAAATTAATTCATACAGCTCAAATAGATAAAAATCACATAGCTCTGTTTATTCAGGCAAACTTATAAAGAAAGGCAGACTAAATTCCAGACCATTTCTACTAAAGATAAAGGTACAGCCTATTTGCAGGCTAAATTACTGTATACAGTTGTTCTTTAGAGATGAAAAATATTAATCAATTACTTCGCTTTTCTAGGTGAGGGTTGGTGGTGACGGTAGGCGCAATAAGTCAATATCGAAGAAGATATAAATTTCAGGATTCGTAAACTTGCAGCCACCAGGATTTCTATTACACATTTTCTCCCCACATAATTTTTTTCAAAATAGTATTTGGCAGAAGAATTTCAGATCAAATATATACATATTTTTTCCTATGGGGTTGCTGACTGCTTTTTTCATCTTTTTTCAACTCTGCTTCCCATTCCATCCCAGTTCAAAGTTGTGCTCAGGATATAGGACAAAAGCTATGCACTGGCAATTTCCACTAAAATGATGAACACCTGCTTTAAGTCCTCCTTTGTCTTGTTTACCAAACCTCATATGTTAATCAACGTCATACGTTCATCAACCAGTCATTTTTCTCATTATGACTCATTTTCTAATCCACTTTCCTCATTCTTTTTTAACTGTAAAACAGATATTTAAAAATGAATCCCAGAACTATGTTTCAGAAGTAGAATATTTAGAAGTTCTCCTGACTTACAGCTTCTATTCCTGTTACTCAAGGATAATCTATAAAATCCTGGTTGGAAGAAAAGATTTCAAATTTAGAACTTCACTAAAAGGCACTTATAATGACTATCAGATTTCATTTCTAAATTCTCTTTCTAAAGTCACATATTTTAATTACAGATATTAAACTATTTTATCAAGATGAACTGTATTTAAAAATCCAGTATGCATAATGTACTGAGGCTTGTCTTCAGATGGTACTGAGCCCTTGTTTTCAGTAGCAAATAAGCAAGACATATTTTAAATGCCTAAGTCCTTATACAGGAACTCTCCTGACTATAAATAACTCAAATGAGAGCAGTATCTCCATAGGTAGCTGTAATTCCTTTACTCTTCACTCTGTAATTGACATCATTTATTGAGGTCACTTCCCTCTCATTAGCTCTCATCAGACACAAATGACATCTCTCTTTTAATTGCCTCTCAACCTTTCGAACAGTGAGTTTTATTCCAGATTAATTCCTCAAAAATCACATCCTGAAGCAAGCATTATTAGTTGGAAAGTATCTCTGCCGTCAAGGATTAGATACCAGTACATTTTACAAGAAATAACTTATTTTCCAATTCCCATTCAGGTGCAATTTAGTTAACTCAAGACTGGGAAAAAGACTTTCTATTAAAAAGAATATCTTTTGTTCAGAGAGGGTAATAATAGGTTATTATCCTAAAAGAAAAAGTTAAGTGTATCCAAGAGAAATTGAGAAAGACTATATTACGTGGAATAACTGAACTCTGGCATAACCACCTTATTCATTATCCAAATGCTGTAACTCAGCTGTTTTGAACAATATATACATTAAAATACAACATATACTCCTTATATTAATTTTTTCTCATAAATTTTCACTAGACAAATTTATGAAGTACTATAAGAACCCTCCCCCCCCTTCTGCCTCCCACAATAATTTTTCAGATAGGTGAAATGTACCAAATAAAACCAAAGATCATGTTTGTTACAGTTGTTCTCAAAAAAGGCACCTTTTCTGGCCTAACAGTCTTATGAATGCCTGACCCTTCTCATTTCCTCTATCTCCTTGGACTAATTATTCCATGAGGCTAAGATGGTGTAACATTTTGGTCAACAAAACGAAGAAAGTAATTTTCAAGAAACGTTACATTGCCAACTGCTCCACCCTGAACAGGTGCATTCTTTACTCTGAATGTACAAAAGAAGTTTTAAAAATCAAAAGTAAATTTTGAACCCTACGTTGCTTGACACTTGAACAAACTTCAAAGGAAACTGATATTAAGTGTTTTTCATTGAAAATAAATAATCTATCAAAAAACCGTCCTTTTCTTATAATTCAAAGACAGAGTTGTAGTGCTTTTAAAAACAGAACTCATTCTAAATATGTGACAACTATCTTCAGTATCTACAGTAGGCTTTTGACGTCATCAACTTCTAAATCAAGGCAAAGCATAACAGTCTTTGCTTGAATTGACAAACGTACAATTAGCATAAAAAAAAAAAAAAGACATACAACCTGTCATGGCTTTTTTTCTCTTTTCCTTTATTCAGTCATGTGTCTTAACCACAAAATTGCCTCAATTCTTTGGAAACTAATTGTTGGAATACAGAGGGATTTTAGGTTATTCAAACTCTTAAAAAGTAGAACAAGCCACAAACAGCCCAAGTTATCACATTGATAAACACTGGTAGAGGGTCCAAAAATAATGATATGTAAATGTCCAAATGTAACATAAGACAAAGATCAATCCATAACTGAAATTAACAGAAAAGTAAAGTCATAGCATTAAAAAGAATATAAAAAGCAAAAAACCAAACTATTTGCTTGAGCCTTGTTAGTTCTATACTTTGCAAACATAGACAGAAGAGGAATTAGAAATATTAGACAACTATTAGAGCCACGCTAATATGAAAACTGACTTCACCACGCATTCATGTTAAGTAAAACGATATGTAAGCAGAAGTCTCAGGTAGTCTCCTCTTCACACTCGAGGTGTTTGACAAATTTCTAAAAGCCAAAATCAAATTTGGGCAAATTCAAGGGCAAATTTCATCACAGTCACATTAACTGGAAGTACTACTTTAATATAACTTTTCCATACAACTTATAATTCCCTTAAAGCCATATTCTCAGTTAATTATATGATCTCTAAGTTTTTCCAGCGAGAAATCATTGCACTAAGCCTTGGACATAGTAGTTTCACTTAGCAAAAACATATATAACACACGTACATGCACATACAAATTTTATTTAACATTATGAAAAATCTTCTCCAGGAAGCAGGTTTTTCCATATCTTTAAGTAATTAATTAATTTTTTCTTTTCTTTTTTTTTTTGCTTATTGTTTTTGTTTTTTTTACCTGGTTCTCCTGTGATATCTCTGCTGTAGGGGGTGGTGGAGATTCTTCACACACTGCAAGGCTCCGAACTAGCTTTAACTTTGAGCTTGACTAAAGAAAAGTATTTAAAATTAACACTACATTCCATAAATCTAGGGCATATCCAAAAGCCCCCTAGAGTTTCTTAAGTTTCTTTATAATAGTTTCTGCCATGTACAGACGTAGGTGAAATGTGCAAGTTAAATATATCATTAAATACCATTAAAACCTTTTGTTACGAGGGAAAACAATAACTGCAGTTTTGAAAATAATAGCAATAGCAAGAATGGGAATAACTCCAATCTCAAAACCCAAAGAATGATGAGAAAGCCATTTTCTCTACAGATGAAGAACCATTAAAGATATAAAAGCAGTGCACAAAAGCGACTAGGCAAGACAAAAACCCCAAATAAAACAAAATAAGCTTTCTGCCCCAAAGAAAATATGACAAAACTAAACTGAATGCAGTGCTCTATGAAAACAAAGATTCATCAAGCATGAAGGAAGGCCCTTGGCATGCCAGCACAAAATATTTACTATACCTTAGACCTTTTTCCTGTCTGTCCAAATGACTGCAGTGGCCGCTGAATACACAAGAAAGATTTGTATTAAATTTCATACTGAAACAGAAAGATTGCTTCTTAGTTCATAATCCTAAATCACAGAGAAACTAACTGCACAAAGAATGGAAAACGAGGAAACCAAAGTTGGTTTCAAGTAAAGAAGTATTGATTCCTCCCAAAAGCACACTTGCAGAAGATTCTCTAAAATCCTTCTGTGGGTTGGCATGTTCTTTAAGTGAGCAAATAGCCACAATTTCTGTGTTAATTGAGCTAAATTGAATTTATAAGGTAACTTCTTAGACAGTAGCAAAATAAAATATACTTCTTTGGTATTCTATAACATATTTAGGGGGAAAAAAAAAACCCCACAAAAGTCCTGAGGAATTTTAAGTAGCTGTGCTCAGCAAAGTTCCAAACTTATTAAGGAGAATGTTTCAAATGCCCATTGAGTCAGAGTACAACCACCTCTCTTCTGAGCCTTTTCAGCACTGTACTTCATAGTACACCCCCAGTTTACTAGCGCAGAATCCTACTTGCCTAATCTAGGGTAAGGCAATGAAGCAGAAATGAAGAAAAGTGGGCAAGGTTCTAATATGTATGTTCAGCTTGACCACCAGATCATCAATCACGTGAATGGGGAACCCACTGGGGTGAGTAGCTCTACTCTGTGATACCAGGCTTTGGCTTGGGAAAGCAGCTGAAGTCCCTGTGAACCAAAGCCAGATAGGTTTTCTTTCCTTCCACTTCCTTCTAATCTACCTGTATAACACCAACCCCAAACAGTACAAGGTCCAGGTATCTATCATTTATACTCAACGCCAGGGAGCCAGTTTGGTATCAAACATAAAACAAAGTCCTTAATACCTAGATTAGTACGCTTCACATATGAAAAAAAGCCACCATTTCATTCTAACATCCGAAAAAGCCTTCCCTGTAGACCAACAGAAGTGAGAATCTACGGTACCAGGGTGTTCTGTCTCCCATTTTGAGGCCAAAGTTCTTGAGATAAGAAGCCCTATATTCTTGGTATTTTTGACCCTGGATTATCCAACATTAAAAATCAGCAGTAACAACAACAAAATGAAAATAGAAAAAAAAAAGAAAAATGATCCTCTGTTTCTTACAGAGAAGAAAATGGTACAGATGCATGCACAAATGCACACAGCATTACTGCCTAAGAGAGCTTTTACATGTTGGTCCTGTCTTCTCTATTTACTCACTTTTTTAATTTATTCAAGAGGATTTCTGTTACTCGCAACTAAAAATAGAATTAAAAGAAGTTATGTTACATAGAGTAAGGGTTTACAAGAAAAAAAAAATCAGAGAAAAATCAATAGATGAATACGAGCAAAATGCACATGACTAAATGAGTTCTAAGGCAGCAGAAAACAATTTACAATTTACTCCAGTCCTCTGCTTTAATCCCTTATAATTCTACGTATCAAGGGCACAGCACTTTCTCTTAAAAGTTTTTTTAAAAATAAGAGAGATGATTAACTGGCAAGTAAAAGCTGCATTCACATGTAGGACTGGATTTAAATTTCTGGCTTTGCTTCTTACAAATAGGTGACCCTGGTCAAGCTACGTTTACCGGTATAAAAGTTAATATTGTTTGTATGAATACAAACAATATTAATTAATATTGTTTGTATTAATTAATTAATATTAATTAATATTGTTTGTATTAATTCTCAAGGTTCTTGAAAAGGTTCAGTGAAAGGGTAGATTTAAAAAAAAAAGTGGGGGGTTTTGGGGAGGCTGTATATTATCCCTACAGTAATGGTTTAGAATTTTCAATGACTTATACATGCATTAACCATCTCAGTTTTAATTCATAAGAAGACTTTGATGAAGATTAAAAAAAGAAAAATCAAAAAGGGGTAAAATTATCTCAGTGTGACTTAATATGTTCTAAGTTCCTGCTGTAAGCCAGACTCTGTGCCAGGCAGTAGGCCTTTAAAGATGAATAAGACACAATTGTTGGTCTCAAGAGCCTTATAGTCCAGGATCAGAGTTACTGAATAGTCAAACAGAATCCAGGATCTTTCGAATCTTAGTCCTGTGTACTTTATGTCAAACACCTATAAAAAATCTTGTTGTGAGTCAAATACTACTTGTGTGAGAGAGAATTCTAAAGATGGCCCCCTAACAGTCCCCTCCTCTGGTAATTTAATCGAACTCCAATCTAAAGAATGTTGTGGGCTTGGAAGGAGAAGATGGCGGAAGAGTAGCCGCGGAGATCACCTTCCTCCCCGCAGATACATCAGAAATACATCTACATGTAGAACTGCTCCTATAGAACACCCACTGAACGCTGGCAGACCTCAGACCTCCCAAAAGGCAAGAAACTCCCCACGTACCTGGGTAGGGCAAAAGAAAAAAGAAAAAACAGAGACAAAAGAATAGGGACGGGACGTGCACCACTGGGAGGGAGCTGTGAAGGAGGAAAGGTTTCCACACACTAGGAAACCCCTTCGCGGGCGGAGACTGTGGGTGGCGGAGGGGGGAGCTTCGGAGCCACGGAGGAGGGCGCAGCCACAGGGGTGCGGAGGGCAAAGCGGAGAGATTCCCGCACGGAGGCTCGGCGCCGAGCAGCACTCACCAGCCCGAGAGGCTTGTCTGCTCCCCCGCCGGGGCGGGCGGGGCTGGGAGCTGAGGCTCGGGCTTCGGTCGGATTGCAGGGACAGGACTGGGGTTGGCGGCGTGAACACAGCCTGAAGGGGGCTAGTGCGCCACAGCTAGCTGGGAGGGCGTCTGGGAAAAGGTCTGGAGCTGCCAAAGAGACAAGAGACTTTTTCTTGCCTCTTTGTTTCCCGGTGCACGAGGAGAGGGGATTAAGAGCGCTGCTTAAAGGAGCTCCAGAGACGGGCGCGAGCCACGGCTATCAGCATGGACCCCAGAGACGGGCATGAGACGCTAAGGCTGCTGCTGCAGCCACCAAGAAGCCTGTGTGCGAGCACAGGTCACTATCCACACCTCCGCTCCCGGGAGCCTGTGCAGCCCGCCACTGCCAGGGTCCCGTGATCCAGGGACAACTTCCCCGGGAGAACGCACAGCGCGCATCAGGCTGGTGCAATGTCATGCTGGCCTCTGCCACCGCAGGCTCGCCCCGCATCCGTACCCCTCCCTCCCCCCAGGCCTGAGTGAGCCAGAGCCCCTGAATCAGCTGCTCCTTTAACCCCGTCCTGTCTGAGTGAAGAACAGACACTCTCAGGTGACCTACACGCAGAGCTGGGGCCAAATCCAAAGCTGAACCCCAGGAGCTGTGCGAACAAAGAAGAGAAAGGGAAATCTCTCCCAGCAGCCTCAGAAGCAGCGGATTAAAGCTCCACAATCAACCTGATGTACCCTGCATCTCTGGAATACCTGAATAGACAACGAATCAACCCAAATTGAGGAGGTGGACTGTGGGAGCAAGATATATTATTTTTTCCCCTTTATCTCTTTTTCTGAGTATGTATGTGTATGCTTCTGTGTGAGATTTTGTCTGTATAGCTTTGCTTTCACCATTTGGCCTAGGAGTCTGTCCGTCCATTCTTTTTACTTTAAAAAAGTTTTGCATAATAATTATTTTTTATTTTAATAACTTTTTTATTTTATCTTACTTTATTTTATTTTATCCTCTTTCTTTCTTTCTTTTTTTTCTCCCTTTTATTCTGAGCCGTGTGGATGAAAGGCTCTTGGTGCTCCAGCCAGGAGTCAGTGCTGTGCCTCTGAGGTGGGCGAGCCAACTTCAGGACACTGGTCCACAAGAGACCTCCCAGCTCCACATAATATCAAATGGCGAAAATCTCCCAGAGATCTCCATCTCAACACCAAGACCCAGCTTCACTCAATGACCAGCAAGCTACAGTGTTGGACACCCTATGCCAAAAAACTAGCAGGACAGGAACACAGCACCATCCATTAGCAGAGAGGTTGCCTAAAATCATAATAAGGCCACAGACACCCCAAAACACACCACCAGATGTGGACCTGCCCACCAGAAAGACAAGATCCAGCCTCATACACCAGACCATAGGCACTAGTCCCCTCCACCAGGAAGCCTACACAACCCACTGAACCAACCTTAGCCACTGGGGACAGACACCAAAAGCAACGGGAACTACGAACCTGCAGCCTGCGAAAAGGAGACACCAAACACAGTAAGATAAGCAAAATGGGAAGACAGAAAAACACACAGCAGATGAAGAAGCAAGGTAAAAACCCACCAGACCAAACAAATGAAGAGGAAATAGGCAGTCTACCTGAAGAAGAATTCAGAATAATGATAGTAAAGATGATCCAACATCTTGGAAATAGAATACAGAAAATGCAAGAAACATTTAACAAGGACCTAGAAGAACTAAAGAGGAAACAAGCAATGATGAACAACACAATAAATGAAATTAAAAATACTCTAGAAGGGATCAATAGCAGAATAACTGAGGCAGAAGAATGGATAAGTGACCTGGAAGATAAAATAGTGGAAATAACTACTGCAGAGCAGAATAAAGAAAAAAGAATGAAAAGAACTGAGGACAGTCTCAGAGACCTCTGGGACAACATTAAACACACCAACATTCGAAATATAGGGGTCCCAGAAAAAGAGGAGAAAAAGAAAGGGACTGAGAAAATATTTGAAGAGATTATAGTTGAAAACTTCCCTAATATGGGAAAGGAAATAGTTAATCAAGTCCAGGAAGCACAGAGAGTCCCATACAGGATAAATCCAAGGAGAAACACGCCTAGACACATATTAATCAAACTATCAAAAATTAAATACAAAGAAAACATATTAAAAGCAGCAGGGGAAAAACAACAAATAACACACAAGGGAATCCCCATAAGGTTAACAGCTGATCTTTCAGCAGAAACTCTGCAAGCCAGAAGGGAGTGGCAGGACATATTTAAAGTGATGAAGGAGAAAAACCTACAACCAAGATTACTCTACCCAGCAAGGATCTCATTCAGATTTGATGGAGAAATTAAAACCTTTACAGACAAGCAAAAGCTGAGAGAGTTCAGCACCACCAAATCAGCTTTACAACAAACGCTAAAGGAACTTCTCTAGGCAAGAAACACAAGAGAAGGAAAACACCTACAATAACAAACCCAAAACAATTAAGAAAATGGGAATAGGAACATACATATCAATAACTACCTTAAATGTAAATGGATTAATTGCTCCATCCAAAAGACACAGACTGGCTGAATGGATACAAAAACAAGACCCGTATATATGCTGTCTACAAGAGACCCACTTCAGACCTAGGGACACATACAGACTGAAAGTGAGGGGATGGAAAAAGATATTCCATGCAAATGGAAATCAAAAGAAAGCTGGAGTAGCAATTCTCATATCAGACAAAATAGACTTTAAAATAAAGACTATTACAAGAGACAAAGAAGGACACTATATAATGATCAAGGGATCGATCCAAGAAGAATATATAACAATTGTAAATATTTATGCACCCAACATAGGAGCACATCAATACATAAGGCAAATACTAACAGCCATAAAAGGGGAAATCGACAGTAACACAATTATAGTAGGGGAATTTAACACCCCACTTTCACCAATGGACAGATCATCCAAAATGAAAATAAATAAGGAAACACAAGCTTTAAATGATACATTAAACAAGATGGACTTAATTGATATTTATAGGACATTCCATCCAAAAACAACAGAATACACATTTCTCTCAAGTGCTCATGGAACATTCTCCAGGATAGATCATATCTTGGGTCACAAATCAAGCCTCGGTAAATTTAAGAAAACTGAAATCGTATCAAGTATCTTTTCCGACCACAACGCTATGAGACTAGATATCAATTACAGGAAAAGATCTGTAAAAAATACAAACACATGGGCGCTAAACAATACACTCCTTAATAACCAAGAGATCACTGAAGAAATCAAAGAGGAAATCAAAAAATATCTAGAAACAAATGACAATGAAAACACGACGACCCAAAACCTATGGGATGCAGCAAAAGCAGTTCTAACAGGGAAGTCTATAGCAATACAATCCTACCTTAAGAAACAGGAAACATCTCAAATAAACCTAACCTTGCACCTACAGCAATTAGAGAAAGAAGAACAAAAAAACCCCAAAGTTAGCATAAGGAAAGAAATCACAAAGATCAGATCAGAAATAAATGAAAAAGAAATGAAGGAAACAATAGCAAAGATCAATAAAACTAAAAGCTGTTTCTTTGAGAAGATAAACAAAATTGATAAACCATTAGCCAGACTCATCAAGAAAAAAAGGGAGAAGACTCAAATCAATAGAATTAGGAATGAAAAAGGACAAGTAACAACTGACACTGCAGAAATACAAAGGATCATGAGAGATTACGACAAGCAACTCTATGCCAATAAAATGGACAACCTGGAAGAAATGGACACATTCTTAGAAATGCACAACCTGCCGAGACTGGACCAAGAAGAAACAGAAAATATGAACAGACCAATCACAAGCACTGAAATTGAAACTGTGATTAAAAATCTTCCAACAAACAAAAGCCCAGGACCAGATGGCTTCACAGGCAAATTCTATCAAACATTTAGAGAAGAACTAACACCTATCCTTCTCAAACTCTTCCAAAATATAGCAGAGGGAGGAACACTCCCAAACTCATTCTACGAGGCCACCATCACCCTGATACCAAAACCAGACAAAGATGTCACAAAGAAAGAAAACTACAGGCCAGTATCACTGATGAACATAGATGCAAAAATCCTCAACAAAATATTAGCAAACAGAATCCAACAGCACATTAAAAGGACCATACACCATGATCAAGTGGGGTTTATCCCAGGAATGCACGGATTCTTCAATATATGCAAATCAATCAACGTGATACACCATATTAACAAATTGAAGGAGAAAAACCATATGATCATCTCAATAGATTCAGAGAAAGCTTTCGACAAAATTCAACACCCATTTATGATAAAAACCCTGCAGAAAGTAGGCATAGAGGGAACTTTCCTCAACATAATAAAGGCCATATATGACAAACCCACAGCCAACATCGTCCTCAGTGGTGAAAAACTGAAACCATCTCCGCTAAGATCAGGAACAAGACAAGGTTGCCCACTCTCACCACTGTTTTTCAACATAGTTTTGGAAGTTTTAGCCACAGCAATCAGAGAAGAAAAAGACATAAAAGGAATCCAAATCGGAAAAGAAGAAGTAAAGCTGTCACTGTTTGCAGATGACATGATACTATACATAGAGAATCCTAAAGATGCTCCCAGAAAACTGCTAGAGCTAATCAATGAATTTGGTAAAGTAGCAGGATACAAAATTAATGCACAGAAATCTCTTGCATTCCTATACACTAATGATGAAAAATCTGAAAGTGAAATTAAGAAAACACTCCCATTTACCATTACAACAAAAAGAATAAAATATCTAGGAATAAACCTACCTAAGGAGACAAAAGACCTGTATGCAGAAAACTATAAGACACTGCTGAAAGAAATTAAAGATGATACAAATAGATGGAGAGATATACCATGTTCTTGGATTGGAAGAATCAACACTGTGAAAATGACTCTACCCAAATGCAATGACCCAAAGCAATCTACAGATTCAATGCAATCCCTATCAAACTACCACTGGCATTTTTCACAGAACTAGAACAAAAAATTTCACAATTTGTATGGAAACACAAAAGACCCCGAATAGCTAAAGCAATCTTGAGAACGAAAAATGGAGCTGGAGGAATCAGGCTCCCTGACTTCAGACTATACTACAAAGCTACAGTAATCAAGACAGGATGGTAATGGCACAAAAACCGAAATATAGATCAATGGAACAGGATAGAAAGCCCAGAAATAAACCCACGCACCTATGGTCACCTTATCTTTGATAAAGGAGGCAAGAATATACAGTGGAGAAAAGACACCCTCTTCAATAAGTGGAGCTGGGAAAACTGGACAGGTACATGTAAAAGTATGCAATTAGAACACTCCCTAACACCATACACAAAAATAAACTCAAAATGGATTAAAGACCTAAATGTTAAGCCAGACACTATCAAACTCTTAGAGGAAAACATAGGTAGAACACTCTATGACATCAATCACAGCAAGATCCTTTTTGACCCAGCTCCTAGAGAAATGGAAATAAAAACAAAAATAAACAAATGGGACCTAATGAAACTTAAAAGCTTTTGCACAGCAAAGGAAACCATAAACAAGACCAAAAGACAACCCTCAGAATGGGAGAAAGTATTTGCAAATGAAGCAACTGACAAAGGATTAATCTCCAAAATTTACAAGCAGCTCATGCAGCTCAATAACAAAAAAACAAACAACCCAATCCAAAAACGGGCAGAAGACCTAAACAGACATTTCTCCGAAGAAGATATACAGATTGGCAACAAACACATGAAAGAATGCTCAACATCATTAATCATTAGAGAAATGCAAATCAAAACTACAATGAGAGGGGCTTCCCTGGTGGCGCAGTGGTTGAGAATCTGCCTGCCAGTGCAGGGGACATGGGTTCGAGCCTGGGTCTGGGAGGATCCCACATGCCGCGGAGCAACTGGGCCCGTGAGCCAGAATTACTGAGCCTGCGCGTCTGGAGCCTGTGCTCCGCAACAAGAGAGGCCGCGATAGTGAGAGGCCCGCGTACTGCAATGAAGAGTGGCCCCTGCTTGCCACAACTAGAGAAAGCCATCGCACAGAAACGAAGACCCAACACAGCCATAAAAATAAATAAAAATAAATAAATTTAAAAAAAAAACAACTACAATGAGATATCATCTCACACCAGTCAGAATGGCCATCATCAAAAAATCTAGAAACAATAAATGCTGGAGAGGGTGTGGAGAAAAGGGAACACTCTTGCACTGTTGGTGGGAATGTAAATTGATACAGCCACTATGGAGAACAGTATGGAGGTCCCTTAAAAAACTAAAAATAGAACTACCATACGACCCGGCAATCCCACTACTGGGCATATACCCTGAGAAAACCATAATTCAAAAAGAGTCATGTACCAAAATGTTCTTTGCAGCTCTATTTACAACAGCCAGGACATGGAAGCAACTTAAGTGTCCATGAACTGATGAATGGATAAAGATGTAGCACATATATACAATGGAATATTACTCAGCCATAAAAAGAAATGAAATTGAGTTTGTTGTATTGAGGTGGATGGATCTAGGGTATGTCATACAGAGTGAAGTAAGTCAGAAAGAGAAAAACAAATACAGTATGCTAACACATATATACGGAATCTAAGAAAAAAAAAAAAGGTCATGAAGAACCTAGGGGTAAGATGAGAATAAAGACACAGACCTACTAGAGAATGGACTTGAGGATATGGGGAGGGGGAAGGGTAAGCTGTGACAAAGTGAGAGAGTGTCACGGACATATATACACTACCAAACGTAAAACAGATGGCTAGTGGGAAGCAGCAGCATAGCCCAGGGAGATCAGGTCGGTGGTTTGTGACCGCCTAGAGGGGTGGGAGGGAGGGAGATGCAAGAGGGAAGAGATATGGGAACATATGTATATGTATAACTGATTTACTTTGTTATAAAGCAGAAACTAACACACCATTGTAAAGCAATTATACTCCAATAAAGATGTTAAAAAATTTTTTTAATAAACAAATAAATTAAAAAAAAAAAAAAAAGAATGTTGTGAAGGGATTCCGAAGATGTATTTCAAGTCCCAAATCAGTTGATCTTAACATACAGATAATTCAGCTGGGTCTGACCCAATCAAGTGAGCCCTTATAAAAGCTGAGAGCATTCTTCTGTTGGGAGTGGGGCGGCAGATCAGATTCAAAGGCTGAGAAGGACCTGACACTGCACAGCTGGCTTTGAAGATGGAGGGGACAGACGAAGAGGCCTACAGGCAGCCTCCAGGGGCTCAGAGAGGCCCTTGGCCGACAGTCAGCCAGGAAACATGGACCTCAGACCTCCAGCTGCAAAACACTGAGGTGCCGCTGTTGTCGGAATGAGCGTGAAGACAAATTCTTCCCCAGAGTCTTCAGATAAGGGCCCAGCCTGGCCAACCCCTTGGATTTCAGCCTTGAGAAACCCTAAACAGAACTCAGCTGAGCTCAACCTAACTTCTAATCTACATAACAGTAAGCTGATAACTGGGCATTGTTTTAAGCCTCTAAGTTTGTGGTAATATGTGATGCAGCAACAGAAAACGAATACACTGCTACATAAGTAAACTATAAACTGCCAAAGTGGCATTATTCAACAAAAATCACTTATTATTTCATTTCATATAGCAAAGAACCGAAATTACATAATTAATACCAGAAAATCTACCATATACACATGCACACACAGCAACAGAGAAAACAAGTTTGGCATTAAATAAGAATAAATTATTTTTAAAATGAATTTAATTATTTAAAGCATGCCTTTCACTTTTCTAGCCCCATTCTTTTTTCTTTAATTTTTGACCCTGGATTAAGCAGGTTACATATATTTAGATTAAGCAGGTTATATATATGAGTCTCCTTCTCAATTTTTTTTATTGTGGAAAAATACACAGGAAATGTACCATCTTAACCATTCTTAAGTGTGCAGTTCAGTAGTATTAAATACATTCATAATGTTGTGTCACCATCAGCACAATCCATATCCGGAACTCTTTTCATCTCATGAAACTGAAACTCTGTACCCATTAAACATAACTCCCCATCT